>NC_137097.1:27107694-27425194 GCF_949357685.1 Gobio gobio | reverse complement strand
TTTTATCATCCTTCAGGATAATGATCATTTTAATGCTATTGGTGTCAATACAGTAGATTCACAAGGTTATAGCGGCTTTAAAGGAGCTGTTTGTAGGACTGTGGCCAAAACTGGTACTGCAATCACTTTCAAATTACTGTAGAGCGGTGTATCCCCTCTCCCCCTCCCCCTCCCCCTGACTCGAGGTTGCCAGCTAGGCTGCAGGATCCAGCAGGAAGGTAGGCTGCTACAAGGAGCTTTCAATGGCAAGTGACGAGTCGTACACAGTAAGTTTTTTTTCTTTCTGTTAATTATGTTTATGCTTCAAGAGCGATGTTTTGTGAAGTAATTATGAATCGCAAAAATGTACTAATGGCGATTAGCCAAATATAACCGTAAATATGAACGATCGTATGTGACAGTACATTCCCACATGAAAAAAATACTATAGTATATTATAGTAAAATTACAGCAAAGCTAAATAACATTGTAACATCTGACTTCAAAACACTTTTGTTGCTACATAATTAAGGGACCAGAGACTTCCACGTTTCAATGAGCCATATGTATTTTTAAATCACAATTCATCCAGAAACATTCCACATACATAACTGTCCTGCTGCAAATGAACCACCAAAAAGTGCAGTCTTTTATAGTAGCATTTTGGCTACCAAGAGCTCAGTCTTTGAAGAAGTAGTAGTGGGATGGAACAGTACTCAAGATCTATGCAACTGGAATCACATCATCTTATGACCGAGGCCCCCAGCGGCTGTTGGTAAGTTGAAGTATCGCATGAAATGAACACTGGATGTTAAAGGGTTAGTTCACCCAAAAATGAAAATTCTGTCATTAATTACTCACCCTCATGTCGTTGGACACCCGTAAGACCTCCGTTCATATTCGGAACACAAATGAAGATATTTTAGTTGAAAGCTGATGGCTGAGAAAGGCTTCAGACAGGCCTCCATTGGCATTCAGTACATTGACACTTCCAAGATCCATGAAAGGCACTTAAAACGTCGTTACAAAGTCTCTCACCACAGTGGCTCTACAATAATCTTACAATGCGACGACAATAGTTTTTGTGCGCAAAAAAAAAATCAAAATAACACCTTTTTCCAACTTGTTCTCGACTTCCGTGTATGCCTCCACGACGCATGCGCGAGAATATGACGCAGATCCGGCGTTCGGACATATGACCCAGAAGCGATTTGTTTACGAGCAGAGGAAGACGCGCGTGTCTAAGCTGTTGGATTCTACATTGATCGTGCTTTAGGTCTCGGCGTAGTGCTCAAAATGGGGCTTAAGTGTGTATTTCATGGATTCCCGAACACCGGCGCTACGTCATATTCTCGCGCATGCGTCGTGGAGGCATACACGGAAGTCGAGAACAAGTTGGAAAAAGGTGTTATTTTGATTTTTTTGCGCACAAAAACTATTGTCGTCGCATTGTAAGATTATTGTAGAGCCACTGTGGTGAGATAGACTTTGTAACAACATATTAAGTGCCTTTCATGGATCTTGGAAGTGTCAATGTACTGAATGCCAATGGAGGCCTGTCTGAAGCCTTTCTCAGCCATCAGCTTTCAACTAAAATATCTTCATTTGTGTTCCGAATATGAACGGAGGTCTTACGGGTGTCCAACAACATGAGGGTGAGTAATTAATGACAGAATTTTCATTTTTGGGTGAACTAACCCTTTAAGGACGTTGTTGGCGGAACGAGGACAATCAAATACTTCTTTGGACAGGTTTACAGTTGAGCTGTTTCCTCATGCTTACTCAAGGAACCCTCTGCATCAAACAAACAGATAAACTTAGTGCAACCATTAACACATTTCCCCATACCATATTTACATAAACCTTACCAAACATCATATATACAAACAAAACAACGACAGTAGTACTCACATTTGAGTTCAAGAACTAGAAGTTCCTCAAAACCGGGTACAAACACAAGACAGCATCGTGGAGAAAGCTTCTCCATGTGGTTAACACATCCTTCCTCACTCATGCTTCTTCTCTTTACCTTTTTATGCTAACCGGTAGCTTACTGAGAGAGCACCCCTTAGTGGCCTAGCTAAACATTGCATTCACAGCAAGCTAATGGGACAAAAGTAACAGTAAAACTGTTACAACATTAGCAATGGTCATACAGGTCCACTTGCAGCATGTTTTGTCCACTATATATGCGAAGAACGAATGAGGAATAATTTTTACCGAGGTAACGTTAGGCTACTGTCTCAAATACGTTTTCACATTGCCATAATAGGCGTGCTAATGTTGTTTTCCTCAGCGTCCCAGCATAATGACAGAGAAACGGGCTCTGATAATGCATCACTAATGTTAGCAATGACGACTCGCCGTTTTGATTTACCAAACAATTCCTTAACGTTACCTTTTCAATTCAATGACCCGCCTCCTCCATCTGCGCTAACCTAACGTTACTTTGCACGAACATGCATAACTTTGTTCGACTGTCATGAATATTTGAAAATGTCCATTTACATTAAGTACAAATTAGCCAAACATAGATGAACCTTACCTGTCCAGGAGAAAATTAGCAACGTTGGCATCAGTCTTCAAATTATTCTCCGTTTTCAGCCGTCTCTATCTTTCAAAGGCATCTCTTATACAAATCCTTGTTTTATTTCAGACACTGTCACAACGTTTTTCTGATTCTTAACGAGGTCGTTTAGGTTTCGTAAAGTTAGACATTGTTTATCCAAAAAGTTTGTAGCTGCAGCTGTGGTAACTAGAGCAGAGCTGGCAACCCGAATGCAGAAACACTACTGACTTCGTGATTGGTAGATAGGTGGAGGGTGGCGCTTCAGGCCAAAACACAACATGACAACATCAACATCAGTTTAGGGCTGCAACTTCACTTTTAAAAAGACAATATCTTGGCCGGGCAACCGTTGTCAGTGATATAAGTATTTGAAATTAACATGATTTCTTAAAGGGTTAGTTCACCCAAAAATGAAAATTCTGTCATTAATTACTCACCCTCATGTTGTTGGACACCCGTAAGACCTCCGTTCATATTCGGAACACAAATGAAGATATTTTAGTTGAAAGCTGATGGCTGAGAAAGGCTTCACACAGGCCTCCATTGGCATTCAGTACATTGACACTTCCAAGATCCATGAAAGGCACTTAAAACGTCGTTACAAAGTCTATCTCACCACAGTGGCTCTACAATAATCATACAATGCGACGACAATAGTTTTTGTGCGCAAAAAAAAATCAAAACACCTTTATCCAACTTGTTCTTGTCTTCCGTGTGCGCCTCCACGACGCATGCGCGAGAATATGACGTAGCGCCGGTGTTCGGGAATCGATGAAATACACACTTAAGCTCCATTTTGAGCACTACGCCGAGACCTAAAGCACGATCAATGTAGAATCCAACAGCTTAGACACGCGCGTCTTCCTCTGCTCGTAAACAAATCGCTTCTGGGTCATATGTCCGAACGCCGGATCTGCGTCATATTCTCGCGCATGCGTCGTGGAGGCATACACGGAAGTCGAGAACAAGTTGGATAAAGGTGTTATTTTGATTTTTTTTTGCGCACAAAAACTATTGTCGTCGCATTGTATGATTATTGTAGAGCCACTGTGGTGAGATAGACTTTGTAACGACGTTTTAAGTGCCTTTCATGGATCTTGGAAGTGTCAATGTACTGAATGCCAATGGAGGCCTGTGTGAAGCCTTTCTCAGCCATCAGCTTTCAACTAAAATATCTTCATTTGTGTTCCGAATATGAACGGAGGTCTTACGGGTGTCCAACGACATGAGGGTGAGTAATTAATGACAGAATTTTCATTTTTGGGTGAACTAACCCTTTAACGTCTAGTGACATATCAGGGCCATTTTATGATTAATTGAAATACATTTCTTACATACAGTTCCTTTAAACAAATGACTATTGTTCCAAACAAGAACACAAAACTTAAGACACAACATTACCTGCTTGCTTTCTGATGATTTAGTCATCAACAAGGAGCTGATAACACCTGATGTCACTTTATCTTTGCTTTCTCAGCCACAACTATTGTTTCACACACACAGTTACAACAGCCAAAGAAAGACTAACACAACTACGGGGACCAAGAGCCCAACTAAAGCAAACGCTTCCCACCACAATGGTGCCTTCAACTGAAACATAAATATCAACATCTAAACCTCTGTTAATTCTCAGTAAGAGCTTCTGTAGACGTCTGACAGAAATAGTCAATGTGTGTCTTATGTCTGTGATTTAAGGGCAGCTCCAGTGTCTCAGTGGGAAACATTGTCGCCTCACAGCAAGAAGATCCTGGATTCAATCCCACGATTCTCTCACGATCCAAAGATGTGTGAATTACAGATGTTAAGTTGTCTAAAGTGTCTAAAGGTGTGAGCTAAGTTTCTTTTATTTTTATGATTTCTGGAAAAAAAGAAAAATATCCATATTTTAAAATGTATCAAGTAAACTTTCGGCTGACCGCCTTACGTGGGAAAGTGTAGAAAGTGAAACTCAAGATGCGTACGTGCCGTCATGACGAGTGTACCTGTAAGTCTTTCGATCGGCAGGGGAACTTTCAACAATTTTTCCATACATTGAACAGGGAAGGCGGTCGGCAGAAAGTTTACTTTATAAAGTTTTAAATATGGATATTTTTCTTACACAAAAGCGTCGATTCGCTTCTGAAGGCCTTTATTAACACCCCAGAGCCATGTGGAGCAGTTATATGATGGACAGATGCACTTTTAGGCCCTGTCCACACGAACACGGGTGTTTTCAAAACCGCAGCTTTTTCTACACGTTTTTGCTGTTCGTCCACACGCAAACGCAGTATCCGGTTACTGAAACCGGACTTTTTTGAGAACTCCGGCCAGGGTGAAGTTTTTTAGAAACTCCGGTTACAGCGTTGTCGTGTAGACGGTGAAACCGGAGATTTCGGCTTGTTAAGTCGAAATGTGTGACATTATCGCTTTTGTTTATGAGTGGAGTCTATACAATTGCGGACGTAACTTTTAATAACTCTGCTAAAAGCGCTTATTACATACAGATACATGCGCAGTTATCTCATTGTATTGCAGAACAGAGGCGCCAGAATACAATAATACAACATAGTAAGGCAAGTGTGTGAAGCTTCAGTCCACTTGAGCCCTGCCCCTGTGTATACAGTTACCTGTCACTGATTACAAAGTAAACTTGTAGAAGGGTTTCACTGAGCCCATGGCATCCCTCAGTCAGTGCATCTGTGCCGTGGATGGGACCATGTGGAAACCAGGCAGCCAATCATAGCGCGTTTTACGTTTTCATGTGGACAGAGATTTCTTTAAAACCGTGCTTGTGTGGATGCAATTGTTTTTTAAAACGGAGGAGGAAAAACTCCGGTTATAAAAATACCCGTGTATGTGTGGACTAGGCCTTATGGACTTCAAAAACAGAGCAACTATAAATCCAATTCTAATGCTTGGATTAGCCTGGACTTTTGTAATATAACTCCGATTTTATTCGTCTGAAAGAAGAATGTCATATACACCTAGGATGACTTGATGGTGAGTAAATTATGGGCTAATTTTCATTTTTGGGTGAACTATCCCTTTAACCACTTTCTTAACATACCCGTCTCTTTCTCTGACGGTTCTTTGTGATGTTCTTCATAGTGTTTCTTTTCTGGGCCTTTTCAGACTGAGCCAAAGAATACTTCCTCCGCAAAGTCTCACAAAATAAAATGCATATTTCAACCTGCCAAATAAATCATGAATAATTAGAGTTGGGGTACTCGGACTTGGACTCGGACTCGAGTCCGGACTCGAGTCCAATTTTGAATGAACTCGGACTTGTCACGCACTCGGGTGAATTTGTACTCGGACTTGACTCGGACTTGGACATTTTGGACTCGGAAAATATCCCGAGTGCAGTCGAGTCCGAGTCATGTGTAACAACAAAACCGCTATAAAACTAAGATAAGAAATTAATGAACGTCTCCCCGCTTGTGATTTTACTGCACCACACCGGCAGGCAGCAGTAGCATCATATGCTTGCAGACAATACACACATCACACGGATGCAATGCGTGGCTAGGACAATGTCTTCAGAGTCAGCAATAATTTGTTTTGCTTTTGAAAATCATAAAGAATTTTTTGCAAGAAATCCAGTAAAAAGAAGCACTCTGCGGATTGCAAATCAACTGATGTGTCTGGCACGACTTTCTACCGACATGTTCAATGAAAAGCTAGAGAAATGTAAGTTGCTTATTATAACTTTTAATACCAACTTAAATCCAAATAACTTAGGGCTGGGTGATATGACGATATATATCGGATTCTTGTGTGCATACTATGGACGTCACAATTCTTAATATAATATTAAACCGTTCGGCACTGTTGAATATCTTGAATACACGCTTGGGAATTGCGTTTTTTTTCTTTTCGTTTTCGATTTAATTAATTTCGAATAAGTAAATTTTTGAAATATTTCTCTCAGTTTATTTTGGCTCTGTTTGAGTGTGCCTGTGAGTCTACGCGCTGATATGAGCCTTGCTGGTTAAACGTTTCATTCGCGTGCTTGTGCACTGTGTTAACATGCGCTGAGCGCGCGCACTAAAAGCCTGTCAAACACACGTGATTACTGGACTAAGTAGTCTTACTGCACTAATACTGTCAAATACACACAAGGTTAACATAAACACAGTCAGTTATGTCTAAAGTGAAAGTAAAATCGGCGTGTCTGTATATTAGATGTGTAGAGGTCTTAAATTAACAGCAGCGCAGCCTACAGTGAACACGCTGTCGCTTGTCCTTAAAGGGACAGTTCACCTCTAAAATTATGTCAGTATTTACTCACTCTAATATTGTTCCAAACCTGTATTCATTTCTTCTGTTGAACACAAACAGTTGAATGGTAGTCATTGACATCCATATTATTATTTCCTACAATGGGACCAACTGGTTGGTTTCCGACATTCTCCAAAATATGTGTAAAACAACTTGAGCGCGAGTAATCGATGACAGAATTTTAATTTTTGAGTGAACTATCCCTTTAATGTTAATAAAACAACAAAAGACAAAGAGAAAATCACTCACTCACTCACTCACTCACTCCTGACTAACTTTAGTAAATTTAATAAGAATCACTGTACATGTAATACAGTGAAGTTTGTTTTATTTTAAATGTAATTGTTTAATTCAATTTCTATAGTATTTATTCTTACTTGAATAATCCTACTTGAGAAAATATATCATTATCGTGAAATAAGATTTTAATATCGCCCACCCCTAAACATAAGAATTTGGTGATACCAGAGGCATTAAACAATTTAAATACAATAAAACAGGTTAATTTGTGTTTTTCTTGCACTTGTAATTATAAAAGTTCTACATACAGTATATCTATGTCCATTCTAATGGTTTGAAACCATTTTTGATTGGAAACTAGTTGATCTGTTGACAAAATAAAAATGTTAAATGGCAATGGCTAGATGTTATAGTGGTATTTTTTGTTTAATTTTATATTGCCATTGGTTTAATGGGTTGAAAGTTTAAAATATTAATAGAAGATACAAATTTATAATAGCAATTTCTAATCTTTTTTCAATTTAATTACACTCTGGACTCGGGCGGACTCGACTCGGACTCGGTCGATAAGAACTCGGACTTGAGTCCAACTCGGCCCCTTTTGGACTCGGACTTGGACTCGGACTTGATTGTTTAAGACTTGGACTTGACTCGAACTCGACAAAGGTGGACTCGGACCCAACACTATGAATAATATATGTAATACATATACATATAGTTTCAAAGCAACTTCACAGAAAATGCATGCGTCTACATTACAGAAAAAACCTTTTACACATTCAGGGTCAACATCTGTAAAAGTTGTCCTTAATTCTTTAGGATCATGGATCCCAAAACTTCTGGATCATGAGGGGGGAAGAAACACACACAAACACACACACACACACACACATACACACACACACACACACACACACACACACACACACACACACACACACACACACACACACACACACACACACACACACACACACACACACACACACACACACACACACACACACACACACACACACACACACACACACACAAATGAATATTAATTTGTTTGATAAAACATTAATATTAATTATCAACTTACTGACAGAGACATGGACTTGCAAAACGTACTCACCAGGTCCATACAAAAACTTCACAGTATAGCCAAAATCCTGGTTTGCCTATAATTCTTCAGAGTCCAAGGATGGTGGTTTCCTGTCCTCTCTGTTGAACGAGTACACATGACAGTGTTCTCAGATTACTCATTCCAAAACTCCTTTACATTTTATGACAAGCTTGATCTTAAAACTAGCTGACATTAGGGATGGGCATTATGACCATATTATTCTACATACATGAGAAATTTTATTTCACAATAACGATACACAATATATTTATTTTATTTTGATAGATATTTTATTAAAATGCTACAGAATAATACTGCTTTAAAAGTCTTCACTGTATGATATTCTATTAATTAATATCACTTGATTCTTAAAGAAGCAGAAGGTCTTCTCTAGTCTTTTGTTGTTTGATTAAAATTATGATAGACGGCAGTTTTTTAAGCTGCTGCCCCTTTAAGAACGGATGCACAGAATGGCACGCATCCGGGTTTCCCCACGTTAACTTGAACTGTTTAACTCTACTTAAGACATAACTGACTGTTTAAATCAAGTGAATACCTCACATGACAGGGTTTCTGAGATAATTGTCAAGTCAAGTCAAGTCAAGTCAACTTTATTTATATAGCGCTTTTAACAATGTAGATTGTTTCAAAGCAGCTTTACAGTGTTAAACAGGAAAATAATGCAGCATAATTTTATTCAGCTGTATAGCCATTCTGGAAAAATTTCAAGTATCATACAGTGACAGTGTGGGCTTTAGATCAATAATTTGATCAGTAATTTAGTTTAAATGGTTAATTTAGTTTATTATTTAGATGTATTTCGATGTTTAGTTGAAAAATTTAGTGTCCCCAACTGAGCACGCCAAGCCAGAGGCAACAGTGGCAAGGAAACCAAAACCCCATTAGGTGACCTAATGGAGAAAAATAAACCTTGGGAGAAACCAGGCTCAGTCGGGGTGCCAGTTCTCCTCTGGTCAATTAACAAACAGCGTATTATTATTATTATTCAGGCAGTTTTACAGCTCGGAGGTCATAATAGATCAGAATATTCGAGGGACCGGGGGCAACATGCTGGAGACGGGTTTATTGAGGATGATGTTGATTAAATAATTATTAAAGTGCAATATTCGAATGATCGGAGGCAACACGCAGGAGACGGGTTTATTGAGATGCCGTGTCGATGAGGCAGTTTCAGGGGGAGTCTAATCACGGTCTCCCAGACACTTCGGGGTCCTGTGTTGGTCTTCTCTGGGCGCAGGTCCACCATCTGATCTGGATACGGCCCGGATCCGGCTGACTGCAGTAAACCTCGGGATAAAACAGAGAGACTAACATTAGCGTAGATGCCATTCTTCTGATGATGTAACGAGTACATCAGGTGTTATGGGAAGTGTTCCCGGTTCCGGCTGACCTAGTTAATGCAGCCTAACAATCATTTCATTGAAAAAGTGTTTTATGTGTATGCCACAGTAAAGAGATGTGTTTTTAGTCTAGATTTAAACTGACAGAGTGTGTTTGCTTCCCGAACAATGTTAGGAAGACTGTTCCAGAGTTTAGGTGCTAAATAGGAAAACGATCGACCGCCTGCAGTTGATTTGGATATTCTCGGTATGATCAACTGGCCAGAATTTTGAGACTGCAGTAGACGTGATGGAGTATAATATGTTAAGAGCTCGCTCAAGTATTGGGGAGCTAAACCATTTAGTGCTTTGTAAGTAATAAGTAAGATTTTAAAATTTATGCGATATTTAATAGGCAGCCAGTGCAGTGTTGACAGAACTGGGCTAATATGGTCATACTTCCTGGTTCTAGTAAGAACTCGAGCTGCTGCGTTTTGGACCAGCTGGAGTTTATTTATTAAGCGAGCAGGGCAACCACCCAGTAGAGCATTACAATAATCTAACCTTGAGGTCATGAACGCATGAACTAACTGTTCAGCATTTTGCATTGAGAGCATGTGCCGTAATTTAGATATATTTTTAAGATGGTAGAAAGCAGTTTTACAGGTGCTAGAAACGTGGCTTTCAAACGAAAGATTGGTATCAAAGAGCACACCCAGGTTCCTCACTGACGACGAGGACTTGACAGAACAGCCATCAAGTGTTAGACAGTATTCTAGGTTACTACTTGTGGAGCTTTTTTGTCCAATAATTAAAAATTCAGTTTTTTCTGAATTGAGTTGCAGGAAATTACCAGTCATCCAATGTTTTATATCAGCTATGCAATTGTGCGCATTTTACAGAAAGATAATTGGTTTTCGGGATCGCAAGCTCTCTGAGAG
The DNA here is from genome assembly GCF_949357685.1 of Gobio gobio. NCBI lineage: Eukaryota > Metazoa > Chordata > Actinopteri > Cypriniformes > Gobionidae > Gobio > Gobio gobio. The sequence continues at coordinate 27,414,757 of NC_137097.1, read as the reverse complement.
GCGGCTAATTTTAACACCTGCATGTCCAGCTCATTATTCTAACTTACATTCATTCATGTTTCTTTGTCAAAATGTCAAAAACTTTTAGTACAGTCAGTGCTACGTTATATACGCTATATTCCCATTCCGCGATATAAAAAGGTAATGTTAATGTTAACTGCAAAATCGCTAACAATAGTCAGTATGATCGTCATAACACCCAGCCCTATCTTAACAGTATTACAACACAACAAAACAGAAACAGAATATGTAAGTTAATCGCGATTAGCATATCACTTTAATGCGCTAATGTTATATCTTGATGTGACCGTAGAAAAAATAGTCTGTTCGTATTCATGTTTTTTCGCTCTCAGTCGTCATCCCACAATCAAAATTCGTGCAAAATCGCTAACAATAGTCAGTATGATCGTCATAACACCCAGCCCTATCTTAACAGTATTACAACACAACAAAACAGAAACAGAATATGTAAGTTAATCGCGATTAGCATATCACTTTAATGCGCTAATGTTATATCTTGATGTGACCGTAGAAAAAATAGTCTGTTCGTATTCATGTTTTTTCGCTCTCAGTCGTCATCCCACAATCAAAATTCGTCCAAAATAAGATTTTAACAGATGTAAAATGATCCATGCAATGCCATTAATGGACCGGCCGAAGCAGTCCTTTTGCAGATTAGAAGCCGCGCCCACGAGCCACTCCAACGTCCACGGGTGTATATTCAAACTTGATTGGTAGAAGGCGTGCACAGTTGTCATTGGCCAGATTTCTGTATGACATTCAGATTGACCAATCACGCTCATAAGAACATGGAAAGACAGCAAATAGCCTTGCAACTGTAGAAAAAAACTTGTTTTAAACTACAGTTAGAAAATGTGTATATTTAGTGTTTTCAAATAGTGTTTTGTGGTGTGGGCAGAGGCCTGAAAGTTTCAACCTGGAGAGCAGTGCAGATTTGTACTCTTTAAAAACAATTATTGTTTGATATTTAGTTTGCTATATAGTTTGTTATATTTGAATCCAGAATTACAGTTTGAATGTAAAAATACACCTACACTATAAAACAGAAAATTAAAGTAAAATATCTTAATTTAAATAAGGAAAAATCTGTAAACTAATAGTGTTTTCTCTAAAACTTTTAATGTACATTTCTGTGAAGTTTTTGAACTTTATTTGACTTAAGATATTTTACTTTAATTTAAACGGTTTTTGTTTGGCAGCCATAGCTGCCAGTCATTTGACCCTTTTTTTAGGTTTTTATTTTTACAGTGTAAATATAAAACTAATAAGATTTACTTTAAAATTACAAAGAATAATGTTAAATTGTTAGTATGGACATGAACCTTTAATATAATGAGCTAAATATTTTATTACAGATTATTTCTGTCATTTTACATACATTTGTATGTAATTTATGAAAACAGAAAAAAAATACTGTATAAATAATACAGTGATTTTCATGTATAAAAAATAGAATTACTCTAATTTGTCATTAATGATAAAATAATGGTTAAGTACTTAATTTACAGACATTGTTTGTAATTTTACATGAATTTGTATATAATTTATGAAAACAGAAAAATAATAGTGATGTTCCTGTATAAAAAATGAGAATTTGTCATTAATGATATAATCCTTAAAGCTACACTGTGTAACTTTTTTAGTTTATTCTTAGCTAAAAACACTTAGTTCTTTCAAAAATATATGTGCTCATTAATGTATATTTACTTCTTTCAAGTAATAAAGTATTCTCGTAAGTTTATAAAATGCCATTTAAAAAACATACGGGTAGGGGTTCGAATGCAGGTCGCCATGTTGCCCCTCCATCTTGAAAGTACATTAGCCAAAGAGGGACATACCCGTAAATTCAAGCTTCGCCTTTCGAGTTTTAACACTCGATGGCACTGTACAAAATTCCCTGCCTCGCGCATGTGCGCGTCAACTTGTTCAGACTTGTCTGGTGCATGCACAGAGAGTTTTCATCTTAGCAGCGTCCAGTAACAGAGTTATACGGAGTTTTCCTGGCTTGCTCAAAAGTCTGTTTTTCCTTGTGTGGTATTTCTGTGCGTTAATAACTCCGTAAGTAATAATAGTTATTGTCATTGTAGATGTGTTTCAGAGTGTGTCATCGCGTAATTCAGTTGATGTCACCTCAGAAGTATTTTTGTGTCAACATACTGATGTATGTGCGTAATGCTCACCTATTTGAATAATCATTCAGTTATTTTGTTATCAACAATGTTTATTCGTTTATAGAAAATATTTGCTTGTAATGTATGTTGATGGAAATATGTATCAGGTCTGATCGGCATATTAACAATTGTTATACAGAGCGCACTGCAGTGCTAAAGCTGCGCACACACTTTTGTAATCCGACACCGCTTGTTAGCAGCGGCAGCTCCGCTCCTTTTAATGCAGCTGCATTTAGCGCCTATATATGGTACAATAAGCTCTGGTTTACGGTTACATTATACAAATGTAACTTATAAGTATAGTTATACAGTTCTTAACTGTGTATCTTCTGTCATGTTATTATCATGTATATTTATCATCCTTATTTGTTCTCTCACAGAAACCACATTTATGTACATATCCACGCAAACCTGTTTATGCCTTGCAATTGGATGACTGAATAAACATTACTTTCATCAAAGTTCACTCTGGAATAGCTGCAGTTCTTTCTAGCCGAATAATTAGGCCAGTTGAGTTCCAACCATCCCACTGCGCACAGAATATCCCACAGGCACCGTGTCAAATGTGGACGAGGTCGAACTGGAAGCCATGTTAATCTTGGACTAAATCGGCCACCGTAGGAGTTAAAACGAAATCGGAATTGAGAGGAACAGAAACTAAAATTCACTGGATGGTCATATACTTTTTCACCGCTAGATGGGGGAAAAAATCCACAGTGTAGCTTTAAAATAACAGTCAAGTTGTTTATTTACAGATATTGTTTATAATTTTACATAGTTTTAAACATAATTCAGAATTACAAGAAAATACTGTAAAAAACATTTTAAAAAAAAAGTTTTTTTTCTGTAAAATTAGGATTTTTTTTTTTTTACAGTGTAACCTTATTGGTTGCACCTCCATTGCGTCACCACATCTATTGTGAGTGGTGGATTTCAAACCTCAAAACGCCCCTTTTTTGCAGCGTGTTAAAGTTAAGAATCTTGGAGTGACACTTTCTGTTAATAGTTGCCTCTGTAGTAGTGTTTCTGTGTTTCTTGAGCAAGTGAATCCCCCTCTTTTTTATTCCATATTTTTATTTTGAGCATATCAGTTTTTGGTGTTTTTAAAACAAACTTTTTTATATTCCACATTTCATTTCCTTTTTATTTAATGTTATTATTGCCTGCAATTTGTAAAACTTTGCAATAATTGTTTGGGGATAGTCTAAAATGTTTGGTTAATTATCCTTTGTTAATTCCATTAAATTTCTTTGTTTATTTCATTACATATTCAGATTTTTTTGTAAACGTATATGTTCAGACAGGGTGTTTATTTTGTAGCCTACTGTTCTTATAAAAAATATTGATACTCTTTTCATGCAGTGGTTTTAAGGCCCTGACACACCATTCTGACGGTTTGGCCCAGACCCAGGCAACGTGAACCAACCCCACAGTCGGCTTTAGTCATTGCTAGTTCGGTTAGTGTTTCAGGCCTTAAGAATTTATTTTTCTGTACAAAAAGCTTGTTTGCTGTAGCCTACAGTAGACCAGAGATAATTCTCAATCCTGAAGTCCTCCCCTGCCACCCCTCCCTCTGAGAACAGCCAGCACTAGTGTCAGTCATTAACATGAAAGTTCTTCTTCACACCTTACAGTCTTCAATCCTAGCACACCCAGCAGTGTTTCAGCTGTATAAGTCCGTGAAATTTCACGGATTCCTGTATACGTCCGCATATGTGAGGTTTCCGGGTTTTTCTGGAAATATACTGTTCTGTGTTACTCTGATCTGCTTTTTCCCCACATACATCCGGTAAACATCAAATTACACAGGAGTATACCATGGATATTGCTGGATTTCAGTGTTTTCATGCAGTGCATCCTCTTAGGGCACCCATGGTTAGAGCAGCATAACCCAGTCATCTCCTGGAAGACAGGAGAGGTCCTGAAGTGGGGCGACAGCTGTTTCCCGGACTGCTTCCTATCTCCACCGGTACGTCCCTCTCCTCGTCCCCAAGATCTCCCAGTCTACGCCACGTCCATCGAGAGTCCAGTAGAGAGACGTTCGGTGGATGTTCCCTCCTGCTATGCCCCCTTCAGTGACGTTTTCTGTCCCCAACGGGCTTACAAGCTGCCTCCCCATCGGCCATGGGACTTTGCCATCGATCTGCTGCCCGGTGAACCAGTGCCCAAAGGAAAGATCTACCCCCTCTCACTCACGGAGGAGAAGGCCATGGAGGACTACATCAAGGAGGCGCTGGGGCAAGGTTACATCCATCCATCTACTTCCCCTGCTGCTTCAAGCTTTTTCTTCGTGGCAAAGAAGGACGGAGGCTTGCGGCCCTGCATAGACTACCGAGCACTCAACAACATCACCGTCAAGTTCAGGTACCCCCTTCCTCTCCTCCCAGCTGCCCAGGAACATCTCCGTGGTGCCACTGTGTTCACGAAGTTGGACCTCCGCAGTGCGTATAACCTCATCCGAATACGTGAGGGGGGCGAGTGGAAGACCAACTTTGTCACGCCCACCGGCCACTACGAATACCTAGTAATGCCCTATGGACTCGCCAACGCCGTATTCCAGGATTTTATCCATGAGGTGCTCCGGGAGTGTTTCCACAAGTTCCTACTGGTCTACATCGATGACATCCTGATCTACTCCCGGAGCCTGGCTGAACATCGCCACCACGTTGCGGAGGTCCTCCAACGCCTGAGGAGCTTCCAGCTCTACCTCAAAGCCGAGAAGTGTTCGTTCCATCAGCCCTCAGTTTCTCGGCTACAACATCGACCGCAGTGGCATCCGGATGGACGGGGGGAAGGTGGAAGCCATCCGGTCCTGGCCAACCCCCTCCACCGTCAAAGAACTCCAGAGATTCCTCGGCTTTGCCAACTTCTATCGTCGTTTCATCCATCTTTACAGTTCCATCGCCAGTCCACTCACCTATCTCCTACACAACAAGCCTGAGTCTCTGTCCTGGACCCCATCTGCCACTGAAGCCTTTCCAGACCCTTATGACCACTTTCATGACCGCTCCCCTCCTCGTCCACCCTGATCCTGAACTGCCCTTCGTCGTGGAAGTGGAGTAGGAGCGGTCCTGTCTCAGCAGCAGGGGAACCCTAGTCATCTCCATCCATGTGCCTTTTTCTCCCACAAGCTCAACCCGGCGGAGGTGAACTATGACATCGGGAACCGCAAACTTCTCGCCATCAAACTCGCACTGGAGGAGTGGAGGCACTGGCTAGAGGGCGCTAAACACCCCTTCCTTGTACTCACCGACCACAAGAACCTGGGTTATCTCCGAGAGGCAAAACGTCTTAACCCATGCCAAGCTAGATGGGCTCTATTCTTCACACGGTTTCACTTCAACATCTCCTATCAACCTGGCGCCAAGAACATCAAGGCGGACGTCCTTTCTCGCATCCACAGCCCCGAAGAGAAGTCAGAGGAGACTGAGCCAATCATCCCTACCCAGTTATTTGTCGGTCCCATCTCCTGGTTGGAGGAAACCCTGCCCTCTGCCAATGCCTCCACCAACGTGCCGCTGGGTTGTCCCCTGGGCTTGCAGTTCATCTCCCGAGCACGACGCACTCCTCTCATCCACTCCTCCCACACGTCAATGAAACCCTCTCACTGCTACGTCAACGCTTCTGGTGGCCCCGGATGTCATCAGATGTCAGAATGTACGTGCAGGGATGTAGGGAATGTGCCATGTCCAAGAGTCCACGTCATCTACCTGCTGGAAAACTTCATCCTCTGCCCATTCCCAACCGCCTTTGGTCACACCTAGGAGTGGATTTTAAATCTCCATCGCTGCATCATCCTGCTCTCCTTGTCTCCTGCAACCAGACGTACAGTATCACCATTGACATCACCATTCCGCTAGACATACTCTTCTGTTACTCACCTCATCTGCTCAAATCTTGGTTCTGTTAATAAACTCTGTTTACCCCTGTCATCAGTTCTCCGTGTCACATCTGTATTGTAACAGTCTTCTGGGAAACGTAGTTATTATCTTCTGAAGGGCAGGACTAATGAACAAATATGATCTTTAAACAAAATAAGAGCAATGTACACATCATCCTGTGCAGAAGTTTTCACCCCTGCTCTTAATGCATTGAGTTTCATGGACGCTTGTTTCCACCACTAAATATAAAAATAAAAAAGTAATTGCGACTTTTTATCATTCATTCTCAGAATTGCGAGATTGCAACTCAACAATTGCGTGTTATAAAGTGAGATAAAAAGTATTTTTATTTATTTTTTATTTTTATTAAAGTCGCAATTCGGAAAAAGTTGTCTTTTTCCCCCCTAATAACTGGACATTATAACTTGCAATTGCGAGTTTTTATCTCACAATTCTCAGAAAAAAGTCAGAATTGTGCGATTAAAAAGTCTTAATTACCTAAACAAATGACTGAACATGAAACACAAACACAGTCATGGATCATCCAACCCGATCTCACGGCAATTCGTACAAATTTGTTTCAAATTTGTTTTTGCTAAATTGTACATATTTGACGAGTTGGTCAATTCATATGATTTCATACGAATGACCTAACCTCAAACCCGCCCCTAAACCTACCCATCACTGAAGTATAGACAAATCATACTAATTCATACGAGTGAGGTCATACGAATTTGTACAAATTAGCCACCTTGTACAAATATGTACGAATTGGTCGTGAGATAGCGTTGGATCATCAGGTGATGACAGACAGTTCAGATTCAAGGGTTTGTCATTTTTTGAATGGGTAATTTGTATAAATTCAGTCATTTTGTCTTCTAGAGTTTATGTTAACATCTATCATGTGGAATAGCTCAGTACTAAATAAAAGTAACGCAAGTTTTACCTCTTATTTTGTCAAAATGATTAAAATGTTGCATATTCTGTGAGGGGTATGACACTTATGAGCAGAAATGGATCTTATAGGATGCTCAGAGTCTGAGAATCACCAATCGCTGTTCACATTAAAGGGGTGGTAAAACACATTCTTTCGAAGGCTTGATTGTGTTTGTGGGGTGCACTGGAACATGTGTTCATGCTTCGTTTTTAAAAAATTGCATTATTTTTCATATATTTGACCTTTATTCTACACTGCTCTGTCCCTCCTTGTAAAAACGGTCTGATGGTTTCCGGGTTGTATGAAGCCAGTCCCTCAAAAATACGCAATGGGCTCAGATTGGTTAGCTGGCCCAGTGTGTTGTGATTCGCTAACCGCCTAGTGCACGTTTGTCGGAAACGTCACGCCCCTTACCTTTACCGGTAGACTGTGCTTTGGTATTAGAAACAATGGCATCAATAAAACCATACCAATCTGAGCCCGAATCAGACCCAGAACATTTTAGTGAAGATGATCGAGCAGAACCTGTTCATTCCTCAAGAGTAAGGCTGCGGATCTATAGTGATCGCTACTGAATGGTACTGTTACTTTTGTATTTTTAGAACGATTATAGCCAAATATCTGTCCCAAGAACTATTAACCCAAAACGAACACTAAACATTGGCTTGACTAGTAGCCAAATCACACACAGAACCATGTCTGTAGATAAACAATACATAATAATTTACACTTTTCTTAACGTTAGGAACGATTTTAACGTTAGGTGTTTGTAACGTTAGGTTTTCGTCGGATAACGTTAAGTATGAATGAACAGACTGGTTGCCAGAACAGCATTGTCATCTGTTTACTTCCTTGCTACAACGTACAATTAACCTATTACAGGAAAACACATCAACGAAAAATAAATCATACTTACAGGTTGTGGCCCGTAAACAGCTTCTGTTTTTAAATCCATCTTTCAGGACAAGCCGTTGTGCATATCCTGTATTGAACTCGCGAAGATTGTGGAAGCTTTCCTCCATGAAATGTGGTGCGGGAGCCGCGCGCGCCCGTCGTGCATCCACACACTGGCAGTGTTTGTCTCGCGCAGCTGACGTTGTGCAAATCCTGCATTGAACTCGCGAAGATTGTGGAAGCTTTCCTCCGTAAAATGTGCAGCGGGAGCCGCGCGCGAATTGCAAATACAGACGAATATTGTCCATTATGTCACATTTTCCAGTCTTCTCCTCCGACCCCTGTCTGTCTCGTGCTTTGATTTATGATGGGCGGCATATATCTGCTGCAAATGCGACCTGTTCCCCTCTGTCTCATACACACATGCATATAACATGCTGTATGTTAAACGCACTGCAATGCACCCCGTCCCTAGGAAGGCTGAACAAAGCAAGTACCCCAGACCTGCAATCCGGATGAAAATAACAGCGTTTTGTCTGCATTGCAGCAACACCACTCCAGCCTACTAACCACAACAACGCAGCGATACAAAATGGCCTCGCCCCCCCTTATTTAATATTCTCGGAGGAGGGGTTTATGTAAATATTGGGGCTGGTGATGTCACCAACCCTGGAGGAATGTCTGTAGTCGCCTACTGGCCGTTTGCTGTAGTCCTTAGAAATTGATTTTTTTAAAAGCAAATATCTACCTTTGCTTTAAACTTTGAATGTTGTAACTTTGCAGATGTTGTTTATACTCAAGCAGCAACATTACACACTAGCTAAAGTTAGAATAGTGATATCGGGGTTTACCACCCCTTTAAAGATTAAATGAAATAAATGACATTACAATTCAAAGTAATCACTTTGGTAATCGAAAATACTTTTCGTATGTAACTGTAATTTGATTACCACTGTAATGAAATACTGAAATTTTGTATTTTAAATACGTAACTAAGTTACATGTATTGCGTTACACCCCAACCCTGGTAATGAAATCTTCTGAATCGGCTGTAGGGCGGCATTTGTGCTGAACTGCACGTTATAAGAGAGCCGAATGTATATCATGAGCTGTTTGTTCCATCGACTTCCATTCATATCATGTGACCAATAGAATACATCATGACTTAATTAAAAGTGCTCATACTTAATTGTGCTGTCACTAAATAATCACTAAAAAGCCCACATTTACAATTGCATACTGTAAATCTGCTGGTGCCAGCACTGATGTGTTCTTCACTGGTGTCAAACCCAAACTAACCATACATTATAAAGCAATGTGCTCCACTATGGCTTGTGCCACTAACTGGTACATTTCAAAGGGCCATTGGCAGCCTGGACAATAGCCATTGTTCTTGGTTGTCTTTGATTTAACAAAATAGGAAAGAGAGAGAGAGAGAGAGAGAGAGAGAGAGAGAGAGAGAGAGAGAGAGAGAGAGAGAGAGAGGAAAGAGGGCTACTATTCATATTAAAGAGCCAGATTGTTTGTCCCTGAACAAATACAGCAGGGGAAGAACTATTCCTTTATTCTCTGCCTTCAATCACTTTATATTCTTAATCAAACGGGCCCATTGTCTCAGCCGCTGGTCTGAGCGCGAGGAACACTATGGTGCATTGACAAGCCGCAGACAGATTATCTGGTTTGAATGGCTTTTCCAGACCAGTGAGAGGCTAACCAAACAATAGTGAACTTGTTGTAAGTGAAACAAATCCAATATTCATTGTGCATAGCTTCACAGCAAAGAATTCATGAGGAAACTTGTGTTTGTAATTGTAGAAATAGGTATGTGTCGCCTGTAATAATCTATTGTATCCAGTTGTATCAACTGTTCTCTGGTGTTCTTACAATCCTATTTGATCCATAACAGGACTGGATGAGAACCCAGAATGCACCTGGAGTGGAGTCTTAATGGGGGGGACATTAATATTTTTGATGTCTTTGAAATAAGTCTCATGCTCATCAAGGCTTCATTTATTTGATGAAAAATACAGAAAAAACTGTAATATTGTTCTATTTATATTTATATTATATTTATGTTATATTATATTTCTATGTAATATTTATTCCTGTGATCCTTCAAAAATCATTCTGATATGTGTATTATTTAGTGCTGGGGGAAAATGAATCATGATTAATCACATCCAAAATAAAAGTTTGCGTTTACATAATATATGTGTGTGTACTGTGTATAATTATTATATAAATACACACACATGCATGGATATATTTAAGACATATTTGCATATACTGTATATATAATTGATCTTATATATAAATATTATTTTTTATAAAAAATATAAAAAATATGTCTTAAGTTTAATGCATGTGTGTGTATTTATATATACACATTATAATTATACACAGTACACACACACATATATTATGTAAATGCAAACTTTTATTTTAGATTAATTTTTCCCCAGCACTATTTATTATCAATGTCAGAAACATTTGTGCTGCTTCATATTTTTTAATATAACCTATTATATGTTTTTAATAATTTTTTGATGAATAAAAAAAAAAAAAAAAAAAAAAGAACAGCATTAATTCAATATAGAAATATTTTGTAACAATATACACTACCTTTCAAAAGTTTGGGTGTCAGTGATTTTTTTCTTTCTTTTTTGATAGAATTGAATAAAGTGATAGTAAAGATTTATGTTGTTAGAAAAGATTTATATTTTGAATAAATGCTGTTCTTTTTAACTTCTTTTTAAATAATCCTGAAAAAAAGTATCACAGGTTATAAAAAAAATATTAACCAGCACAACTGTTTCCAACATTGAAAATAAATCATCATATTATAATGATTTCTGAAGGATCAGAAATATTGATGATATTGATGCTGAAAATTCAGCTTTGATCTCAGGATATAAATTATACTTTAAAGTATAGAAAATAGAAAAACATTATTTTAAATTGTAATAATATTTCACAGTGTTAATTTTTTTCTTCTTCTGTATTTTTGATCAAATAAATGAAGCCTTAATGAGCATTCTGGCAAAATGAGTTGCAATGTGCAAATGTTCAAAAATAATTATTGTTATTAATGTTATTGTTATTTTCACATTTTCTATGAAAAATTCTTCAGAATGATAAATGATGTGTTTGTTTTTTTAATTGGAATTGGATCTACACCAGTTTGAAGTTGATAGAGTCAGCAAAGTCAATTTTGAGAAAAAATCGAGTTAAAGTTTTCTGAAGTTGCCAAAACAAAATCACCTTAAAATCCCTGGTCATATCACCAAATTTGGCATACACCAAGTCAACACCCATATCTATAGGACAAATATATATATTAAATTTTTTTCCCATGATACCACAGTTAACATTTATGAAACACACAGCCTATATATTAAGACCATCTGTAGGGCACGGATCTAATATAATGTTGCACATCAGATGTTTTTCCCCAACAGTTCACCAAACGTTCACTTAAGACACAACAGATCATGTTTGTGTAAATACTCACCATGACAGATATTTAGAAATACTGTAATTCTGTGAATAACGGGAACGTGCGCTGTTGGAGTCTTTGTGCGAACGTGTTGGACCTGTCAGTGAGTGTGTGTTAAATCGTTTTCATGGACAAAGGAAAGGTACTCCTCTCAGAAAACACAAAGATACTTTTAGATGTTTAATTGCTATTTGGAGCATTTAGGATCACTAGACGACTTGAACTAATTTTTGTGAAAACCTCAAAATAAACATTTTTGACTTGTTTGGCCTGTCGTGTACATTCCCACTCATTTTGCCAGCACAGGTCAAATATTATTATTTATATATATTTTTTATTTTATTTATATTAAAATTATTATACATTTCCATTTGAAGTGTAAGCTTATTTGAATAATAAAAATGATCTCCTGTCTCTATTCCAGTTTTGAAGGGATTTAGGCCAAGATTCAGGAAACAGATACAGACGTGCTCTCCGCCTCAAATGCACAAACACCTCAGGGAAGAGATCAACAGAGAACAATCCCAAAAACTGAAGCCGTGGGCCCTGCCGACATGCCCTCCTCAAAATGATATATCATCTGCCAAGGGTGCAGATTCAGTCCCGACTTTCCATACAAACGTGAAGCGAATCTATTCAAAGTTCAAAAAACAAACAAATGCGAATTAGGTGCGTTTCAAGTTGTTCGAGCGGATGACGGTGGTATTGGTAGTAACCAACAGTAAATTAAACTTCCTCAGATTAACCTTAAACGTGAAAAACGCTTAACATGTCTTAAGAAAAACTCTGTAAACACCAACCTAATAAAGAATGATGAGTCCAGAATATGAACGCAAGGCGTTTAATTACACGTAAAAGAAAAGCCAAGAAAATGCTTATAATGATGCTTAATGGACCAACAGTTATAAAAAAGACAAAATATGTTATACATTATTAATAAAACACAGGCAGGTTTAGTTATTTGTAAAAAACGAATCTATACTCACAGTTAGATTGTCATAAACACAGAGGGAGCACTGCGAAAAAGGCTTTTCTTACTTAGTATTTGTGTCTTGTTTCCAGTCCAAATATCTACAAATTCTTAAATCAAGATGCTTTTGTGAAATGACATAGGATATATTGAAAATAAAATCTAAATGAAGAAAACAAGCAAAATGATCTTCCAATGGGGTAAGAAAAATATTCTTGTTTCTGATTTCACTATAAATTATGGACATGGCATATGTGGAGTTACTCTCATTTTTCTCAGTCATTTTGCTTAATTTCCAGATTTAATCACAAGCTCCTTACGTACTAGAGCATGTAAGCATATGCACACTTTTCAAAAACATTGCTTTAAATCTCTTGACAAACTAAAAGACGTAAATGTAATTTGCATGTATTCGAAATAAAAGATATAGATTAAACTGAAGGTCAACTTGCTTATTTTACTCAGGACAAGGATTAATTACAGTTTTTTAATTACCATTTTTTTTGTTAAATATTTAAAATATTGGATGACCTGTAATGTTCTCCTACTAAATTCAGATAAGACTGAGGTATTACTTATTGGACCAAAAACTGGTACACAGAATCTCTTAAATTATAACTTACATTTAGAAGGATGTACTGTTACTTCATCTGCTACAGTTAAAGACTTGGGTGTTATATTAGACAGCAACTTGTCTTTTGAAAATCATATTCCAAATACTACAAAAACCGCCTTCTGCTGCTATCATAACATGTTATCTGTCTCTGATGCAGAAAAGTTAGTTTATGCATTTATGACCTCTAGACTAGATTACTCTAATGCACTACTAGCTGGATGTTCTGCCTCCTCAATAAACAAGCTACAATTAGTCCAAAATGCAGCTGCTAGAGTTCTTACTAGGTCAAGAAAATATGATCATATAACACCAATTCTAACATCTCTACACTGGTTAGGGTTTCGTATCAATTATAAAGTATTGCTACTGACCAATAAGGCCCTAAATGGTTTAGCTCCAGTGTATTTAACTGATCTTCTATCGCCTTATAACCCTTCACGATCTTTAAGATCACTAAACCCTGGGCTTCTGGTAACACCTAGGATATCTAAGTCCACTAAAGGAGGAAGAACATTTTCCTATTTGGCTCCTAAACTATGGAATAGCCTTCCTAATAATGTTCGGGGCTCAGACTCATTCCTCCAGTTTAAATCTAAATTAAAGACGCATCTCTTAAGCCAGGCATTCACATGATGCTTCTCTTAACAGTGTACTCTATAGTTATATCAATGCACATGATCGTCTTTGCTTAATGCTTTGAACAGCAGCTACGCTAATTATTTTTCTGTTCTGTTTTATCTCGGGACGCCCATCCCGAGGTAACTAGAGAGTCCGTCAGCTCCAGTCTGGATCCAGTTTCTCGAAAGACTTCAGATGACCAACACCTGTGAAGAGACGACTCAACTGCGAGGACGTCAGATGACGCAGCTCTGCATCAACACACACACATGCTCATCTCTATATACCCTATTCATTAACAACATGTATTCTTATTTCTGTGCCATGGTTATTATATTGATTAATAATAGATAGTTAGCTAATCTGTGTGCTTTGTATATGCACTCTAAAAAATGCTGGGTTAAAAATAACCCAAGTTGGGTTGAAAATGGACTAACCCAGCAATTGGGTTGTTTTAACCCAGCATTTGGGTTGTTTTAACTCAGCGATTGGGTTATTTTAACCCAGCAATTGGGTTGTTTTAAGCAAACATTTAACCCAACCGCTGGGTCACAATTTGAAAGTGCCTTCAAAATGCGCCCTCCATTTCTCAGGCAAAGGAAGGGTACAGCAGATAGAACCTTCGCACAACTTCGCAGCCTACCCTATCCCAGAATTCATAGCACACTGGTGACTACAGGATTTGACTGGTCCGCATTCCCGCGGCACTCGTTCAGATTTCTACGGCGTGGGATTAATGCTGCCTTCACATGCTCTCGGAATTATTGTAAATACGAGTTTCCTAGGTAAAAATTGCACATGAACGCCCTCACATTTTGAAACTTGAATGCAATGAGCTCGTAATCACGACGTCAGAAGTCGGAATGACCAAATTTCTGATAGCACGTGAAGGCAGCATACATTTCCCAGTGAAAGACGGTAGCGGTCGGTAACTCAAGTGTAGCCTGGATACTATTGAACACAACAGTAGTAGAAGTAAACAAAACGTTAAGTGCATTCACACAGTCCCCAGTTCCCTGCCCTGAGCAACCTGGCAAGATAAACTTTAATTACCCAATTTTAACTTGCATAAATGTTATTTATTTCTCAACCATTCTCTCAAGAAGAGGAATCAGTCCATTCTCTCACCTTTTCGCTCTTTCTTTCTTTTTTCTTTTATCTTTCTTTTTTTCTGCACTTTCTTTAAATAGCTACACATTAGATCTGCGTGGGGCTGTTTTTTCGTCCCACTACCGCAATAGGATTTATTCTGCACCGCACCCTCCCTCTCGCGCTTAAAATTCACCCCGTGCTCACCCGCTATAAATTATTTTATTCCCGACCTGACTGATCACGCTAAATTTAGATTTTGTTTCCAGAATATCTTTTAAATTTCCCCTACAGAAAGAGAGAGACTGGGGATAACAAAAGCAATAGGCTACGTTGGCCATCCAATCATTTATTAGGGGCCAAGCACCGAAGGTGCGAAGGCACCTATTGAAACCGTTCCCGTCTTGTGAAATTTGGCACACTAAAAGTTGTGAAATTTGGCACACTAATAGAGGACAGTCTGATCTGTCACCATAGCAATTTTGGTGTCTCTATCTCAATCCCTCTAGCGCCACCACCTGTCCAAATGTGTCCTCATGTTTATGCTAATAACATTTGAACCTTAAGGGACAAAATTCTTTTTTCCTCTGATTCCTGAGCTCATGCCGATTCGATCGCACCCTATGGCGTCATTTCCCGTCATTATAAATTTCCCGCCGTTTGGAATTTTCCCAAAAACCTTCTTTTGCAAACTTGTCCTAGACGGTTCGTCCAATTTGCGCGAAAATTTAACCAGATCATCTTCAGCCAGTGCTGACAAAAAGTTATGGAATTCAAGTTGATTCATCAAATTGTTTCCGATAAATGCGCAAACGTATTTTACCTAGCGCTTGAGAAAACAGATGTAAGGCTGTATCTCCGCAACGCTTTATCGTATTCACACCAAACTTGGTACATGTCAGCACAAGCACATCCTGAGGCAACTTGCAGCGTTTCGGCGCAGCGCCACCTACTGGTCCGGAGATACAAAAAATGGCTATTTTTTTTTGCTGAACCGTTTGTCCAAATGAATTATGTGCTAAAATGCTGTATTTTTTGAACACATTAACAGATTGTTACAGAACTCGGGGGTCATCACCACGATACCCTGAAGTAGCCTGACAAGTTTAGAAACAGCACCACCTAGTGGAGATTTTTTTTAAAAAATGCTTAGAACTTTGGGTGTGGTTGACTTATTTTCAAGAGACTCATCTCCTTAGACTCCTGAATCGTTGCCGAGTCCAACGATACCACACTTGCCAGGTTTCGCCGTATGGTTTGTGCACCGTTGTAATTAAGCGCTTAAAACTTTTTTGCTGATATCTGATAAACCGCTAGTCCGATCGAGACGAAAGAGTTAGCATCAGAAGTTCGGAAACATAGGTCGTTAGGCACAACCGCGAGCCCAAATGTCAAAATATTGATAGTATGGGGTAGTAAAATCCAATCAAAGCCAGGTGTAAGGCTGAAACCCTATTGTAACTGTTCATTTTCCCATGATGCATCATTCCCCAGCTAAAACTGATCGGGCAGACCAAACCGTAAGTCGTAGAGACTTGAAACTTGCAGGGCTGGTAGTACTCACAACGACTACAGACGTCACCGAAGCCCGCCCCGATCGGCCTGATGGGGGCGCTACAGCGATCAAAAGTACGAAATGCCGATCAAAAGTACGAAACGGCTCATAACTCCTCAACCGTAAGGCGTAGCCTCGAGTGTCTTATACCACTGGAATCCTTGGCTCAAGCCGGACAAAATGCATGCCTCTGATTTGATCGCCCTTCAGGGCGCCAAATTCGAGATATTTTAAGTTTTTTGTAAAACCTACTTTTGCAAATTACTGCCAGGTTATTTGCCTCATCGGAACCAAACCACTGCAGAAATGTTCTCTGGAGAGTGAATATCAATAATTATAAAAAATGCAAATAAAAGATTTTGATTCATGGTCGCTAAGGGGAGCCAAAATGTTCAATGTGACGGGAGCTCTTTTACTAAAATGGTTATAACTTGTGAATGGAATGAGATATTTTCAACACATTCAGGTCACATGTGTGTGAGCTCAGTCTGAGATCACATGAAAAAAATCGCAACAATTGACCACTTAGTGGCGCTATAACAGGGGAAAAACACATGAAAATGGCAATATATGCACCAGAAGGATCAGTCAGATGAAAATGGGCATTCATTGTCTTATCCAGGTTGCCATGATAGTCAATGAAGACACTGGCATATCTCAAAAAACTCTGTATACGTCATTGGCACAATGCCCTAAAGGAGCCTGAGAAATTTCAAGCCAGCGTTTTTCACAGCATTCACCTCCTTAGACTCCTGAATCCTTGCCGAGTCCAATGATACCAAACATGCCAGGTTTCACCTTATGGTTTGTGAAAAGGTGTACTTTAGCACCTAAAAAACCTTTGCGAATGTCTTCAAGACAGTTAGTCCGATCAAAACAAAACCACAACAGGAAATTCAGAAACATAGGTCAATAGCTAAACAATAATGACCAAAAGCCAACATTTTGGAAGGAAGTGACAAACAAAAAAAATCCAATCAATCCCGCCCATTCTCTCATAAATATTAATTGGCTATAACTTTAAAATAAAATGAGATATTTACAACAAATTTGACACATATATTTATGGGCACACTTTGAGGACACCTAAAAAAAAGCAGAAATGTGTTATAACTGTAAAAAAAAACATATTTTTCCTTAGTTAAATTGCCTGTAATGCTCTTTCCCATCTATGATCTAAGTTTATTTGTTTATTTGGATCCCCATTAGCCAGTACCTAGGCAGTGACTACTCTTCATGAGGTCCCAAAAAGTAAAAAATACAAAACTACATTAAAGCTGCAAGAGCAATGAAAGGGATCTCGCACCTGTGCCACCACCACCTTGTGGCTTTAGGAACACAGAGCACAGTGGGCAATATGCATTTAAGCATATAAAAATAGGAGGACTACATCAATCATTTGTATTTGCCACACTTCCTGATACCGGGCTGTATTCAGATCAGATGGTGGACCTGCGCCTGGACATGATGCATCCCTGAAATGTCTGCAGAGAGCGTGTCAACTAAACTCTGCCCAGTAAATGCAGCATCGAAACGACATCCTTAATAAACCCGTCTCCAGCACGACGACTCCAATCTATCGAATAATCTTACGAATATCTATTTATCTAATATGACTTCTGAACTGTAATGTTGCCAGAATTATAATCATACACTGTTTGTTCATCGGCCAGAGGACAACTGCAGGGCCGGCCCGTGGCATAGGCGGAATAGGCAAACGCTAGGGGCGCCACTCATTCATAGGGGCGCCAAAACTTATTACTGATACTATTTTATTAATATTAATTTGAAATATTACCAAATAAAGCGCAAAAAAACTTAACTAAGTCCCCCGCATCTTCCCGGTCCGCCTCATCAATCTCCCCCCGCCGATCTACTTGAAGTGCGTCAGCAATATAACGCGCGATCAGTTTAATGTTGGGAATGTGTTGTGTCGCGTCGCCTCTCGCCGCATCTAATGTAGACAGGATTGCTTTCATTTTTTAGGGTGCTTGGCCGCTCGCTCCAGGTGTAGACCCGGTGAAAGTTGCCTGATAATTTATGACGGATTGCCGAATTGTAGTGTCTTAAAGAAACAGAAGCCCTCTGATGCTGGCAAGATAAGGGAAACACTGCAAAAATGCTCTTCTTATTTAGTATTTTTGTCTTGTTTCTAGTCTAAATATCTAAAAATTCTTAAACCAAGATGCATTTACTAGATAAGTAAAATAGCTTAATATGTTTTCTTAAGTGAGCTTATGCTTAAAACAAGCTAAATTATCTGCCAATGGGGTGAGAAAAATAATCTTGTTTCTGATTGAAATCTTGTTTCTTGTTTCTGTCCCAAACAGAAATAATATAATTTTTCTCACCCCATTTGGCAGATAATTGTGCTAGTTTTAAGCTAAAACTCACTTCATTTTGATTTTTTCCCCCCAGAAAACAAGGAAAAATTATCTAATGTAATTTTACTAGTAAATACATCTTGATTTAAGAATTTTTTGATGTTTGGATTGGACACAAGAAAAATTATTAAATAAGAAGAGCATTTTTTGCAGTGTAAAGACAGAGGTAAAGTGATGTAATGAATGAACAGTTTATTTAATTGCATAGTAAAATACTAATGTATGCTAATTAATTCCAGTTTTAACTTAAACCATATGCAGGCAGCAGTTCTGGGTTCTCCAGTGGCCACAGACAGTGTATTTTGTAAAAAAAAAAAAAAAAAAAAAATCATATCTGTTTTTTTTAAACGCATGTTATCACTTTTTTAATAGCCTAATGTTTTTACTCTACAGTTGTGCAGTTTTAAGGGGACATATGGACATTTTAAAATGTATTTGCCGAAATTAGTAATGATATTTATATACAGGTTTATTTAAAATAGCTACATTTTATGTAAATTTCACATTAAATATCTAAATTTCTCCAAAGTTTAATTCATGGTGAAAACATGAATGTGCATATTAGTGGAAGATTGCTGCCATCTACTGGAAAACAAACACTTTTGCTAGTTCTCAATAGTTTGTGCATGAATGCTAGATGCAATTACTTGTTAATTGTGTTTAGGCTGTAATGTGGCATAGGTGCTATTTTTGTATAGTTTAACTATCATCAGCCTTTAAAAAATAAAATAAAAATAATAATATCATGAACATAATGACGGGGTAGAATGGACTGGACATCATATAAAACAACAACAATAAAAATTAAAAAAACATCAATGCATTAAAAAAATAAAACAGTACCAGTGTTTCCGCAATTTAGACTGAAAACATGTAGTGCTAAACCTTGATACAAGGGGCACCAAGTAAAATCTTGCCTAGGGCAGCAAATTGGTCAGGGCCGGCCCTGGACAACTGGCACCCAAACTGGTTTCTCCCAAGGTTTGTTTTTCTCCTTTCTGGCCCTGAATTAGTTTTGGTTCTTTGCCACCTTTGCCTTTAGCTTCTGGCTTGCTCAGTTGGGGACACCTACATTTCAACTATATTACCGTTCTGCCCGCATTGACACTATATGAAAATTGAAATTAGCTGAATAGTTAGATAGTTATCCTGTGAAGCTGCTTTGAAACAATTGGAATTGTTAAAAGCGCTATTTAAATAAAGGTGACTTGACCAGCTGGTGGCACTATGACTAACTAAAATTTTGCCGAAACATCAGACTTTGTCAGGATGCCACAGACAGAGGCTTGAGTTCTTGAAACTCAACAAAACTCAAGATCTTTGAAATTTAACATCACTAAGGCTGACCAAATATGATTCTGGTTCAATCTTAATGAGGAGTTAATCACAGTGTACTATTGCCCACAGGTGGCACTATAACTGACTAAATATTGGCATGTAGACCGCCATCGGTGCTCGGACCCTAACAACAATAAAATTAAACATACAAATCCCATTAAACGTTCCTTCCTTTTAAAACTCATTTTACTTCTTAAAATATGTAATATCTGATAGTAAATCATTCCATATTTTCATTCCTCCAGATATTATAGTCCATTGTTGTGCAGTGGTTTTCAAAACAAAATACATGACATTCTGTGCACAGTTTAAAACAGGAGGAAGATCATTGGTAAAATAATGATGATAATAATAGTCCTAAACAACTTCCTTGAGGAACATCACATTGCTCTTTAAAATCTGAATGACTTCCATAATAACATAAACACTGTCACATATTAAACAGATAACTTTTAAACCAATGCACACTGTAAGAAGTACATTTCTGACATTTCAATTTATCCGGCAATAATTTATGATCCATTCCATATAATATGCTGAGCTAAAATCTAACGATACAGCTTCTACTAAGTTATTGTCATCAATTTGTGCTCATACTACTCCCTAATATTGATCTGTAATTCATATTTAGACATTATAAAATCTCTATTATAACATTTACAATCACATTTTGTAAAACGCATCACTTCCTTTCTATTGAAGTATTGGTTTTGACAATTGTGCCACATGATGAGTAATGTGAAACCTGAAAAAGACTTGCAGTAAACATTTTGTTTCCACCATATATTTCACATATCTGTATCTACAACAAAATGCATGTGTGTTTGTGTGTGTGAGCCTGTTTAGTCTGTATAAAATATTATTGTTTAAGTATTATTGTTTAAGTATTCATTTTCCGCCATATTTTATGGTATCAGTAATACATTTTAAGTTGACATAGGGTTGACAAAACTCGGTATGGGTCATCACCACGATGCCCTGAGGTAGCCTGAGTAGTTTTGAAACAGCGCCACCTAGTGGAGAATTTTTTTAAAGAATCCCAATTTTTTTTAAATGCTTATAACTTTAGGTGTGATTGACTTGTTTTCATAGGAGTAACTTTTTTTTGTCTCCTGAATCCTTGCGAAGTCCAACGATACCAGACTTGCCAGGTTTTGCGCATGGTTTGCGCAGCGTGGTAACTTAGCGCTAAAAAAACGTTAGCAGATATCTTCGAAACTGCTAGTCTGATCAAGACGAAACCAGCATCAGAAGTTCTGAAACATAGGTCGATAGCCAGCCAAGTGTTAATACCCAAATGTTAAAATATTGACAGTAACTTTTTCATATAAATGTCTATAACTCCAAAACGAAATGAGATATTTTCACCAAAATTGACACACACACATGTAGGGGCTCACTCAGAGGACACATACAAAAAATGGTAGGATTGTGCCTCTTGGTGGCGCTATAATAAAACAAAACATGAAATTCCCATTGACTACATGTTATAAGCACGCCAGGCTCCACCCTCTCACAACCACAACGATCCCTATCCCCTGAATACTGAGCACACTGCAATCACCACCTGCACTTAAGCCCCACGTTCACACTCAGTCACTGTCCGGTATCGTTTGCACATGCTACTACTCATGCTTGCTTCCTCGGACTCACCTGACTACATACCTGATCTCCTTCATCTCCTCGTCTCGTCCTGTCTCCTGGTCCTCGTCTCCTTCGATCCATTGTCCCGCTGTTCAACAAGAATAAACGTATCGTATCACCTCCATATCCAGCATTCACCTGAACTACCATATCTGACTCTCACCTCATCTGCTCACATCCTGGTTCTGCAAATAAACTCTGCTTTCATCTGCCTCTGTTATCTGTGTCACCTCTGTTTGTAACACTACAATGCAGTATTATTATATAAATTGCTATACTTTACAAATGAATTGGTGTATCATTATGAAAATTGGTATGTGCCATCAGCACCATGCCTTAAAGGTACTTACAGTTTTTCTTGATTGTTTACACACATTTTCTGAAAGAATGCCTCATACTCTCAGAACTCTACACACAAATAAACACACACACACACACACACACACACACACACACACACACACACACACACACACACACACACACACACACACACACACACACACACACACACACACACACACACACACACACACACACACACACACACACACACACTGGGCAACACCCCTCAATTCTCCTGCAAAATGAAACCTTACATTCAAAACAATGTTATTTCTTCTCAAAATGGTATTTTGTTTTCAAATGACTCACACAAACCATCATATGAATAGACATTTATAAGAACCAGCTGAACACTGATGTGTTCAATGTAAAACACTATGATGAATGGAAAACTTCTCCATTCATCATAATGACTTAAGGTCTTTTTTTGGTTCAGTGTTACTCTTACTACAGACAGTACATACATAAGTGTGTTGTAAAATATTTGAGAATACTGTTTCTATACTTTTATAGAACACACAAATACATGGTAACAAATATATTTTATTTTTCCCACAAAAATAATGTACACAGTTTAGATCCCAACCAACACAAAGTTGCACATACAGTGGTCTATATACAAAACAACAGAAGAATTTACTGTACAGTTACAGTAACAAAAATAAATCCAAAACAGAAGAGCTCACCGGTTGCCCTTTTATGCTTAAGCTCTGTTTGCTCATTATAAAACTGTGTGACAGGTGTTTGCCCATGTGATATGTTGGTGTGCATATTTGAATGGCAGTGTGTTCCTTGTGAAAACGAGATGTTCTGCATGAAAATTGTGCCAAATGCAGAGACTTGTGTGTAGTGTTTTGAAAAAAAATTGTTTTAGAACTGCAATTTGAGTGTAAAGCAGGAATTGTGCTTGTAGTTTAGCAGAATTGGTTCAGGGGGTTGGTGCATGAGTTAGAGGTCTTCACGGAGCCCCCGAGACCTGTGGACCCGGGACCCGACCCGGGACCCGTACGGGTTCGGGTCTATATTTTAAATGATCAGCTGGGTCCGGGTCGGATCCCAATCTATTACTACGGGTCCCGGGTCTGTTTAACATTGTGTGTAATACTGGAGTCGATCCGGAACCGGAGAACACCTGCCCGTGATCAGAGTCATTCAGTACTGCTTGTGTGTTTTTTGTAACTTGCAACTGTAAAATTAGGATAAGAAAAGTGTGAGCTGGGAAATAAGGTTTAAAAAAAAGAAAGAAGAAAAACACGCGCGATCTCTCTCTTGCTCGCTCGCCTCACGCGCTCTCTCTCTCTCTCTCTCTCTCTCTCTCTCTCTCTCTCTCTCTCTCTCTCTCTCTCTCTCTCTCTCTCTCTCTCTCTCTGCAAGCGCACAGTAATAATAATGGTTACCTTCATGAGTGATGTGCGAAAAAAGCTAAAAAAACAACGAATATAAAGAAGTTTAACCCACGGCCACCTCTTCTGTCCGGGCATCCTTCATGCATATTGTGGACAAACATGAGAAAAAAGTAAGTGCTGTCTACGTGTGACGCACTGTTGAAGTTTGATTTGAACTTATATTTAAATAATATATTTAAAATCAAATAATATATTTAAAATCAGCAACAAAATCTCAGGTGAACTGTCACAAATGTTTTCTATGATGCTCAAATTGTGTAAAAAAGCTCATAATTCAGGTTGCTCCAGCCACCGCGCATGTGCGGTCTCAAGCTCGTGTCATGTTTCTATGGCAACCCGAGCTTCCGCTGTGATTGACTTTAATAATAATATGAATGAACCGTCTTAATTCATCTTAAAGTTTTGGTGGTCACACTCGGCTCACAGAGATTATAGCAAATAAATAATGCGGACGTCAGCGGCCACCGAACGAGCAATCGTTATTATAGTTCAAAAAGGCAAACAGTCAAAGTTATGCGAGTTAACTTTGCGAAATGCAAATCTGCAAAGACGCATTTGTCATCCGTCACCGTGACATAAAGTGGACTTTTAAAGCTGAAATGATGAGTGAATTAAGCATGCTTGGAATAACAAGAGAGGAATAACATGGATTTAACTTTTTGGCAAGGATGTAATGCATCACAAGTAAGTTAACGTTACAAGGAAGGGAGACGACGGCTAGGTAAGACAAAAAGTTATATTTTTTCATAACTTGTTTATTGACTTGTTAATATCAGTTATTGTGGAATATGTGACAGTCGGGTCCAGTCGGGTCTGTGTCTTCCCGCCGGGTTGGGTTCCAGCTTTTAAATAATAGACGGGTCCAGGTCGGTTCCGGGTACTACATTTTTGGCATTTCTCGGATCTGCACGGGTATGGGTCCAGCTTTTGAAATAATAGACGGGTCCGGGTCGGTTCCGTTAAGCAAATCACGGGTCTCTTCGGTCTATTCTCCTGGATGTTTGTGAACGAGCGGCCGCTCGTCTCAATATTGAGTGGCCGGCTCCACAGAGCGCCACCGACCAGGAGAGAGACATTTATGATGGGAAAGTGTTGGGAGCGCCTCCTGGCCCAAGGAAGCAACTCTTTCCCGCCGTTCCAGCATGTGCTAAGCACATGAAACACTACTGGAAGGACCCGCTCGACTTCAAACACGGTCTCGCGGGCCTGGAGGTTAAAGACATGGCGGCTCTTGGCATGGGTGAGCCGCCCGCTATAGAGCCCTCTATCGCCAGGCACCTCATTCCAGCCCGGGGAGGGCTGCTCGCCCCCCCTAAACCGGTTCTTCCTAGCAAGATGGACCGTTTTTCTGCCTCGGTGCACCAGGCCGCCTACAAATCATCGGCCTTGGCTGTTAGAGCACTTAACGTCTCTTCGCTCCTTTCTGCCTACCAGGCGGAAATCCTAGAGGACCTGGGCCAACAGCTCGACAAGGGATCTCCCTCCCCTTCACTATGGAAGGAGATCATCACGGTGAACGATCTCGTCCTCCGCAACGCTCGTCATGCCATCCAAGCCTGCGGGCGCTCCATGGCGCTTTCTGTTGTAGGGGAGCGCGCGCTCTGGCTCAATCTGTCAGGCCTCCCGGACAGCGAGAAGAGACGCATCGCAGGCGCCCCGGTAGAGCCCGGCCGGGCTCTCTTTGGGCCCGCCGTCGCACTAATGCAACAGCGGTGCGACGACAAAAAGAAGGAGGACGAGGCTTTCAAGTTATGTCTTCCTAGGAAGGCGGCTCCACGCCAGGCGCCCCCTGCGCGTTTGCCTAACCCGCCGGCCCCGGCGCGTCACTTTCATCAGGGCAAGGAAAGGCCCCGCAACAAGCCCGGCCCGCAAAGGCAGAGCAACCCACCCTCGACCAAGCCCTGGGGGAAACCTACTGCTGCTGCCGCCGCGGGAAAACCCCCAAGCTCTACCCCCAGCGACTCCAAACGCAAGCAGCCTGCCTGATGTTTGGCCGATGAGGGTTTGGGGTTCATGTTCGAGCGACAAGCTCTCTGGACTCGCTTCCCGCACTAGGGCCCCCGTCCAAAAGACGACGGGCCACTTCTGGAGGGTCCCCCCCTCCCATGGCTGCCCAGCCCATGTGTTCAGTGGACGTTGTGTGTTCTCCCCCGTTCAAGGGGTCTGTTGTGAGGATGTGTTCAAAAACAGTGTCACCACACCGCACATGTTGTGTTCCCCTCACTCAGCTAATAAAGGCTTCGGCCCCATTGTTTCCCCGAAAACAAAACACACAAAAAAACTCAAACACATTAAATCAAACGAATCAAATGAATTCGTTACAGAGGGATGTCCTCCCTCTGCAGGGAAATCACTTTTCTCTGCAAAGGGCGGACAGCTCTCTGAACCCACGCATGCAGTCCCAAGTTTCCCCACTAGAGGACGCCATTGCATCACAAATAAGCCAGCTGGGCACACACGAAGCCGGCATCGCTCGGGTGGGTACGCTCGCAATGCGGCAGTTTGGCGAGCTGCAGCGGCACCAGAGTGGGTGATGCGCACAATAGTGCAGGGCTATCGTCTGCAGTTTGCTATGAAACCCCCGCGGTTCAGCAGTGTTCTCTTTTCACACACAGAAGAG
Source organism: Gobio gobio (assembly GCF_949357685.1). Taxonomy (NCBI): domain Eukaryota; kingdom Metazoa; phylum Chordata; class Actinopteri; order Cypriniformes; family Gobionidae; genus Gobio; species Gobio gobio. The sequence continues at coordinate 27,388,772 of NC_137097.1, read as the reverse complement.
AGCACTGCCCACGTTCTGAAGGAGGAAATCTCCTCCCTTCTGAGCAAAGGTGCGATTCAGGTGGTTCCCCCCAATCTGATAAACCAGGGTTTTTATTCTCGTTATTTCCTGGTCCCAAAGAAGGACGGTTCTCTCCGTCCCATTCTGGACCTCAGAGTATTGAACAAACATTTAAGGAAATACAATTTCAGAATGTTAATTCATGGTTCGCTCGCCCGCACCATAAAACAGAACGACTGGTTCACATCGGTCGACCTGAAAGATGCTTTTTTCCACATAAGCATTTATCCACCACACAGGAAGTTTCTTCGTTTCGCCTATCAAGGCGTTTGTTACGAATTCACGGTCCTGCCATTTGGTTTGAGTCTAAGTCCACGGTCCTTCAGTCTGTGCGCGGAAGCGGGCTTGACTCCCCTGAGAATGTCTGGTCTACGGATTTTGACATGCATAGACGATTGGCTCATCATAGCCGACTCGAAGGAAAAGGTGTTGCAGGACACCTGCCGTGTGCTCGCGCACATCACATCCCTGGGCTTCAGGGTGAATGTGAACAAAAGCAATTTTGCACCCAGCCAGAAAGTGATCTTCTTGGGCCTGGAGCTGAACTCAGTCTCCATGCGAGCGCGTCTCTCTCAGGAGCGCGTTCTCTCTCTGATGAACTGTCTATCGCAGTTCAGGGAGGGGGCGAAGGTGCAATATCGCACATGCCTCAGACTACAGGGTCTTATGGCTTCATCTATCCAGGTTTTGCCACTAGGACTCCTGAGGATGAGGGCGTTCATAAAATGGGTTTCGTCACTACATTTCAGCCCGTTACACGATCTCTGTCGCTCGGTAACAGTGACGCGCACCTGCGCCGCAGCTCTGCGCCACTGGAGGAGCACAGACTTTTACGCACAAGGTACCGTCCTGGGGACGGTATTGTTGCGGAAAGTTGTGACGACGGATGCGTCCTTAACAGGCTGGGGTGCCACCCAAGAGGGCAGAACTGTGAACGGTTTGTGGCCGAACAAACTACGTTCAGAGCACATCAATTATTTAGAGCTTCTGACCATTTGGAAGGCTCTGAATCATTTTCTGCCTCGTCTGCAGGGACATCATGTGCTCGTACGCTGCGACAATACAACGGCAGTGGCTTATATCAATCGTCAAGGCGGCGTGCGCTCGTCGAAACTTCATGCCCTAGCTTACAAGCTGCTGGTATGGAGCAGACGTTTTTTCCTGTCGTTACGCGCGACTCATGTTCCGGGAATCCTGAACAGAGGCGCGGATCTTCTATCGAGGGGGAACCCGCTCTTCGGAGATTGGCGCATTCACCCTCAGATAGTGAGCATGATATGGATGACATTCGGACAGGCGTCCGTAGATCTATTCGCCTCGCGCGAAAACAGCCATTGTCCTATGTTCTTCTCGCTAAAGGACTTGGACGCGCCCCTCGGGGTGGATGCACTGGCCCACCCGTGGCCCAAAGTGCTGCTGTATGCCTTTCCTCCCCTGTGCTTGATAACTCCTACACTGGCCAGGGTGAGAGAGGGGGGGCTGTCTCTCATCCTGATAGCTCCCAGGTGGCCCAAAGCGCCCTGGCTGGCGGAGATAATCCCTCTGTTACATGCTCAGCCGTGGCGCCTCCCCCTCCGCACGGACCTATTGTCTCAAGCGAACGGGGAGATTTATCACCCACACCCGGACAGGGTAGCTCTCTGGGCCTGGCCCGTGAAAGGACGAACCTGAGCGCGTTAGGGCTTCCCTCGCGCGTGGTGGCTACTATACAGAATGCCAGGGCCGTTTCTACACGGTCCTTATATGGCTGTAAGTGGCAAGTGTTCGATGAGTGGTGTGATCGGCGGGGTCTCACGTCATATCAGTGCTCAGTCTCTGATGTTTTGTGTTTCCTCCAAGACCTTATGGATAAAGGAAGGTCTTTTTCCACTATTAAGGTCTATCTGGCAGCTATCTCTGCTTGTCATGTGGGCTTTGAGGGCTCATCAGTTGGGCAGCATCTTCTAATCCGCAGATTTATGAAGGGTGCCCGCCGCTTGTTGCCAGTCGTTAAGGGAACGATCCCTGAATGGGACCTCTCCTTGGTGCTGGAAGCTCTGTCTCAATTCCCTTTTGAGCCACTGGGGGATATTTCCCTAAAGTTGCTGTCTTTTAAGACAGCTTTGCACTTGGCCTTGGCGTCAGCCAAACGTGTCAGTGAGTTACATGCACTCTCGGTTCACCCCTCGTGCATTAAGTTCTCTCTGGGCGGAAATAAGGTTTTCCTTAAACCTAGTCCAGCCTTCATGCCGAAATGTTTTCCTGCGTTCACATCGGGGGTATTGGAGCTGTCCGCTTTTCACCCTCCGCCCTTTTCCTCCGCGGAGGATCAAAGGTTAAATGCTCTGTGTCCGGTCCGTGCGTTACAGACGTATTTGGCTAGGACCAGTGCATTCCGGAAGAGTGATCAACTCTTTGTTTCATGGGCCCCTCCCCACAAAGGGGATCCCCTGTCTAAACAACGCCTTTCGCATTGGCTTGTGGACGCTATCATTTTGGCTTACGAATCAAAGGGAGTGCAACCTCCAGGGGACATCAGAGCTCATTCCACAAGGGGCTTAGCCGCCTCTTGGGCTCTGTTCAGGGGAGTATCACTGCAGGATATCTGCTCTGCTGCCAGTTGGGCTTCTCCCCATACGTTTGTGCGTTACTATAGGCTGGATGTTACCAAAACTCCGGTAGCACATTCGGTTTTGGAGGTGGGGTCTTCCTAACCCTGCCTTCTCTTGTGTGTGCCACACACATTTCATGTCCTGCTTGCACACCGCAGTTACGTGTGTGCGTCGGTGTGGCGGGTTCATGAGTATGAGACGTGTCAAGCACCGCCCCCTTGGGGTGACCGTCTTTTTCCTGGCTAACAGAACCTCACTGTGAGTATATTGGGCAATCGGGGAGCTGTCCATGTCTCTCCCATAGGTGGATCTCGAACACGAGATGATGAAAGAGAACAATAGGTTACTGTCGTAACCCCGGTTCTCTGAAACATCGAGTGGAGAGATCCACCAGCCTTGCCCCGCTTGCTGCACGAGAAGCGAATATTCTTACTGGAGTACAGTAGCGCGTGCAGGCTATATATGCCCGCAGGTAAGGGCCGGGGCCTTACCGGGCATTGGCTGCGCGCTCCTGTCTGTCTTGCCAGACTTGGTGCAATTGGATGCTTCTGCAGAGGTCAGGTACGGATGCCCTTCCCATAGGTGGATCTCTCCACTCGATGTTTCAGAGAACCGGGGTTACAACAGTAACCTGTTGTTTTCCTCTGCCCCCTGAGGGAGGTAGACGTTGAATTTTTAGATAGACAAAATACAGTTATTGACCAGAGGCATACAGGCACTGTAATACATGGTAAAAGTATTTACACTTTGCAGTAGGAGAAGTCCTTATACAATATCATACCTGTTGGTTTCTTGAAAAATCTGGATAATGGATGCCACTGTGTCCCGGCTGAGATTTGGCTGTACTCGTTCACCAGCCCCTCTGTATGATATCCTGTGGTTTATGATATGGTCTATGATAGTAGCTCTTATTTTATCATGTGGCAGTATGGGTATTTAGTCTTGGGCTACTATTGGTTGGTTAAAGTTTATGGAGTGAGCCTATCACAGTTAGAGAAAGAGGATATCAACCCACTATTGGTTGGCTATGGTTTGGGAAATGAGCCTATTACAGCTAGAGGCAGAGTTTATAGACCCGCCTTGTGTAGAATCGTGGTACGGAGTTACTGCCCTTTCCGGTTTCGTATACTGAGCGGTGTGTGGGAGAGATCCCTGGTCGCTTCCTACAGAGTGTGGGAAAGTGTTTTGTACAGCTTTCTGTGATTGACTGGTCTGCAGCCCATTCACAGCATGCGTGTTGACTTTTCTCTCTGGTTGGTCGTGACTGGGACTCCTTGCACCTTAGACGTGCAGTGTATGCCGTTGATAAACTGGGACAATTCTGTTACCGGGTTACCAGAGGTTTGTTCGTTGACAGCGGGGCGCTGCTGTTTTGCTGCTGGCTTTATGTATAGGTGAACGGCTTGACGGTGCCTTAATTACTTAACACCGGCGGTGGGTTTGAACTTTGTTGTCGACCCTGTGGCAGTGTACACGATAAGCCACAAAGTGTTATCGACCGCCGATTGATTAATTTTTGTATTTGTGTTAACACCCTAAGGGTTGTGCATTTTGTTATTTAGTACTTTCTTTAAATTGTGTATTTGTTGTTTTTTGGTTTGTTCTTTTCATTAGGAATTGAGTGTTCATTATCAAGAGGAGCGGGACTTGACTTTTTGTGTGCTGTGCATGTGCACAGGTGTGTGTGGTGATCTATTGGTTTGGTTTATACTTTTTTTGTGTTTCTTTCTATTTTGAGTGTTGCCGGTGTCTCAAGTCTCCCTCGACTGTCAAACCTCATTCCTATTTTGTTTATCATCCTTTTTGTGTGTGTACTGCCCTTGAAGTACAAGTAACTTTGTATTTCTGTTGGATTGTTAATATACGTGAATTTCACACTGTCCAGCATTAACTTTTAAAACATTTGATAATGCTTTATTGTCTTGGGAATTATTTATTAAATATTGATAAAATAAAAATATATATATTTTTGCATCCAAGTCTCTTGTCCTATTCCGGGAAAGATCTGTGTAGCCTATTTATTGGGTTCATTGAGTTTGTGTTTGTGGCTGGGGTTCCCAAGTGGCGTAGTCATAGTACTGTGGTCTTTTTATAATTCCTCTCTTTGCCACAATCAGTTACCCTAATTCTGGCCCTTCTTTGAGCGCCACCATGCATTCTAACTCCTCAATCTCTACCTTGCCCTTGTCCAGGCATTCCTCTTCCTTGCCCTTGTCCCACTCCTCTCCCTTGTCCTGGTACTCATCTTCCTCTCCCTCATGCAGGCCTTTTTCTGACTTTCTTTGTGTTGCTCTATATTGTTCCTTTTCACACAAGAGCAGCCCAAATAGGCCCTCTTTTACTCTATACCAGGGCTATTCAATTAGTGGCCCGCAGATTCTGTTCATTTAGTTCTTTTATTGTTTTTTTTTATGCACTATTTGCTGTGCAAACTGACCAAAGTTAAAAGAGAAACAATGAATAAACCTTATGTTTTTCAATAAACTTGTTTGTGTTGGTTTTAAAATTTGCCATTACGAGCTGCTTCGCCGCTAACATGACTAGCCCAGCTAACCTTCTTGGTTTGAAAATCTGGCCCAACTGATTTTGTAATTGAATAGCCCTGCTTTTTACCATATGGTCATGTGATTGAAAGAACATCAACACCTGAACAATTTCATGGGAATCAGCTGTGATTTATATATTTGCACAAATTCAATCAGTAACAATGGAATCAAATACAGGGGATATATTTGTGTTTCAATTCTCAAATATAAACAGCTGTTTACCTTGACCTTAGCCGGTTAGGGTTTAGAACAAGGTGTTATCTGTTCTGACATACAGTGTTAAAGCATTGGTAAATTTGGCAGTAAAAATCCATTGTTTTGGTCTTGGTTGAGCTTGTGTGTAAAAGAAGTTCAAGCATTTCAAATTTGTGTTAACTATATGCATTTTGTGTAAAAGCAACAGTAAATGTGTTAATTGTATAGCCTACACAGACAGATGTTGTGCTAACTGTGTTAAGAGTTTAGGAAATGTGTTAAAAGTATTGAAAAAAAATTGTCATAATGATTGTAAAAAACTGTAAAATGGTTAGGGACTGATTTCAGACTCTGCTTATGTGTTGAGTCTTGTGTCTAGCCGCATCAAACAAGACGCTTTGACAGCTCTACAGTTTTTCTGATGTACTGCTCATGATGAACGTGACGTTATCTCTAGATTGCTCTGCTAGAACACTACAGATTGTCTACCAAACTAGACATAACTTCTCTAAATTTGATCACAACAGAGTTTTTTTTTTGTTGTTGATGTTTTTATGTCTAATAAAAAGGAAATCTCAAAAATAAAACGCAAAAGTCTGAGAAAGTGAGAGCTCAGGAGAGCAGGTGCTGAGTCAGAGAGGACAGGAATGTCAGTGGAATGAGGAAGAAGCGTGTGTGTGTGTGTGTGTGTGTGTGTGTGTGTGTGTGTGTGTGTGTGTGTGTGTGTGTGTGTGTGAGTAAGACTGAGAATGATCTGGGGAAGGAGAGGGCGGAGATTCTCCAGGGATTGCGTGCGGACATCAAATGTTTACCTGTAACAAAGAGAGAGGGGGAGGAGAGGAGAAATGGCTGTGGTTTACAGGAGTGGGCGGAGAAACAGAGCCTCCAGCATGAGCTTCGCACGCAACTTAACAATACTACCTTTATGAAGACGGCACACACACACACACACACACACACACACACACACACACACACACACGCTCCTGCAGGAAGAAATCCAGGGTTTCATGTCAGTGGAATTTCAGTGGTAGTATTCTCTTATCACAAACCACAGGTCACACAGTCAAATCACTGCAGAAATGCATTGGAGTTTGTGGTAACAATGAAACTCATTTGTGTGGGTTAATAAACATAACAGATTTTCTAAAACTATTCAAAAATGAAGGAGAATTTTAGGGCCATCTTTCTTTTTATTTTCTAATGTTCACATAGAGGATTTCCTGAACTGCATTCTTCTTTTAATTGATCCTTCTTGATTGCTCACTGTACAGTGATTGAGACGAGTAAAGTTTACGGATGTGACCCCAACTAGAGGCATTAAAGAGGGCGGGGGGGGGGGGGGGGTCGAACGTCCTGTACACACCGGGACGAATCGCCAGCGTTTTTCGTGACGTTTTTCGGCGCGTCTTGAGTGTTCACACCCAAGCGATTTCCACTGGCGTTGCGCCGAGTGAACGTGCACATTCAGTAGATGCGCTCCAGGAACACAAGGTGGTGCTGCGGCACTTTACGCTTCTGACACTCGCTTGTCACACAGAAGAAGAGGAGAGACAGTATTTACGTGCTTGCCAAAACCATAGATATATTATGTCTATGGCAAAACCATTCACACACTTTTTGCTAACTGGCAAGCAGCATTAGCAGCCTATCTTCATATTTGTCTACTTACTACTTCTTCGTCGTATCAATGTGTGCTCGGCAAGACCGATTTTGTGCTTGAGCGCCACCAAGTCGTGTTTTACTGTCACTTCAGCAGCTCCAGGCACGTGAACAAAAGCGCGGATCTCATTGGTCGGCCAGTTTTTTACGCGCCGCGTCAAAATAAAAAAACGAACCCGAGGCGTTTTTTTTTAAATGACGCTTTTACGCCTGCCGTTTTACGCGTCGGTGTGCACACTCACATTGGCGCCCATTGTTTAGTCACGAGGCGTTAAACGTCGGCGATAAACGCGCGCGAAAATCGTCCCGGTGTGAACAGGCCTTAATGGTATTTCATGCATTCTGCCTTATTTACGATGTTAAAGAGTTGATTCTCATGCTAAACATGGACAAAGGCTCTGGCATTTTGTTTTTAGACACGAGATCAACAATGTCACTAAAGATGTGTGTTTCTGGTGTGAGGGAAAGATCACCATGTTCAGCTTCCCAAATAACCCAGCGTTAAGGGAACAGTGGATGGAGTTTGTGTTTCCGGAGTTCTGCAAGTATGTGTGTTCCTGGTCATGAGTGGAAACCGCAGGCGGTGAGTGAAACTGATCAAATGTGTGTGTTTCGTTGTCAATCGGCGCGTAAGTGCATATTATGTGAACAACACCAACGTATAGTGAATCAAGAGTTATCCAGGGCTAATGCCATGATGTGTGTGTGTGGGACTCTTTAGCTCTGCCCACTGCACGCCGCCACAGACTCGGCTGTTTTCAGAAAGAATCGGTACAGCTTATCTGTCTTTTATAAATATGATCAAACTAAAGACTATTGGGAGATATGAAGGATCAACACTACTCTATCAATACTCAAGATTAACATGAGACTGGCACAGACTGTGTGTGTTATGGACCCTTTAATAATTGGCTGATTTACATCTTGTATGCTTGTCAAACCATATCCTGAATGATCAGATTGTGATCCATCTCGAAAAGAAGGTGTTCGTACTATATCTTTCCATGATCAGATAACAATCCTATCAGCAGAAACACATTGATCAAATAAGTAATAAACAACCCTAGAGCTAGAGTTGACACCAAACTAAGCTGACTACCACTTTGTGTTGAAAGTAAATGTCTTCCAGAGAAGCTCAGGTGAATGTATAACTATAAATAAAGCATGTGTGCTCACAGGGTGTGTGTATGTGTGTGTGTACACACTTGTGCGTGCGTGTGTGTGCATGAGCCAAGCCGGGCTGGGTTCTCCTCCTCTCTGTGAGTTGCGCGTCTGCAGTCAGAGCTCGTCACAATGGCAGTCATTGTTCTGAAGGCAGGCCCCTGCGTGCTCACACCCTCCCCTACCTGAGCAGCAGACAGGTGTATCTCTGCTAGTCACGCACAGCCATGCTGCCAAATATCCAGCACGCACCACAGTGCTTCACAAACCACCTCTGTGTGGCTGGACATTCCTGTACATTTCGCTGGAATGCCAATGTCCTTTTAAAAGGTGTAAACTCATGAGTGTTCTTGTGAACTTAGTGGGAGATTCTACTATCATAGTCAATAACAGTAAAAACAGTAATAATATGCAATTACCCTAGAAAAAAATAAGTTTCTTGTGTCTGTAATTTCATTAGGTTGGCTTTGTAGTCTCTTTTCTTAAATTCTCATAAATGCTTTTGGTTTCATGATAATTTTTTATACCAGTCACTAATTTGGGATTTGAGTTTTTAATGGCATAACCGGACTTTCAAAAGATTTTCAATAGATTTTATGCTCAAATTAATGCATAACAACAGTTAGGAATTGACAACCATTGTTTGTCTGAGTATCCCAACTTGAAAGAACTTTAAAACGAACATGCAAAGATTAAATCAAACGCACTTTACAAAAATAAAGGTAAAACAATGATCTTGGACGATTTTGAGGAGAACATGTTTTTTCAGTAGGTTTTCGGCACTGGGTCAGTACTTCCACCTTTCCGATGTGATGACATCATACGTCGTGAAGAAGAACAACACAGAAATCTAGCATTTGTGGTTAAAAAGTATATACATTTTTTTTTTTAAATGACCGATGGTTTGTCTAGATCAGATCCTATTCCTCGTCTGGGACTGTGCAGAGCCTCTGAAGCCCTTCCTTTGCAACTGCATTGATTTGGACCTTCAACCATTGGTTGCCATTGAAGTCCATTATTTGGAGAGAAAATGTTTTCCTCAAAAAACCTAATTTCTTTTCGACTGAAGAAAGAAAGACATGAACATCTTGGATGAGATGGGGGTGAGTAACAGGAAATTCTCATTTTGAAGTGAACTAATCCTTTAATATGTTTTCGAACACTGTCGACTGTAGAAACGATTGATTCAAACATATTGTTTTCTATGTGTTTACATCACCACCCAGCTAAGGCTGCTCAATATTTTGCTGTGCCAATAAATTGTTAAATTGTTTGTCCCAAATCATTGTTACCATACATACTGACGATACATTTTTCAGTAATCAGGTTGTCTTTTGGTGTTTTGAAATCTTGTATGAAATCTGTGCTACATAGGTATAGGGGAATTGTTACTGAAGTTACTGAAGCAATGTTGGCGTTAATGAAATAATAAGATTCAATCGATGTACAATTGATGATTGAGCATTAGTGATGACACCTGTGGTTGACAAGCAGAATCACTGAAGATAAGAGGAACAACAAAAACAGAAAAAAGAGAAGAGATGGGCAGAAAAACACCAACTAAATGACTTATAGCCACAATGTTTTAGATTAATTCAGCTGCCAATAAAATCAATATCTTTATTGATTATTACAGTTTTTAACAATCGATATGACAATTTTTCAATACTTTTGACGCATTTCCTGAACTCTTAACACAGTTAGCACAAAATCTGTCTGTGTAGGATATACAATTAACACATTTATTGTTGCTTTTACACAAAATGCATATAGTTAACACAAATTTAAAATGCTTGAACTTCTTTTACACACAAGCTCAACCAAGACCAAAACAATGGATTTTTACTGCCAAATTTACCAATGCTTTAACACTGTTTGTCAGAACAGATAACACCTTGTTCTAAACCCTAACCGGCTAAAGTCAAGGTAAACAGCTGTTTATATTTGAGAATTGAAACACAAATATATCCCCTGTATTTTATTCCATTGTTACTGATAAACAGCTGATTGAAGTTATGCAAATATATAAATCACAGCTGTTTCCCATTTAGAATTGTTCAGGTGTTTATGTTCTTTCAATCACATGACCATATGGTATACAGCAAAAGAGGGCCTATTTGGGCTGCTCTTGTGTGAAAAAGGAACAATATAGAGCAACACAAAGCAAGTAAGAGAAATTCCTGCACAAGGGAGAGGAAGATGAGCACCAGGACAAGGGAGAGGATTTGGACACGGGCAAGGGAGAGACTGAGGAGTTAGGGTGCTTTCACACTTGGTTCGATTGCCTGGACCGCACCCGAGTTCGATTGCTCCCCCCTCCCCCTGCCCCCGCTGGACTGTGTTCATATTATATTATTTGGATCCGAACCGGGGTGCGTTTGCGTCATCAAAGCAGCAGCTGTTTACCCGGTTGCTTAGTAACGACAGCGAGCGTGAAGGCGGCAAAATGCATAGCGTTGCTCACCTCACTTTTATATTTTTGTTTTTTAACCATTGGTTTTGTTTCTAAAGCTTCAGTACGTAATGGCACTTGCGTCTACATGCCGCAAATGTACTGCAATGCTCTTAAAGGGTTAGTTCACCCAAAAATGAAAATTCTGTCATTAATTACTCACCCTCATGTCGTTGGACACCCGTAAGACGTTCATATTCGGAACACAAATGAAGATATTTTAGTTGAAAGCTGATGGCTGAGAAAGGCTTCACACAGGCCTCCATTGGCATTCAGTACATTGACACTTCCAAGATCCATGAAAGGCACTTAAAACGTCGTTACAAAGTCTATCTCACCACAGTGGCTCTACAATAATCATACAATGCGACGACAATAGTTTTTGTGCGCAAAAAAAAATCAAAATAACACCTTTATCCAACTTGTTCTCGACTTCCGTGTATGCCTCCACGACGCATGCGCGAGAATATGACGCAGATCCGGCGTTCGGACATATGACCCAGAAGCGATTTGTTTACGAGCAGAGGAAGACGCGCGTGTCTAAGCTGTTGGATTCTACATTGATCGTGCTTTAGGTCTCGGCGTAGTTCTCAAAATGGGGCTTAAGTGTGTATTTCATCGATTCCCGAACACCGGCGCTACGTCATATTCTCGCGCATGCGTCGTGGAGGCACACACGGAAGTCGAGAACAAGTTGGATAAAGGTGTTATTTTGATTTTTTTTTGCGCACAAAAACTATTGTCGTCGCATTATATGATTATTGTAGAGCCACTGTGGTGAGATAGACTTTGTAACGACGTTTTAAGTGCCTTTCATGGATCTTGGAAGTGTCAATGTACTGAATGCCAATGGAGGCCTGTGTGAAGCCTTTCTCAGCCATCAGCTTTCAACTAAAATATCTTCATTTGTGTTCCGAATATGAACGGAGGTCTTACGGGTGTCCAACGACATGAGGGTGAGTAATTAATGACAGAATTTTCATTTTTGGGTGAACTAACCCTTTAAGAATGCTGAAGACGAGCAGAAATGAGGTTTACAGCTCTCTGCTTGCAGTATGTCAGTCACGCTCGTCAGGAAAATGAGTGAAACACACACAAACACACATTTTTATCAAATCATATGTCATTAATAGCGGTTCACTTCCGCGATTTAGTACGATTGCGTTCACATCAGCAGCGAACCGTACCGGAGTTCACATGAACCGTACCCCAGACCACCCTTTTTAAGCGGACTCTGGTACGGTTCCTGGGTGCGCACCCGAGTTCGGAAGACCGTGTTCACATCATCCAAACGTACCGAACTCTGACGTCAATCGAACCCGGGTGCGCACCAAAACTGCTAGTGTGAAAGCACCCTTAGAATGCATGGTGATGCTCAAAGAAGGGCCATAATTAGGGTAATTGATGAAATAAGAGCTACTATCATAGACCATGTCATAAACCACAGGCTATCATACAGAGAAGCTGGTGAACGAGTACAGCCGAATCTCAGCCATGACACAATGGCATCCATTATCCAGAATTTTCAAGAAATCAACAGGTTGGATATTGTATAAGGGCTTCTCCTACTGCAAAGTGTAAATAATTTTACCATGTGTTACAGTGACTGTATGCCTCTGGTCTCTAATATGTAACTGTATTTTGTCTATATAAGGATTCAACGTCTACCTCCCTCAAGAGGCAGAGGAAAGCTCCTAAATGAAGAACAGGAACTTGTTATTTTCAACATGGTGATTGCTGACAATGCAATAAAACTGAAGGGCATTCTATAAAGATACTTTGAGATGGGTCATTCATTTTTTTAATTGAATTTTTGCGGCAAAAGAAACTAAATGTATGCATTTACTAAACCCAACAAAACAAAAATGTGGAGAGGCTTCAAAAGACACACAATCTATGATCAGTAAAATATACTGTCTATTGTATAAAGGCAGACCTGACACATAAAATAATGCAGTTTCTGTAATTCCATCTGATGTTAGTGTGTTTATGACATTGTGCTATGATTGTGATAGTGAATTATTTAGTTTAGTTTACAATGTGTGATTTTGAGCATGAAATTAATTGTTTTGGCAATTGTGTGATGTAGGTGTGTTGGTGTGTTAAGAGTTTAGGAAATTTGTTAAAAGTATTGAAAAAATTGTAATAGCGATTGTAAAAAAAACTCCAAAAACAGCATTACCATATTAAATTTTTACAAACCAGTTTGGCTTTATATCTAACATACACTGTAAAAAAAACAATTGTACTGTAGAATTTAGAGGAATTTAAAGGCAAAAAAAGTTGCCAATAAAATCCTGTAAAAATGTTGTTAATTGCTGTAAAATTGATTACAGTATAATACTGCAAAGCAATTTACAGTTAATTGTATGTGAAATACAGTAATTTGTAGTTTTTTTTACAGTAACATTGAATTTAATGTGTAGTTTATTTTACAGCAATATTTTGTAATTTTACTAAAGTACAGTACACACTGAAAAAAAGTAACTTGTAGGATTTACTTGATAACATTTTAAACACATTTTAAGTAAATTTCACTGCTACTGCTCTGTACTAACCTGTTATTATCAAGTGAAATCTACTTAGGCCTACTATTGAACTTTAATTTATGAAGTAATTGGGTAGATATTCATAAATTATATTTAATTTCACTTATAGATTTAAGTAAAAACAACTTAACTAAGTTAAGTAAATGTAACAAAACTAAGTAAAGTAAATTTAACAAACTTTTAACTCTAATAATATAACAAAGAATTAAACCATGATTTTAAAGTACATGTTTTTTTAAGAAACATCTGAGTAAATAACACAACAGATACCATGTAGACGCCATATCTACATAATAGAAGTAAGTAATGCGGCATCTGAACACAGAGACTTCGATACTTGGTACACAATACAACCTTAAAAAATACAAACACAAAAAAATCTACCTTATTAGTCATGCCCCAGTGCATGATGGGAACGCCAGTATCAGAAAATTTTACTTAATTTTATATTGTTGATATTTACGCTTTAATTTCTACAAGCTTGAATTGAGTACTAATATATAATTTACTTTTCTTTTCTTTTTTTTGCCTGAATAACTTTTTCATGTAGAAATTAAATTCTATTTTTACTTCACAGACTCATTTACCTGGCAATAAAGTTACCAATAAAATCCTGTAAATATATTTTACAGTATGTTTTGTAATTTCACTAAATTACAGTATACTGTAATATGTAATATAAATTCATGTCTAAACATAAGATTTCTGTATTTGAATTGCATATAAATTTTCCATGCATTTGGAATACAAAGTTTTAACATAAACAAATTAATAAACTGAATGTGATTCATATATGCCAGTCATATGTGAATGAAACAGGTAAGATTTATGTAATAGTACACAGAAAAATGCCCATGTTAAATGAAAACTTCCTAGTGCTCATGTCTGTGCTCACTACTGAGTTAAAGTACCATTGAAGCAGTGTTGACGTTATAGATAATTAAGTGATTATTGAACATTAATGATGAACACCTGATGATAATAAACAGAATAACTGAAGGACAGAGAAACACAAGAACTACAACTGACTTCAGCCACAGCCTTATGAAATCAGCTGAGGATAAAAGAAGACATTAAATCTCTTAAGGTCTCAGCAGAGGAGGAGTAAACAACACCACAAACAGCATTACCAGCTTCACACATTACTAACCAGACTGACTTTATGTCTGTTATACGTCTACAGAAGCTCTTATTGAGAATTAACAGAGGTTTAGATGTTGACGTTTTATTGAAAATAATAAACTTACCATTATGGTGATCAGTGTCTCCTTTAGTTGGCCAGTTTGACTCTCAACTTTTTATATCAGTTTATGATCTTTGTAACAGTGTTTACTAAAACACATAAATCCTTACAAAAAAAGCCATAAACAAAGATGATCAGGTGATATAGTTATGTATTTTATAAAGAAGAATAATTCATAAATCTTATCACTGACCCAAACTGTTTATTTATTATTATTAGATTATTTTCCCAAACAATTTCTTGCAACAGAACAAACATTCTGAATGCCACAATGCAGGCTGGGAACCAAAAGTTTTTACTATGGTGGCTCCCAGCATGCATTGCAACATGAAGCATGTCACCATTGTTGAGATTCGTGTGCTAATTCTTGATGTCTGTGTCTTAAGATCCCCCTCCCCCCAATAATGTATATTATAAACTAAAATTCTGAATGTCTGTTTGTTTGCAAGAAAGCAGTGTTGTAGAAAATAATCTAATAATAACAAATAAACACTTTTGGTTAAAAAAAAAATTAAACGTGCTAGTGTTTCTGTCGTGATGTTGTTAAGGGTTGCAGATGCGGAGTAAAGGCCAAAGTATACTTCACTCTTTACGCATACACGAGGGTCAGCATACAGTGCACGTGATGCGGAAGAGTATGCGCATACTGAATGCACACCCCCTGATTTTTGTAACAAAGCTTAATTTGTACGCGCACCTCACATGCACATTTTTTGCAGTATCTACATGAGAGATTGCTTTAAACTGTGCATGCGCCTAATGCCTGTGTACGCATACGAGTCAAAAGAAGTATACTTTGCAAGGTAGCGTTCGACTGTGCATATGCGTAAAAAAAATTGTATACTTTCGGCTTCAGTTGTCACCTACTATGACACACTATACAAGATGAAATTATCAATTCTTGCGTCCCAACGCCCATTGTCATTTACGAATCACCACGACATCCTATGTCGAATGGATTGTGCCAAAACCAGGCCAATTTTGTGTAGTCTGAACCCGGCATTAGATGGTCAAATGGTCTGATGCCATCAGATGTCATTGGTTCCCATGTGACTGATCGTGACCTTGCAAAGTATGAAAAATTCACCAAAGGGGAAGATTTAAAAGGTTAGTTCACCCAAAAAATGAAAAACTTTGTTCATCTTTGGAACACAAATGAAGAAATGTTTGATGAAATCCAAGAGCTCTCTGATCCCTCCATAAGCCCTATTCGGACGGTGGGGTTGTAAGGTATTTTCATCTCTTGCAGGGGCTAGTCTGTGTTTTTAATTTTTAATAAAGTTAAATTTTATTGCCGTCTAAATCTAGTCAGTGTTTTTCTCCCACCACCCATGTAAAAGGTGTTTTTTGACAAAGAGGTCCAAGGTCGTGTGGTGATTTAATTGCAGTCTGAATCCACATCGTTTTCAAGAATATATCACTTCAAAATTCACTGTTTATATCCTTTTTGACCCCAGAAGAGGACCGTACGGTTGCGCTTTGCTGTAATTTGGATGCATTTTAAAGATCTAGACTTTTATTACTGAAATGCTGACAAGTATTTACAAGAACAATCTTTCATCACTGCTCAAAAAATAAAAAGAAGAAAAGCACGTAAACATTTGATATGGGCCGTTATTAGGCTATGATAAAATAACCACAAAAGCATTATGTTTACCTCATGTGAATAAGAGGCTGTATTCACTTATTTACGCTGATTTCCATTTGGAATAATATGACATCCTTTATATTGAGATAAAATACAAGACAGAAAACCATTTGACCTGTAATGTGCATCTATATATCTTCCTATTTTTAAACAGATTTAAATAATTAAATAATAATGAGTTAAGTTAAAATGATTAAGTAATAATTTCCTATTATTACATTAAATATGCATTTATTCTTATTATACCAAGCATATGACATTTTATTACATTTTATACATGTTATTGACCATATGAGCAATGCGTTCCCACGTGAGCAGGATCACAAACTCGCTCCTCCACCATCAATAAATAGCCGTCCTTAATGCACAAGTTTAATCTCTGAGGTGGCATACACATTTATTTTTACGGACTTCCACGTGAGAAACAATCACCGTCCAAATAGGGCTATTGACATAAATTTAATTATCACTTTCAAGGCCCAGAAATGAAGTAAAGAAATCATTAAAATAGTCATGTGACTCCAGTAGTTTAACCTTAATGTTATGAAACGACAAGAATCCTTTAGTGCGCAAAAAACAAACAAAAATAATAACTTTATTCTAGAATTTCTTCTCATCTGTGTCAGGCTCCTAAGCTGTTGACGTAGTAAATACAGTGCAGCGCTTCCAGAGCTACGCCGGTTTACCATTGGCCGATGCTGTTTGAACCACCGGAGTCACATGGACTATTTTAACGATTTAAATTGATGTCTATGGAGGTCAGAGAGCTCTCAGATTTCATCAAAAAATATCTTAATTTGTGTTCTGAAGATGAACAAAGGTCTCACGGGTTTGGAACAACATGAGGGAGAGGAATTAATGACAGGATTTACATTTTTGGGTGAACTAAACTAGGGAATGGAGATATGGACTTAAAAATGTATCACGGTATTTTCTGGTATTTATTGAGATAACGATATCAATAACGATAAATGAAGTACCATTCCCCATGTTTTTGGATACAAGTGAGAGCTGCATGCATTCTAGCCTGGCTCCACCCTCCTACGTACTTCCGCTCAATTTTCATTTTCCTTCAGTACTCCATCTGGGACTGCAGTCTTAGGTTTTCTCCAAACAAATTTTTAACCGGTCCAATCAGCGAACAGAGGGAGTGACTGAGAATGATGATGTTGATGTCGTGCGCTAGTTTGAGTTGTAGTTCAGTAATGGCGGCAGAAAAAGATTCATTCCGCGATTCATTAAAGCGAGCGAAACCATTCATTCCGTTGTGGCACCGCCACCGAATATCCAGAAGTTAAAGCCGGAGCAAGAACAATCTTTGCTGAGTTTTGTTGGTGGCCATGATGTTGTGTCCCGGGAGAAGTTTGATTTCCCAGCTCGCTCCGTTAGTGGTGAAGGAGTTGGCTGAATCCCCGGTAATTGCTTCTCGTCCGGTCGGAAGGTATTGTCATCATTTTCAGGGGCTAGTCAGTGATTTTATTGCCGTCCGTCTCCCACCACCCGCGTAAAAATCTCTGGCCAAATTACCTACTGTTTAAGACAAACACCAAGGTCGTGTGGTAATTTAATTGCTGTCCGAATCCACATCTCTGAGTTTTCAAGAATATATCACTTCAAACTTCACTGTTTATATCCTTTTTGACCACTGCAGAGCACCGTACGGCCACACTTCGCTGTCATTTGGATGCATTTCTAGTATTTCTTTAAATGCTGGCAAGTATTTTTAAGAGCAATATATTTCATCACACTCAAAAAATAAAAAGAATGAAAAGCACGTAAACATCTGAATTGGGCCGTTATTTACGGCAGCATTTATTCTTATCATACCAAGCATATGATATTTTATTTACAGTATACAATCATGTTATGGACCACGTGAGCAGCGTGTTCCCAATCACAAAACTCTCCCCTACAAATGAAATGTACGCGAGTCTGGTAGGACCAGGCTACATGCATTCTTGAGAGCCTCAGAAAAACAAACAATGATCTAAAGTAAAACGTACCCATCATCAAATGCTCCTATAAGAGATCAAAAAAAAAAATAATTTAAATAAAATCCACACCAGCCTTTTCAGAAATGGAAAAGTTGCAGATACAATTTTCTTCTCTAAAAGTGCAGGTAATGTTTAAATGGTGCAACTGTGCTGAAAAACATCACACACTACAAACAATGTGTAACGTTTGTTACACATTGTGCACCACCGCCTCGGGCAGCCACTCGCGGTCTTCTCTCTTCCGTGCTGCCCGATCTCCTCAGCACCGCGATCCCCCTCAGCAGCGACGGCTCTTCGACAGCATGTCCCTCCTTCCTCCTGGGCTTCGGCACCAATGTAACGTAGTTTGTTCGTGTGGGAAGAAGGAGGCGGGAACCGGCGAACATTTAAAAGACTTTAATAAAATAAATCAACAAAATAACATAATCGGTGGCAGCCCCTCACGGACGACTGCCACCTACGTACAAAATCCAGTTCTGGTCCTCTCTCCTCCTTCACTGTCATCGCTCCTCCTTAATGCTCCCGTTACTCCTCCGTGAGACACGAGGTCGAAGCGCCACGCAGCTGGTGCTCATAGTCATTAATGACCGCAGCCTCGTCTCGCTCTCATGGTCCCTCAGCCTCACTGCTCGCCACACAATGATAATTCAAATCAATGACAAGTTTTAAATGTAAACACATATTCTGTATTTATTCATATACTCATGGTGCAAACAGTGGTAAAAATAGCACAAAAAGCAAAAGTAATTGTCCCAACCATGTATTCAGATTACAAAAAAGTTGCAAATAATGATTTAATGATAGAACTTCAGTAATTTGAACTAAAACTTATGTAATCATGTGCGGATGAAAACGTATGAATGCATATTTGTCATTTTAACTGAATTTAGGACTGGTGGTGGAGCTTAAAGGCATGAACTTTTCATTTTATGAGGTTTTTTAACATTAACCCATAAGAACCCGGACCAATTTATCCTTATAGGAAAATTATGGGGCATCTAAAACAGGCTTAATGGACCACTTGTAACATGTTTCTGCAGTTGTTTTTGAAATACAACCCCTCCTTGTGAGAGATCTGTAATGTTACACATATGTGACATTGGGCGTTTATGATAACATTTTTTATGTTACATATATGTCACATTGGGCATTTATTTCTCAGTTTAAATTTTTTTTTAAATATATTTTTTGTGCTAAATAGCAGTTTTTTTCTGTTTCTTTTCTTTTCCACAACATTTATCAAAATTATGCATATTATTTAAAAAATATTAACAAAACATATCAAGCCATAGACGGATCTTCCAACACTTATCCCCTGCTTGCTGATTTTGTTGTCAGTGAGATGTAGACATGCTAGTACACAGCAAAATCCCCAGTGTTAAATTAACACTCCTCAGTGTACATATGTGTCCACACTACAGGGTGTTAAAAGTAACACTTAAGAAGTGTTAAAGTTAATGAGATAATTAAGTGATTAATTAAGTTATGATTGACCATTAGTGATGAGAAACACAAGAACTACAACTGACTTCAGTCACAGCTTTAGATGAAATCAACTGAAGATAACATAAGACATTAAATCTCTGAAGATCTCAGCAGAGGAGGATTAAACAACTCCACAAACAGCATTACCAGCTTCACACATTATTAAAGGCGGCATGAAATCAAATTTTACAATTTGTATTTTTATATTAATATTGTAGTGTTTACTATAACTGATTTATCTGTTCACTTCATTATTTTTTAAAAATTCTTTTACCCTCATAATCTTTAATCAAATATGTTAACTTTCCCTCCCCCATGAAACGACCACTCTTCTCCCCCGGTCATGTGCTATGGCGCGAGGGCGGGGTTATCGCCCCGTCTCGTTTCTGCACCTCCTCTCAGAAACCTGTCACTGATCGTGGTTAGGTGCATTTTTCTCGGTATACACAATACCTTCTTCAAGAAGGACTTGAGGCAAAAAGAGAGAAATATATGAGAAATAAAAGCTTTTTTTTAACGTAAAAATTACTCAATATAGTCGGACGAACAGCTTATCGTGACGACTCGCACTGAGGAATGCAGCGTGTGAACGCGCTTACGGCGCGCCCCCTTTAAAAGGGAGAGCTGAGAAAAAAGCTTTACAGAAATAAAGCCATAAAAGGCTTAAAATAAGTACAATCTGTAGCATAAACCAGCGAAAAGTGAGGAAATATGCTCAGTAACATTATGTAGAAAAGATTTAGAAAGAAAATACATTTATTTAAGAGATAGATTGAGTTCTGAGTGCAAACTTCAAATCTGCCTCCATTTTGTTAGCAACGCCCAACTTCCAACGATCCAATCAATTCCCGAAGGACGAAATCAAGCCTCGCCCTACATTTTTTCTAATTTCAGAAGCCGTTTCACTCGGATATATGTCACAATAAGGAGAAAAAGACGATCTCAACTTCCGTTTCATGCCGACTTTAACCAGACTGACTTTATTTCTGTCAGACGTCTACAGAAGCTCTTACTGAGGTTTAGATGTTGATGATTTATTGAAAATAATAGTTTTGTTTGACGCCACCATTATGGTGATCAGTGTTACTTTAGTTGGGCTCTTCACCCTTGACTTGTCAGTATTTTTTTCTCTCTGCCTGCTGTAGCTGTTTGTTACGGTGAGAACAGCAAGAGAAAATTGATGATGACAAGTTGATGACAGATGATGTTGGCTTGTTGTTGGTGGTGATGCAGTTGCTATCATCATATAGTGCCTTATTTGCTGATCTCCTGAGAGTCATGGATTATAGTAGACTTGTGATTCTACAGCAGGAGATCCAACAGTGTTTTCATCAGATAAACTGATCAATGTTTAAAACATGTACATAAGTCTTGTTTTCCGGTTTAATAACACATCACACAATAAGCACTTCTAACTCCTGCGAGATTTACTCACACACAGACATCAAGAATCAGCCTATGAATCTCAACAATGGTGACATGCTTCATGCCGCAATGCATTCTGGGTGCATCATGCAAAACTCATCCATGGCTCCCAGAATGCATTGAGGCATGAAGCATGTCACCATTGTTGAGATTCATAGGCTGATTCTTTATGTCTGTGTGTGAGTTAATCTCGCAGGAGTTAGAAGTGATTAGTGTAGAATCTGCTTTAAAACCTATTCAGCTCTACTGATTAGAACCAATCTGGATCTTTCCTGGAATCACAGTAAAAACAAAGTTAATCAGTGATTTAAATCACTATACAATGATCATACTCTTATCACTGAGCAGCCGAGAGCATCTGATTGTGTTTACTCTTGCTTTTCTTGCCATAGTAAACTCAGTTACAGCAGCCAGAGAAACACTAACATTAAAATGTCATCAAACTGCCCAACTAAAGAAAACACTGATCACCATGGTGGGTGACATTAAAAAAGTTTCAACAAAAAATGTAATTCTCAATAAGAGCTTCTGTAGTTGTCTGACAGAAATAAAGTCAGTCTGGTTAATAATGTGTGAAGCTGGTAATGCTGTTTGTGGAGTTGTTTAATCCTCCTCTGCTGAGATCTTCAGAGATTTAATGTCTTCTTTTATCTTCAGTGGATTTCATCTAAAGCTGTGGCTGAAGTCAATTGTAGTTCTTGTGTTTCTCATCACTAATGGTCAATCATCACTTAATTAATCACTTAATTATCTCATTAACTTTAACACTTCTTAAGTGTTACTTTTAACACCCTGTAGTGTGGACACATATGTACACTGAGGAGTGTTAATTTAACACTGGGGATTTTGCTGTGTAGAGTCTGAAAACAGTTGCGTAACATTTTGTCAGCCACCATGGTTTGTAATTTTGTCATTTCCCCAAGTATGCATGATTTTCTGACATTTGGTGCAGATCATGCGCAGATCAATACCAATCAATATTTCAATTATATTAAACAGTGCTGTTAAAATTTTTCTGAGTCCCAGATTTTATATAAAACATAGAGAAAATATATAACACTAAAACAAATATTGAATCTGCTAAATTAATTGAGCAGCTCATTAATATTTTTCTTAATGTGACAAATACATAACATCAAAATTCCACCAACTGTTGTAAGGCTAACAGCCCGATGTGACATATATGTCACCACAATATTTTCATAACTTGTTTTATATCAATTTGTTTAAGAAATGTATTAAAATCAGGTTAAGTGTAATCTATGATAAGTTATTAAAATGTTAGAATTGTTGCATGGGTTGAAACATACCTTTAGTAACAAAAACAAGCGTATTAAAAAATTGCTCACACTGCAACATGTGCTAACCAGACAGACCACCATTTTGGAAATGTTGCCATGGCGACAAAAAATGCACAAATTGTCACATGACTGAACCTGGGTGTTCCTTATATGTCACTTAGGGACTTCCTGAGTTGAAATTTAGGGATATTGCTTTAAAAAGACCTTTCCAGATAATCACCAATGTTTGTGACACCCGTGTCACTGTGGGTTCTTATGGGTTAATATGAGTTCCCCTAGCCTGTATATGGTCCCGAAGTGGCTAGAAATTTTGATAGGTGTAAACCGAGTTCTGGGTGTCCTGCTCTGCCTTTGAGAAAATGAAAGCTCAGACGAGCCGATCTGGAATCTTCCCTGCATGCCGTCATACGGGGAAAGGTTACCTCCCCTTCCTCTGCTTTGCCCACCCAGAGAATTTGGAGAAAATGGATTCCGTTTATCAGTCGCGATGTCAGCACAGGCTTTACAAACAGACTTTTACCATATGGATTCGACAGCACTGCCACAAACAGTGAGTAACAGTGTTCATTAATGCCTGATCTGTGATCAGTGATTTCTGATGTGTAGCTAATCATTCAAGTTCACACAGACTTTCTTTCTAAATCGTTTAATACTGTCAGTTCCGCAGCTGGCCGTCTTGATGCCCTAAGCATAATGCATCAGTGAATCAAGCCAGTGACTAAAACGGTACACTTCACATGGTTTCTGTCATTGAGATGAACTGAAATAGTGTGCTTTACCGATCGATTGAGAAAGAGCGAATCTCTTAAGCGCTCAGTCCAAGTGCTCAGCGAGTGAAAATATATCTGTATGTACAGGTTCCAGATTGTAGAGGTAGCCCCTCGTTTAGCTATAAACTCCTCCACAGCTTGCCATAGTTGTTTTCGCTCAGCACGTGAGATGCGAATGGGTTGCGTGTTGCGTCATCAACTAGGCTTTATCGTTATTATCGCGGGAAGACAAATTCTTATCGTGGGGAGAATTTTTACCGGTATATCGCAAACGATAAGATATCGCCCATCCCTAAACTAACCCTTTAAAATGTTTCAAAATGTTACTTCTATGATGCTTTTTTCCTTTTTACAGCTTGGCAGAATAAAACACCATTAATTTTTATTAATGGGAAAACAGAGGTTTAGACATTAATGATCATATTTGTCTGGATGAGTATAAACTTCAACTCTATCTTAAACTGTGCATTATTTAAATGATCTATTCTTAATGAATGATAACAGCCTCTAAAACTGCCCAGAAACAGCATGAGAGCTGTAGTGAAAACAATCAGTGTATATATTAATCCTGTGCTAATCATTCATGAATTCATTATCCTGTTCAGCTGCAGGGCTACTGATGTTATGTGTATCACTCTCAGAAGGAAAAAAAAGAAAAACTTCAGAGCGCCGGTGACTCAGGAATGCAAGACAGGAATGTCGTTGAGTTACCAAAAAGGGGGTTTGACTGAAAACAATGTCTTTGTGTTTTCGTTCAAGGCTCTAGTCACGCAAACCTCCAGCAACTCTCCTGCGCGGTACACAAGAAAGAGATCGAGTGCCTGTAACTGACAGAGTTGCGTGCGGCTCAGGTACCCCTGGGTTGTGCTGGACTCCAGCCAGAAGAGGTGTTGCTTTCAAAGCAAGTGCTGGATCAGGGAACGGATTAACTGGTTCCATAGCACTAGTTGTTTAGCTTTTATCCAAAACAACTTCCATTACAATTATGGGGACAGTCACCGTGAAATAATTTCAGGTTATGTTCAAGGACACAGTGGTAATTGTTTATTGATCAAACTTGATGAGCTTTCAAGTGGTAGATTGATACACTATATTGTCAAAAGTATTGGGACACCCCTCCAAATTATTGAATTCATGTGTTCAATCACTTCCATGGCCCCAGGTGTACAAATCAAGCACTAGGCATGCAGATGCTTCTACAAACATTTGTGAAAGAAGCTCAGTGAACTCAAGTGTGGTATCGTGATAGGTTGCCACCTGTGCAATAAGTCCATTCGTTAAATTTCCTCACTACTAAATATTCCAAGCTCAACTGTTAGTGGTGTTATAACAAAGTGGAAGCAATTGGGAACAACAGCGACTCAGCCACGAAGTGGTAGGCCACGTAAAATCACATGCGCAGAAGTCACCAACTTTCTGCAGAGTCAATAGCTACAGACCTCCAAACTTCATGTGGCCTTCAGATGAGCTCAAGGACAGTGCGTAGAGAACTTCATGGAATGGGTTTCCATGGCCAAGCAGCTCATCCAAGCCTTACATCACAAAGCGCAATGCAAAGTGTGGGATGCAGTGGTGTAAAGTAGAGGTCTACACAGAGCACCCAAGACCCGTGGACCCCGGAGACCCGAGCCGGGTCCGAGTCGGGTCCCAATCTATTACTTCGGGTCCTGTGTCTGTTTAACATTGTGTGTAATACCGGAGTCGATCAGACTCGGAGAACACCTGACCGAGATCAGAGTCAGTCAACACTGGTTGTGTGTTTTGTGTAGGCTAACGTCCAAATTGTAAAATTAGGACAAGAAAAGTGTGAGCCGGGAAATCAGGTTTAAAAAAAGAAAAAAAACATGAGCGATCTCTCTCTCAACCGTTAGAAGCAAAGCGGGCAGATGCAAGCGCACTGTAATAATGTACTCATACTTAAATAATATATTTCAAATCAGCAACACAATCTCAGGTGAACTGTTACATAAATGATTTCTATGATGCTGAAATTGCATAAAAAAGCTCATATTTCAGATTGCTTCAGTTAACGCAAGTGCAGTCTCAAGCGCGTGTCATGTTTTTATGGCAATCCGAGCTTACGCAGTGACTGTATTCACTTTAATAATAATATGAATGAACCGTCTTGTTTAATCTTAAAGTTTGGGTGGTCAGACTCGGCTCACAGAGATTATAGCAAATAAATAATGCTAACGTCAGTGGCCATGGCACCGTACGAGCAATCGTTATTATTTAAAAAGGGCAAACAGTCAAAGTTATTATGCGAGTTAACTCAAGTCGAAATGCAAATCTGCAAAGTCGCATTTGTCATCCGTCACCGTGACATAAAGTGGATTTTAAGGATTTAAGCATGCTTGGAATTACAAGAGAGGAATAACAAGGATAGAACTTTTTTCTTGGCAAGGATCAATGCATCACAATCAGGTACAAGGAAGGGAGACGATGGCTTTAGGTAACGTTAGGCTGAGACAAAAAGTTATATTTTTTCGCAACTTGTTATTGACTTGTTAATAGCAGTTTATTGTGGAATATGAGACAATCGGGTCTGTGTCTTCCCGTCGGGTTCAAATAATAGACGGGTCCAGGTCAGTTCGGGGTACTACATTTTTGGCATTTCTCGGATCTGCACGGGTCCGGGTCCAGCTTTTGAAATAATAGACGGGTCCGGGTCGGTTCTGTGTAGCACATTACGGGTCTCTTCGGGTTCGGTTACAAATTTTTGGACCCGTGTAGACCTCTAGTGTAAAGCACGCCACCACTGGACTATAGTGGACGAGTCTGGGTTTGGTGGTTGCCAGGAGAACGGTACTTGCCTGACTGCATTGTGCCAAGTGTAAAAGTTTGGTGGAGGGGGGATTATGGGGTGGGGGTTGTTTTTTAGGGGTTGGGCTTGACCCCTTAGTTCCAGTGAAAGGAACTCTTAATGCTTCAGCATACCAAGACATTTTGGACAATTTCATGCATACAACTTTGTGGGAACACAACTTTTGGCAATATAGTGTATATTGGCAATTAATTAATTACTTAAAAAAATGTTTAGTGTTGTCTGAGAACTACCTTATTTGGCCATTTAACATTTAAGAAGTTGTCATTTAGCCTAGTGTTCCAAAGTCTAGCGATAAATTATAATTTTGTTACTGAATAATGCACATTTTCAATAAAAAATTTTTTTTTTTACATTTAGAAACTTAATCATACTTATTTGCTAGCATTAGATATAAAATGTAATAACAGAATTTGCAAAGGTCTTCAAAACAAGATGCTTATTTATACTGATACAAGTCTTACCACAAACAGAGATCTGATCTCAGCGGCAACAAGTCAGTCTGGGATTACGGGAAGAGACCAAAGCGATTGACTAACACCTAAAGAAATCCACAGAAAAACTGATCTATTGAACAGCAAAGTTTCTATGATGATGCCACATTAATTATTATTTTTACTATTCCACTATCTGAAATCATTGTAATTGTAAATGATGTTCACAGTTTGACTGATCCTAATCCCAAATCCACTCCTCATTTTAGCAATTCATCTCAGATGTGGGAAATGAAAGCATGTCTGGAGCTGACGGAAGAACATTAATGAAACCATGATTCACCCTTTTGTGTCCTGTGACGACAGCTGATCTTATCTTACTCACGCTCATCTGCTCACACGCGATGCTGTCATTAACTCCAAAACATCAATGCATTGAGAAGCTGCCTATTCATAATCGATTCATAATAACATTTTGAAGTATATTGGACACTTGCAAGGTTTTTATTTTGGTAAACAATGCAGTCTTAAGCAAAACAGAGCAGTCCAATATACAAGAAATGTATACCCTTGTGCATCCTCATTAGACATATTCAAAAGACATTTTACATTGAGCTGACATTCAGAATTACAGCACGTGTGTTCGTGCGATATTACTCATGGCTAGGCTTTATTAAAAAAACAAATATAAATGTTCCTACTTTATATTAGATGTCTTTATTTACATCAAATAAAAAAATGCTAGGTACACTGGCTTATTGTGTTCATGTTGTATTGCAAAACAAAACTTTAGCTGTTATCGAGGTGAGATACGGTTAAGGTTAGGGACGTTTTGGTGGTATGGGGAGGTTTAAAGGCACAATATGTAATTTTCGCTAGATGTCGCTTATTCAAAACAAAGGCTTGGCTTGATGGTGCCTTGATTTTGCGGAATCATTGTAGTTGTTGTCTTCACATCTACAGCCGGTGGAAAAGAATTTGACGGGACTTGGGCAGAAATTATATTCATGGATTAGCTAATGTATTACAGATTTATTAACGTCACTGTAGTATGAAGCAGGGTGGAGCTGAATGAGGCCGAGCGCGACACACAGCTTGAGACGAGAGCTTTTATAATGCCGCATGTTTTATCATATTACACACATTTGAGTGTGTCAAAGTGATGTTATAATGCTACTCTGTGCATTCGCTCGGCGCTACTATGAGACACTATATATATAAATGTATCTTATTTATAAATGTATCTTATATATAAATATAAATAGTTTATATATAATTATAAAAATTTACTTAAATATATACATGCATGTGTGTGTATTTACATATACACAATAATTATACAGTACACACACATATATTAAACACAAACTTTTATTTTGGATGCAATTAATCGATTGCCCAGCACTAATATTAAAGTATTTGGTGTTTTCATGGTTTCTACAAAATGTATAATGTAAGTACACAAGCCAACAAAATATATAACATTATTCTAATGGTTTTTGGATATTTTAATTTAGAAATCTTACATATTGTGCTTTTAAAGGTAGTTTAATTATACATATGTGACAACAGAATTTGTTTTACATGCAGGTGTTTAAAATGTAGCCTAAGTAAAACATAAAAAACATGTTTGTGCACAAAATATGCGCAAAGCAAAGTTAAAGACACCTATTACATGGGTTCATGTAAACTAAACTCAGTTCAACTAAACTCGGACTACATTTCCCATGGTTCCATGCTGTGCGTGAGAGAGAGAGAGAGAGAGAGAGAGAGAGAGAGAGAGAGAGAGAGAGAGAGAGAGAGAGAGAGAGAGAGAGAGAGAGAGTGTGTAATATGGGGCTGAGCTGCAGTCTGCCGCTGACAGTCACAGTGTGAGTGTGTGTGCTCGCCTCTCTTACTCTTGACACATTCATTACAACGAAACACAAACTCTCATCCGGACCTTCATATGAGTCTCTCGGTTTAACAGCAGGACGTCGTTCACGAGTGTGTGTCTGTGTGTGTGTGTGTGTGTGTGTGTGTGTGTGTGTGTGTGTGTGTGTGTGTGTGTGTGTGTGTGTGTGTGTGTGTGTGTGTGTGTGTGTGTGTGTGTGTGTGTGTGTGTGTGTGTGTGTGTGTGTGTGTGTGTGGAGGTATTCATCCGCTGGATGGTGTGGAGATGTGTTTGTAAAGTGTGGCACGTGGGTCGACAGCTTCATTCAGGGAGATAACCCGGATGACTTTCTGGATTCATGTTGATGTGGATTCATTCGCCTGTTTGGATGCTAAAGGCTCATGCTTCGTGAATGTGACCATGATTAAATCCGGTGTCTTTGGGATACTCGCGTGTCTCTGCACTTCTGGAATAACTTAACATGTGGAATACACTTACAGTAGAGAATGAAGGATTGACAGGAGTAAGAGAAGCAACAAATGCTCTGGTAAGTACCCTAAGATAAATCTAATATTGACAGTGGATATGCTCATAACATCTTCATCAACAACTCTAACAGACATGATATTATAGTAACGCACCATTCATTAGAGTGAGCTAATAACCCATTCATGTGACCCTGGACCACATAACCAGTCATAAGGGCCAATTCTTTTTAAATTGAGACATATACATAATTGAAAGCTGAATAAATAATCTTTCCATTGATGGTTTGTTAGGATAGGACAATGTTTGAAAATCTGGAATCTGAGGGTGAAAAGAAAATCTAAATATTGAGAAAATCTTTAAAGTTGTCCAAGTGAAGTCCTTAGCAATGCATATTATGACTAATAATATTTTTTTTTTATATATTTACGGTAGGAAATCTACAAAATATCTTAATGGAACACGATCTTAATAGCCTAATGATTTTTGGCATAAAAGAAAAATGGATAGTTTTGACCCACACAATGTATTGTTGGCTATTGCCACAAATATACCCGTGACTGGTTTTGTGCTCCAGGGTCACATTTTTCATTCAGAAATATGTAATCTGTAATCTGAAATATGTAACCATTCTCTAGTAGGCTATAATGCCTATTATGTTACATGTGCGCTTCACCTGTTTGCCTGTCACTCACAGTTATATCTCTTTGTTAGAGCCACCTATAGTTGATATAGTATAATAGCGCAGTGTTTCAAGCACACGGGGCTTCATTTGGGTCTGGTTAGCAAAACTTCAAAACCAAGAGGATTCAAAGCAAAGCAAGCACCATGATAAAGGGATGGTGTTAACATGGCACTTTAAGTATTTAATGCTTTACAATATTCTTGTGCCATTGTGTTGATCCATGTCTTCTGCTCTATTTTGACACTGACAGCTCTCATCATACTGATACTGAAGTTCATAATCTAGCCATAGTTATTGAAGATATCATTAGTTTAATTTTGGTTGACACTTATGAGCACAGAGTGCATCGTTTCTGGTTGAACATGTGACCCTTTAATGTTTACTGATGCTTCTGTGGCTTAAGGGGCATTTCCTGTCAGGCTCGGGTTGATGACATGCAACATATCGCTCTTATTTTAAAAGTGTGTGTGTGTGTGTGAGAGAGTTGCTTGTGGTGTTCAGCTAGTGGACAGTGGGCGCTGTCAGGGTGGATGTGTTTTAAAGCAGCTCTGCCTCGACTTGCCCCTCTTCCCGAGCAGAATTCCCTCTATTGTTGAGCCCTGGACAGAGATCCACTATAACCGCATTCCCCCACCACCCCTTCCAAGCGTCCCCCTCTCTCAAACACATCTTCTGCAAACAAGACCTCCTTTCTCCTCTGGAGAGGGACCCTATGTCCAACAGCAAGTGACTCTCATGGCCAGCCATTGACGATGGGACACTCCCTTCACAAAAGAGGCTGAAGTGTCAATAAAGTTGGTCGGAGATGCACAGGAATGCCTCTCTCTCCCACCCTGAGACAGACAAAGAAACACTTTGTGTCAGCCAGGGGGCCCTTGACTAAACACCAGGGCCTTCTCTTCACCACAACCCTACTCCTCTTCCTCATCCTGTTATCTTAAACAAGGAGTGGGAAGCACGTGTTTGTGTTGTTCTTGCTTTGGTTTGTGCTCTGTACTGATAATATACCCTTTCCTGGCCCTGTTTACACCTGGTGTTAAGATGCGTTTTGGTAGATCGGAACACATGTGGATGAGGGAGACACCTGGTGCTTTAATCCGCCTCTTTTGACCACTTCTGTCCTGATTTCTTTTGAGGAGCCTCTATGAGTGAGCCTGTGTTTGGTACGTTTTTCGCCTTCAAACCAAACTTGGCTTTCCAGGTGAAATAATGTAATCCCGTCTGGCTAGTGACCTTCAGTCACCCTGTTGGTTGAACATGGTTCATAAACAGGTCGGAGTAGGTGTGTGTAGCACGTGCCTGTGCGCCAGCAGTGCTGCAGGTGTTTACTGCGCTGTCATATAATACGCCTGTGGTAAACCACAAGAGAAACGTACATCAGCAGTCAGGCGCGTGCGCTGGCATTCTGCATCTGTCAGGAACGCCATTAACTCCAACGTTTGCATTCAGTTCAATTGACCACACGTTTCTCTAAACCACACAGTGTTATCTAAGTAGCCAATTGTAAATATGTCAAGTTTAAATGGCAATATTCTCTTCAAAGCGTTCCTCGAGCCATGACAATAGTTGAAGGGAAAGAGAAAATTGACCATAAGACGGACCAACTTCTACACGTGTTTTTGTTTGATGCACCATTTAACTTCTAGAGGATGTCTTCTTTCACAAGGGCCGTTCAGACGTGAATTCATGTAGTGATGAACTGAAGTATGATACTTTTTCAACTTTAGCAATAGCACCAAATAATTTTGATTTATACGTCTCTGATGCTTCAAACAAGAACCTTAATTTTCAAACAAATGATCAGCAAGAGTTCTGAGAAGGACTGTATGATTAGCAAGGTTTTGTTTCCATGTGCTTTCTAAGAGTCTTTAGACTGTGTGTTCATTGAGTTCTCGTATACCGCAGTTATAACAAGCAGCGCATTGGACCAAACAATCCATTTTTGTGTGCATGTATACTCTCGGTCTCTCGGTGTGTGTTTAGCGTGGCTCTAGAGTTTGTCTGTCATTTGTTAGCGCTGCTGGAACAATGGGCAGCTTGTCTCTGGGGTGGTGATGCTGGAGAGAGGGGGTCTGGGATCGGCCCGCCTCGGACCAAGAACAAGCGTCTGTCTGATGGAAGGACCTGCTGACCCTTCCTTAGGAAAATGGAACCTTTGTTCAGAGGTGTGTGTGTGTGTGTGTGTGTTTATGCGGCTGTGTGTGGGAATGTGTCTACGAGTGGGAGAGGCTGAGAAAACCAAATGGCCAGATGAAAGGTCAGAGAACTCAAACTCTGTGTTTCTGTCTATATGTTGCACAAGTGGCAACAGCAGGTTTAGTAGTAGTTGTGGAGGACCAATAGTGGCTAGTAAATGCAGCATATGTAATGTGTCTTTTTATGGGACTTTCTCAGTCTGGACTTACTAAGCGACCTAAGCGTGATATTGGCTGTTTTGAGATTTTAAGTGTCAGCCACTTCTTGTGTCAACAATTGTTTTTATGTGAAACAAGTGTCCCAAATCAAAGCCTTGTAGTCATGTGTCCTCCATGTGAGGTCCACCAGACCATCAGGAGTCTCAGTTGTCGTTTTTGTCTCAGTGGGGTTCTCACGTCCGTCCTCTTTATGCTGTGTGCCCTCGATGTGCACTTTTGCAGAGGCCTCGGTGATGTAGGCTCTGTGGAAGATTTCTTCCTCACAGTCCATGTGGCGTTACTTCACCAAAGTGTGGAGTGCTATTTGGGACAGTCAAACGGTTTTGTTTACTGATTGTAACACATTTAAACACACCTGTCTGTGTTCTGTCATTCAGAAGGCTTCACCACACCTTGAATTGAATGTTTTGATCACATCCGTCAGCCTTTAAATGACAAGAATAAGCCTAGACACATGTCTGTCATTTCAAATGAAGTCATGTGAACTCATTTTCTAATCATTTTGAAAGAATTGTTCTTGACCTGACCGTGTGAGTAATGCTTGTCTTGAGGCAGAATTGTGTTAATGAAGGTGTGATTGTGTCAAAGACGTCTAGAGACCACTGCCGCTGCTCAAAATCCATCGGTCTCTCTTTCAAACTCAGATGTCTTCATGTGAAGAGTATGCTGTACTGTATTGGTGTCCGATTGATTACGTGCTTTAAAAAGCACTTGAACTATTTCATGGTTTGTGGGTCCACCTGGCGGCCGGTAAGAGTAACACACGCTTCAGTTTCAAATAGTGTTTCTAGAGAAACTCCAAGGGGGCCAGAAAGAGGACTTAAACATATTTAAATTAATATATTATTATTAAAATATCTAAATAAATGATAAAATGTAAACTGAAACAATAACCCTCAACAACTAGTTTGTTTTTTATTGAAGAACATACAGCTGTTGAAATGTCTGGCATCACATACATTTGTCAGTTCATTTAGTTTTGTCATAATTTCAGCAAAAGTATACAGACAATATTGAATATTGTTTTGGGAACCACTGGCTTTGAACGGCTTCTTAAGACTGACAGCCAGACCGCTGGAATATGCTTCAATCAGGGCAAATTTAGGAGGATAAAATGTCAATATTTGGTTCTCTGTAATTTGACTGTCAATCCAAACAACCTATTGTGTGCAGGTATTTTAACTGTTCATTAGTGCTTTACCTACACATTTTTAGACATTTGAATTAATTTCTTATTTTAATAACATTTTTATTGCGAGGGTAATCCGGTATTAGGACATCATAAGACATCTTTTGGTATCTTCATTTTAAATGCTCTATATTCATTCCCAGAGATATGGAGATCTCAACGTGGCTCCATGAGTAAATGTGTCAATTGTACACATTTTAGTGGTCGAAAACCAAATGTGGGTCACTTTGCACACAACTGAATCTTTTTTCTTTTAAAGAGGAATATCTGGGACCGTATTCACAAAACATCTTAAGGCTAAAAGTAGCTCCCAACTTGCAGATTTAGGAGAAACTCTTAAAAATAATGTCAGTCCTAATTTTAGGACTCCTAAATTCTTTCTCTAAGAGTATTTCACAAAGCATTTTAGCACTAAAACTAGCTCCTATATCCATGAGACGCTAGGAGTAGTCAAGAGGACTCCTTAGTCACTAAGACCAAATCACAAACAATCCTAATGGCTGTTGCGGACCTTTCTCCCCTTTTTCTCTTACACTTCGCTTCCTGTATATTCACTGTCCTATCATAATAAAAAGGCAAAAATAATAAATATAATTTATTTAATAAAAAAAGGAAAAAATAATGTCTGATTACATGTGGCAGTTGTTTCACGAGTTCACACTTACAAATGATCGGATAGAGTAAAAGAGTAAAATAAGCCTATTTGCCATGTTGTCCGAGAGGATCGAGGTCAAGAGCCCAAATCCAGAGTAGGCCTACTCCCCTGAATCACCGGCTGGGCCGAGAGTGAGGAGTCGGGGTGGCGGAGGCATGCAGAAAACTGTCGAGGTAACTAAGTGATTCGGCTTTGTATACTGTATGCCTCCTCTCGAGCTGATTAGAGAGTGCTCCTCCCGAACTTTGTTTATAAAACATAATTTGTCGCTTGAATTCTGTAATCTCTCTAGAGAGAGAGAGACTGATAATTAGCTGAACATATACTTGTTTAATTAGTGAAACTTAGCCTACTTTTTAAAATCATTTTTATTTTAAAATCTTTATTCGAATATGGCAACATGACACGTTCT
The DNA here is from genome assembly GCF_949357685.1 of Gobio gobio. NCBI lineage: Eukaryota > Metazoa > Chordata > Actinopteri > Cypriniformes > Gobionidae > Gobio > Gobio gobio. Next base: position 27,354,718 of record NC_137097.1, on the reverse strand, counting down.
ACAATATTTCTATCACTCTGACTGAGACTCCTCCACCATCAACCAAGCACTGTGGGCATAGTTAGTAAGTGTGATGACATCATCCATAGCAACGAGGTCAACCCCGCCCTTACTCTTAGCTTAAAGGGTTAGTGAAAATTGAAAATGAAAATTCTGTCATTAATTACTCACCCTCATGTCGTTCGACACCCGTCAGACCTCCGTTCATCTTCGGAACACAAATGAAGATATTTTTGTTGAAAGCTGATGGCTGAGAAAGGCTTCAGAGAGGCCTCCATTGGCATTCAGTACATTTACTCTCCCAAGCACTTAAAACGTTGTTACAAAGTCCATCTCACCACAGTGACTCTACAATAATTTTACGATGCGACGACAATAGTTTTTGTGTGCAAAAAAAAATCTAAATAACACCTTTATCCAACTTGTTCTTGTCTTCCGTGTATGCCTCCACGACGCATGCGCGAGAATATTACGCAGATCCGGCGTTCGGACACATGACCCAGAAGTAGGGATGCACGATATATCGGCAACATATCGTTATCGGCCGATAAATGATTATTTTTGATGTTATCGTTATCGGTCCAATAAGAAAATTTGACCGATATAGTCAAGCCGATAGATAATGTATTATTTCCTTCAGCTGAGACGGACGCGCTGTCCACCATGATGGGTTTGAATTGCTCTAAATATGTTTGGAATCACTTCGAAAAGGAAAATACAGTTATGTGCAACATGTGCAGCGCAAGTCTTCTATAATCTACATAAAATGATAATGAGAATAGAATAGGCTGTAAAAGAGCGTTGTGTTTCAGCGCGTTTGTTGAGGGAAGAGCGCGCCCACGGAGTTACACCTTCATGACGAGCACAGTCAAGTTCGCTTGTGCATTCACAGCCTTTTGTGCCATTGTAAGTTGTAATATTATATTTATTATTATTCTGTGTATGTAATATCATATAGGATGCGTTTGGTTGAGTTAATAAACGATGCAGTAAAGCACTTCACCGGTCTTTAGCTTCAGCGCGCGCCCACGGAGTTACACCTTCATGACGAGCACAGTCAAGTTTGCTTGTGCATTCACAGCCTTTTGTGCCATTGTAAGTTGTAATATTATATTTATTATTCTGTGTATATAATCCCATATAGGATGCGTTTGGTTGAGTTAATTAACGATGCAGTAAAGCACTTCATTGTACCGGCGCGCGCATTTCAAACAGAAATGCACAGCATTAATAACTACTGGGACTGTCCTATACATAACACTGCAATGAGAATATTTCTGTTATAAAACGTAGTGAATTCTCTGGGTTTAGTTGTTTTTCAGCGCGCTGTTGTGGGAAGCGTCAACAACGCATTCTGACCAGCACAGTCAAGTTCGCTTGTGCATTCGCGTCATTTTAAGCATATGTAAGTCGTAATATTACGTTTTTGAAGTATAAACATCTGATTAAAGTCATATAGGATGTGTTTCGTTAAGTCAATAACCCGCAGTGCTTCACTGTACCGGTGATCATCTTAAGTTTCAGCACGCTCTCAAACAGGGGAAGAGCATCCACAGGAGTTAGAACCCTTCACCTATGCGTGATTTTGTGCTAATATAAGTTGTAATATTATATTTATTTTGTATAAATATCTGATTGTTCTCATATATGATGCGTTTAGTTGTTAATTAAACTTCTAAGCGCTTCAGTTTATGGTTGTTCGTTCATTCTCTCCAGCTTCAGCGCGCTCTCAAACAGCAACATTATTCCTAGACTAGACTAATATTACAGATGTTTACTATTACTGTAATATTAAACATATTTTTTTTTTCAAAAACACAGAAGCATTATTTTATATAATTAGCACTTTTATTGTTCTCGTATCATTTCCATCAACAATATGGTTTGATTAAAACCATTTCTTTATCGTCTGTGCGGAGGTTATTTCATGCACTTGCATTCTGATTCTTTATTATGCAGCCTCAGTAATGCTGTTCAATTACTTGTTTGCATTATTTAGGTATATTATTTTTATTTTTTAGACAATATAATTTTTGGTAACATTTTACAAATCTGGTCTCATTTTATTAATGCATTAACTATCATGAACAAACAGAGAGCAATAACCTTTGTTTCTTTTAGTAATAAAATGTTTGTGTTTTGTAACAGTCCATTCACAGTTCATACCTAATGTTAAAAGACACAACTTTGGGTCTGAATATGTTGAGATTAACATGAACTAAAATTAATAAATCCTGTTGAAGTATTGTTCATTCATTGTTGGTTAACTAATACTAACAAAAATTAAACCTTATTGTAAAGTGTTAAAAAAAAATATTTGGCCATAGGAGTGTAAAATTTATTTGAAAAGGTAAGGAATCTCACACTGGTTCAAATAGGCTACTGTAGTGTATAGGTTTGATTTATGTTGAAGTGTTTGGGACATGGCTTTTAATGGTGAGCCTTTTGTTTTTGTAATCAGGCTCTCAGAGTTTATTAAAATTTGTATTTAGATTTATCGGCCAATATATCGGTTATCGGCTTTCAAATATTAAGAATTATCGGTTATCGGTATCGGCCAAAATGTTCATATCGGTGCATCCCTACCCAGAAGCGATTTGTTTACAAGCAGAGGATTTCATGGATTCCCGAACCCCGGCGCTACGTCATATTCTCGCGCATGCGTCGTGGAGGCATACACGGAAGACAAATAACAAGTTGGATAAAGGTGTTATTTTGATTTTTTTTTTTTGCACACAAAAACTATTGTTGTCGCATCGTAAAATTATTGTAGAGCCACTGTGGTGAGATGGACTTTGTAACGACGTTTTAAGTGCCTTTTGTGGGTCTTGGGAGTGTAAATGTACTGAATGCCAATGGAGGCCTATCTGAAGCCTTTATCAGCCATCAGCTTTCAACTAAAATATCTTCATTTGTGTTCCGAATATGAACGGAGGTCTGACGGGTGTCGAACAACATGAGGGTGAGTAATTCATGACAGAATTTTCATTTTTGGGTGAACTAACCCTTTAAGACTTATTTCTGCTCCTTACTAAAAGTTGCTCTCAGCAGCTTTGTGAATAGGTTTTAAGAGAAAACTCTAAAAAAGAAAAAAAGCTAAGATAAAAGGTTTTGTGAATACGGCCCCTTAACAACAAATAATGTTGAAACTAGAAATCTATCTTGGTTTTTTCCCTATTAACCCAATTTCTATCAACACTCTCACTTAAATCCATTTCTTGAATACATTGCGCCCTCTACTGATGAGTCACGAACACCACATTTGTGCTGAAATTAATCTATCCGTTTTTACAATCTCTAATCTTGATGAAAGTAATATTTACACAAAAGCCTTGATTCTAGGCCAAGCCTCTGTAAAACCGTATTACTGTGCAGTGAATCTTCTCTGGATGCGCATGCACACAAAGGAGAAGAATATGGGTAACCAAACAGGCCTTGTGCCACATTGACTTCTATAAGTCAACGGGGACCTGATATTCTGTTTGGTTACCCATATTCTTCAAAATAGCATCTTTTGTGGTCAGCAGAAGAAAGACCGTCACAAAGGTTTGCAACAACTTAAGGATGAGTAAATGATGACAGAGTTGTCTTTTTTTTTTGGTGAACTATCGCTTTAACTTTTTCCAGCAATGCACTGTAAAACTGAACTGTTGCATTGACGATCTCCTTCCTGTTTACAGTCTCATCTTTCAGCCTCGGATACGGCACTCAGGAACCATGTCAGATTTATGCCATCTCATCAGTCAAGGGAGTCACTAGGCCATTTTTAGGTGGGCTTCAGCTCCCATAAACAATTTGTGATGATCTCCGTAATCTGTACACTGGCTTCAGTCCCCGTTAAAACTCATGAAAAGAGTGGCAGGCTTTGAGTCCTCAAATATAGCTTTTTAAGGTTGTATTATGAAGCAGATGTGCTTGTTATGCACTTTTTTAATTGAGGTGAAAACTTTATAAAGGAAAAAAATTGCGAACACACAAACATTCAGGAGCTGGTCAACCAATGCCCTGTAAGTGTTATAAATAAAACATAATATAAGACATTATATTTTTAATAAAAATTTGCTGTAATTAAACCAACAAGCTTCACTATTAAGGCTATTTTCTCTCTCTCTCTCTCTCTCTCTCTCTCTCTTTCACTCTCACTCTCACTCTCTCATTAATTCATTCAAAAATGTAATCTTTCAGCACTACTTTATTTCACTTCAGAGTTCTAGATCTAATGATCTGTTGGCTAGATGGAATAACATATGAAAATTACTGTTATTTTCCTGTCCGTTCGGTCAAACATCCATGACAGCTGTTATCTAGCTTGTCTATGCTGGCAAATAATCATGGCCACCCGACATGAATTACATAAATAATTTTAAAAATACAGCCATTTAAAACCAGAGGGTCTGCCATGTGCATAGTGAAGTCTTCACTGACAATCATTTTGGGCGGGAATTAATGTAAACACAGATATCGGACACCAGTTGTGTCTAAAGTAAATGTATAAAGGCGGGCCAGAAAAATTGGATATGGTCAAAAGATCGGATCTGTGCATTAAGACAGTAAATGTAAACTGTGCATGCAAACACAGGCCAACTGTCAAAGCTGTGGGCACATTTCAGTAGCAGTGGCCTGTCCTGTGCTGCCGCCTGCTGGGGGGTTAACATCAGTGCATGTGACACGTCTTTAACTGACTGAAGGGAGTGATGCCATTCATCGATTGTTGATTAACATCCATAGATCCCAAACGTCTAATCATCAGTTCATTAGAGGCTTCAAGACCAGAAACTGTGTGTGGCAGTATGAAATATCACTTTACTTCCATTAAAAGAGAAAAGTTTTACGACTAATGATGTGCTTTGGAGCTGATATCTTCTAGCAGCCTACAGTCAAACGCTTGAGGAGTGAAGTGATATCCACATACAGCTGCAAGAAGAAGTATGTGAACTGCTTGCAGAATCTGTGAAAATAAGAATAATTTTTACAAAATAAGAGAGATCATACAAAATGTTATTTTTAATTTAGTGCTGTCCTGAATAAGATATTTTACATAGAATAGAAAAAAATAGAAAAACTTTATTAATCCCCAAAGGGAAATTGCGGTGTTGCAGCAGCGAAATTGACACAAAATACAGACCAGACATATTACACAAACTGACATATAATGTAAAATAATCTAATATGCAAATTTTCTTTAAAATTTAAATGAAAAGATTTAAATAAGATAATATTAATAAATACAACAGTGTGCAAGGATGTTCAGTTTAGTATCATATGCAAATACTAAATATGTTGAGTGTAATATCACAATAATGTGATGTCCTTTATCATTTACGTGTCATTCAGTCTCCTCAATCTCCTATCCCTACCCAGAGAAGAGTTGTTGTGTATTGTTATGGCAGTGGGTCGGAATGACTTCCTATAACGGTCCTTGCTACAGCGGAGTTGTAGGAGTCTCCAGCTGAATACACTCTTCTGCCCGACCAGCATGTTGTGCAGAGGATGTGAAGTGTTGTCCATGATGTTAAATAGTTTATGTAACATTCTTCTCTTCACAACCAACTCCAGGGGTTCCAGAGCAGACCCCAGCACAGAGGCAGCCTTCTTTATTAGTTTGTTCAATCTCTTACTGTCACTGGCTCTGATGCTGCTGCCCCAGCAGACGGCTGCAAGAAAATTTCGCTTTCGACAACTGACTGATAGAACATATACATCATCCTGTTGCATACATTAAAAGACCTAAGCTTCCTCAAGAAGTAGAGTCTGCTCTGTCCCTTCTTGAAGATTGCTTCAGTGTCGCACTTCCAATCTAGTTTGTTGTCAAGGTACACACCCAAATATTTAAAATTCTCATCCACCTCCTCTCCCAGAAGGTGAATGGTGTTTAATGTTGTTGTCCTGGTCCTCCTAAAGTCCACCAGCATCTCCTTCGTCTTTGTCACATTTAGGAGGAGGTGGTTTTCCCCACACCACAACACAAAGCGGTCAACCAGATCCCTGTACTCTGTCTCATCTCCACCGTTAATACACCCAACAACTGCAGAGTCATCCGAGTATGTTTGGAGATGACAGGACTCTGAGTTGTGCTGGAAGTCTGAAGTGTACAACGTGAGGAGAAATGGTGAGAGAACAGTCCCCTGTGGTGCTCCTGTGCTGCTGACCACTCGTTCGGACACACCACCCCTCAGTCGCACACACTGTGGTCTGTCTGTCAGGTAGTCCGTAATCCAGGAAATTGTGGAGGTGTCCGTCTGCATCTTCTGAAGCTTCTCCCGCAGCAGTAAAGGCTGGAAAAAACATGATCCTCACCATGCTGCCAGCCTTATCCAGGTGTGAGTGAGCTCGCTGAAGCAGGTATATGATAGAATCCTCCACACAAACCCCCGGGCGGTAGGCAAACTGCAGTGGATCAATGGAGGTGGTCACCTGTGGTCTCAGATGGGCCATAACCAGTCTCTCCAGAGCCTTCATGATGTGAGAAGTTAAGGCAACCGGTCAGTAGTCATTGAGGGCAGATGGAGAAGACTTTTTTGGTACTGGGACAAGGCATGATGTTTTCCACAGCAGAGGGACCTTCTCCAGTCTTAGACTGAGGTTGAACAGGTGTTGTAAAATCCCACATAACTGGTTTGCGCAGACCTTCAGGACTCTGGGGCTGATACCATCCGGACCTGGAGCCTTGTTCTGGTGCAGTTTCTTCAGCTGCCTCCTAACGTGACGGGGGCGGGGGAGGTATAGGGGGCACGGTGCTTTCTGCTAGGAAGAAAGATGTTGATGTTGAGGGGTGGGTGGTGGCACCATGTGTGTCACAAGTCATAATCATTGAGGAGGTGTGAGAGGGGAGTAGATGAGGGGGCAGGGAGGGTGTGGGACCTGTATGACACGGGGCAGGGGAAGGTGCAGCTGAGCTGAACCTATTGAAAAACACATTCAGCTCATTCGCCCTATCCAGGCTTCCCTCAGCCTGATTTCCGTTCACCTTGAACCCTGTGATGGTCTTCATTCCTGACCACACGTCCCTTGCGTTGTTCTGCTGAAGCTTATTCTCCAGCTTCTTCCTGTACACCTCCTTGCTCTCTTTCATCCTCACTTTCAGCTCCCTCTGCACAGTCCTCAGTCCCTCTTTGTCCCCGTCCCTAAACGCTCTCTTCTTCCTGTTCAGCAGATCCTTCAGGTCGCTGGTTATCCATGGTTTATCATCTCCTCACAATGCTAGAGGTGACCGGTTGCCTCTGCACAATAGGTGTATATGTGGAGATAAGAAGTACCATATTGTGATCTGATCTACCAAGAGGGGGAAGGGCTGCAGAGCTGTATGAATCCTTGACCTTTGCGTAAAATAAATCCAAAGTTTTATTGTCTCTGGTGGGACAGTTAACATACCGCTGAAATGTTGGGAGAGTAGCAGAGAGAGACGTGTGGTTAAAATCTCCAGAAATCGCAAAAAAAAAGCATTTGGGTATTTTGTTTGTAGTCCAGCAGTAACTGAATGAATGACGTCACACGCTGCGTTTGTATCAGCTGATGGTGGGATGTAAACAGCCACAATAATAGCGCAAGTAAACTCCCTCACTATAGTCCCCTGTATCTTGCTCACTGGGGTTGTAAGGCAGTATTCTTAACGCAGTACAGACGCTGCTTGCATACATTTATTGTGAAAGTTGCTTATACAAATAATTTTTTATTGAAAATGTTCTTCTTCAGGTTTATACATCTGACAGTAAGTATAGCCAATTTAAGTTTGGAAACAATATGTTGCATTTATAATGTCACTCTTACTATTTATCTCACATAAAAATATAGAGATGGATTTTAGGACAGAAAAGGTTCATCTTATTTGCGGGTCATAAAGTATGAAAACCCCTGCTCTAGAGCGTTGTGATTTGAGTTTCAAATTCAATACATTGACCTTCAGTCGCTCAGGTGAGAACCACTGCTGTAGCGGACTAAAATCCAAGAGAAATAGCTTTAGATTCAGATTCAAGAGGTTTGTTTGATCAGGCAAACATATTCACCTTTCCCCTTTGTTTGGTGTTTTGTCTCACAGTCAGTCAGTGTTCAGCTCTATCTCTTTATGAGCTCAGGCCCACAATCCTCCTGTTTATACAACACTGGTCTATTCGAAGGTTTTGCTTCTGAGTAGTGTTCACTGGATTTGATTGAGCTGAGTTTTTGTGCCCGTGTTTTGGATTGGATGTCTGTCAGATCTCTACATGAGCCGGTGCTATAGATGAGGATTACGCTTGACAATATAGTATCATTTTCAAACAAACCGGTTTTCATGTAAAGTTACAATTTTTTTATTTAAAAGCAGATTTTCTAAGCTAGCAGACTGTCTATGCCAGTGCTTTTCACAAACAAAGTCATTTGATTTATTTGATCCTTACTACAATAACCAGTTGCCATGGATTGAATGCAGACGTACTAATGCTACCAATCTGGTGCTCATTCTTGATACATAAGCTTTTTTCAGTCTTGTAGTTTTGTCCCATGTGACAAGAAATGCATTTGTATTAATCTGTTAAACATGTTCAGATTGTTGTTTACGTTTTGGCGTTTCTTCCATTTTCTCATAAATCTTGTGTGAGTGAGACTGTGTTTTGTCTAATACACATGCTACCCAAATGTATTCGCCTCTATTGTTGTTCTCAGCTGGACATAAAGTGTTGACAAGCAAACGTAACAAGAAAACCAAAATATAGACTGTTATTGGCATAAAGCTTGAGCGTTTGGTTTGTAAATGTCTTGTGCTCCAGAGATATTTAGGCCTGATTTTACATTAGTGCAGATCTTTTTTTTTTCTGTGTTGTGTTGTGATGTGTTACACACACTTTCGTCATGCATTTCAGGTTAAAGGAAGGTTTTTTTTTTTTAAATAGGCTCATTTTCCAACTCCCCTAGAGTTAAACAGTTGAGTTTTACCATTTTCGAATCCATTCAGCTGAGTAGACGTTAGCATCTCACGAAAAAAAAAATGACTAAAGAGTTTTGATATTTTTCCTATTTAAAACTTGACTCTTCTGTAGTTACATCGTGTACTAAGACCGACGGAAAATGAAAAGTTGTGATTTTCTAGGCCGATATGGCCTAATCCGATTCAATGATCTATGCTAAGCAATGCTAAAAGTGCTACCGCCAGACCCAGAGATCTGCTGAATGATTCGATAACAGTAAAACTCAAATGTTTAACTCTAGGGGAGTTGGAAAATGAGCCTATTTTCAAAAAAAGTGGAGTGTTCCTTTTAATTAAAAAAAAGCTTTTTAGGTAAGAAATGTTTAATGCTTAACTTATGAAGTTAAGAGCAGACCGGAACACACATAAAAAGCATATTTTAAAAACGTAATTGTAAATGTACATTTATTTGTATCATATTAACAGAAATAATAAGGTATTCCTGTTGTCGCTGCCTAGCTCAGTAATGGTAACAATCCAGGTTCAGGTTCAGGTCTCTTTATTTTATACCCATAGGTGAATTAGGTTTGAGTGAACAAGTTCAGGCTGTTTCTCATAAACATCATAAACAAAATAAAAACAACACTAAAACATTATAATAAACCCTTAGTACTGTTCATATGATTACTCACTACAGGGACAAAGCTGATCTTATATCGTTTGGTTGTATCATTGATTAGACGGAAGATGCTGGAATACAGGGGGTGATCCCTGTCATTTTAAAATTGAAACACCCATTCGCTGGTTAATAGAGTCCCGGCCCTTTTAAAGATAAATTCCTGTACCAGGACACCAAAGAAAAGGACAAAATGGATTCAATAAAAGCACGATAAAATCCTTTTTTTTTTAAGTTTCCTTAAAGGTCCCGTTTTTCGTGTTTTTTTGAAGCTTTGATTGTGTTTACAGTGTGCAATATAACATGTGTTCATGTTTCGCGTGTAAAAAAAACACAGTACTTTTCACACAATTTACTTATCTGTATACTGCTGTTTTCACTGTCCTCAAAACGGCTTGAAAGATTTCCCTGTTCTATGAAGTCCCTCCTTCAGAAACACGTAACGAGTTCTGATTGTGCCAGCGGTTCCCGTGTTGTGATTGGACCGCAGCTTAGCACACGCAGAGCGCACGTTACCGGAAAGGTCACGCCTCTCACCATAACGGGGATGCATGCGCTCAATGATCTCTAAGTACAGCGTCCCTGGGAAAGCCAAACAAAGGTGACTTGACTCCGGGATGAAAATAACAGCGTCTCGACGACATGGCAACAAACAAACTATACGAACGCAACCGAACGCAACACTTCCTATTCTCCTCGCGGGAGCAACAAGACCACGCCCCCTTTTTCGCGCGTTCTTGTGGGCGGAGGTTAGTCGACAAACTGCTCTACTGACGTAATTAAAGCAGGAAATACCAGGATGTAGTCCTAACCAGCCGTTCGCTGTAGGCTTTGAGAGAGAACTTCTGTTAAATAAAATATCTTGCTTGGCATTGAACTTTGAGCTTTATAATTTTACAGGTATTATAAATGCTCTAACAGCAACATTACACACTAACTAAAGTTTGAAAAATGGGATCACGAAGAACAGGACCTTTAAAAAGAACAGACGTTGATGCCTCTTTTTCGCAGCTGGCTTTAAAACTCAACTTTGAATCCATGTGAAGCTAATGAGGACTTTATGTGCAGGTCTTTCATTGCTTGCTTCGCCAAGTGCGGTCCAAACGGCTTCATTATGACACACAAGTGCCCCGCTCCCTCCAAAGTCCCCACTTCAAGGGAGCGAGTAGGGCTTAGGGATGCTCACTTCCCATTGGACTTTGAAGCAAATTGGATTTGTTGATGATGAGCAGTCTCGTCCATTTCAACTTATTGAATCTTGTTTGTTCCCCAGTTTAGACCATGTTCATACATTCGAACTAATTCAATTGAGTAGTTTTCACAATGAACAGAGCAGTTTGTTAAATAATGGCATCATTTGATTTTAGTAATCCTATTTATTCAGAGTGCATGTGTTCACGTTTATTCTTGTTGCAGCTGAACCTGTGTTTTTCATGTCATTGTCCATGCTGGCATGCGTTTCATTTGTGACTGCTTTCCAGCAAGTGACAAATGTGACCCTGGAGCTCATGTCAAAATTATCAATTTTTCTTTTATGCCAAAAACCATTAGGATATTACGATCATGTTCCATGAAGATATGTTGTACATTTCCTACCGTAAATATATCAAAAATGTATTATTAGTAGTAATATGCATTGCTAAGGACTTCATTTGGACAACTTTAAAGGAGATTTTCTCAATATTTACCCTCAGATTCCAGATTTCCAAATATTGTCCTATCCTAACAAACCACACATCAATGGAAAGATTATTTATTCAGCTTTCAGGTGATCTATACATCTCAATAATAATAAAAAAAAAAAATTACCCTTATGACTGGTTTTGTGGTCCAGGGTCTCAAATGAGTTTGTTTGATCTCAAGGGCTATTGATCCCAGCCAAAGGTTATGGGAAATGTTTTTTCCTCTCTTTAAATAGTTGATCATTTAGTTTTCTGTTCTATCAATGCATTGTGTCTTTCCCCTGCTGGAGGAACGTACCTCTGATCTGCCAATGTGAGCACTAGATGGCACTGTGCTTCCATTGAAAAGACCTGCCGGGCCATATCTGAGCCGGATCACTGCTCATGTCTTACTGACCATCTGAAGTCGTCCGCCTTTGAAGATCAAAGCTCCCGCACGGTCACTATCACCAGAGATAACGTCCCGTCAACCTCAATAAAGCCTGAAGAGATATTTCTGCTAAGAGTTGGCATTTCAGGCCCTTTTCAGGAATCTTCAGATCATGTGAACTTGGGTTAGTCTTGTTGGTGTGTAAAACGTTGAACTTCACAGTTTGTGCAATGCGCAGTTAATCATTTGGACGAGCGTTTGTTTGGCTTGACAGGAGGCTGGAACGGCCGGTTTAGTGAAATCAGGTGTGTGTGTGTGTGGGTGCCCTGTAACCAGAAGACGCAGAAACTTGGCAATGTCAAACCCTTCAGTTGGGGCATCGCCAGATCTTTGTGAAGTTCAGGTCTGAAGTGACGCTCTCGTCATGCAGGTGAGCCGGGTTATGATTGGATGACAGTAATAGCTGCACTATAAAAGCGTCCTCTGTTTCTCAGTGTGAATGTGACGCATGCTGTGCTTTGTGTGTGTGTGTGTGTGTGTGTTAGCCTACTGCTTACACTGTTTACTATATCAGAAAACTGCAATTCAATCTTTTCCACATTCATAAGTGAAATTGGGAGAATGATACTTGAGTTCTTGATCTGTTAATCCAAACTGTCAAATGAGTTTCTCTGAATGAGAGAGACAGGCTCATGTAGTGTTTTTCAGGAGGCCATTGTAAGTAAATACGAGAAGAAGCTCGGAGCGCCGCATACTTGAACCTTGCCCAAATTTGCTTTCAACAAATCAGATTTGGTGTGATTTAAAATGCTTCGTTACGCAGGTTCCAGCCTTCAGGGATTACGAAAAACAGAACGAGCAGGGTGAAGTTCTCAGCAGACTTTGCAGCATTATCAGAGCTTTGCCATCAGTCAGCTCTCTCTCTGTATGTGTGCGTGTGTGTGTGTGTGTGTCCGAGCAACAAAACGGCCCCTGTTGACCAATCACAGCACAAGTTCTAGTGCCCAGAATGGAGCGCTGCCAATCCGAGTCAGATGAGGGCGGTCGGTGTGTGGACGTGTGCCAGCACGTTCGCCGCATTCAATCAAAGCTTATCTCGTATCGGAAGGCAAATACTATACTTTCAGATTATTGACTCGGTTCCTCATGTAGTTCTTCTCACTCTTTCCTCTAGATTGTACTTTTTAATTTCTCTGTAACTAGCAAAAACAAAACAGCTTTGTTACATGTGAGTGAAGCTTCTCTGTTTGGCTGCTCCAAATCAAGCTGCTTTCATTGTGTTTGTGTTTGTGTTTGTGTGTGTGTGTGTGTGTGTGTGTGTGTGTGTGTGTTGAGGTGTGGTTAAGTTACTGTAGGTCAAAGCTCAGGTAGGCGTCTTGTCCTCCATACTGTTAATGTTTAAGACATTTTCTTCCATATGCACACACTCCTCAACAATTATATCCTCGACAGTGTGTCTGAGGGTTGGCTCTAACACATCTGTGGCTTTGATACTAAATTGATACCATAGTTGACAATAATACAGCCTGAAAGATAGTTGCATTGAAAGCCATTTTATTTTACGAATGTCTGTGCTTCATACTCAGTATACTAGTTTGGATCGAACAAAAACACACCAAAAAACACAATGAAAATAAACTCTAAACTAAAGTTGCTTTCACATGTTCTTGTCTCTGACGGTCCTGTGCAGTGAACTGGCTTCCTGAAGATGCTCTCCATTTCTTACATTGGCTTTATGTCTTACATTTCTGTTGGTGTCAAAAGGAGGAATAATGAAATTACATGTGAAACACAAGCTGTCATGCTTCGACAGTGAATGATCAACATTACAGCATTTATTAATCTTGGTGAATGTGTTTGGGTTCAGCGCATCAAGTAATGCTAAGCATAGTATTTTTCAAAGATTATTCAATTCTATAATAATTCAGGTTACCTAATGAGTGTTGACAAAAGTAGATTTAATTCTAACATTCATATTAGTAATATTCATATTAGGGTTGGGCCGACGGCATTGCGATTCCCTTCCCTGCAAATAATGTTCCTGATCACAATACAAATTACATTCAAAACAGTTCAATAAACATTGTTGAAGTGAGCGGAGCGTCATAACAAAGAGTGGGCCGGATTGAAACAAAGTTTATGGTGGTGATATTTCAGCACTATATCCTCTAGTAGTTTTATCTAAAGGCAAATGTGCTTCATTTGTGCGTTCTCTCTTTCTCCAGACGCTCGCCACATTAACTTGATGCTCAAACCTAACCCTCCGATGTCATCGTCTAATGCCAATTTGGTAGACATCGCCCACCCTAATTCATATTACTGTTATTAAAATCTGTATTACTAATCTCTTTATTCATTCAGGCAAATTAAATAAAAAATGCAATTGCAAAATTTATGAGACCTAAACACCCTTGGCCCTGACACTTCATGTGCACTTTTGGTCTTGTGGACTTACAATGGCCGCTGCGTGCACGTGTCCATTAAGTCCACGAGACCGCAGGGTGTCCCATTTGTCATTTTTAGGTCTCAGAAGGGTGCTCGCGAGCGCCCCCTTTGAGGTCGATATGCACCCTCAATGCGCACTTCTGCTGAGCCTGCATTAGTGCGGTTTACGCAGCGGACTTGTTCCCGGCAGTCAAAGCGGCATTACGTCGTGAAAGTGCGGACTCAGAGGAAGACCGTGAGGGTTTAGGGTGCCATTTGGGGCAGGGCCCTTGATTCTAGGGCGTTCTAGGGTACGTTTGAGCTTTCATCTTTACTCTTAATTAATTAGTTTGGGACATGAACTGTCAAATCACATGCTTCCCTACTATATAGTAGGCAAAAAACACTACAAAAGAAGTTTGTGTGAATTCACAGTACTCATAAAAGAGAAGGCAAAATATACCTGGACGATATATTCTACTTCCTGTGGGATTCTGAAGTGTGCATACCATTTGTGAATGCCAGTGAATTGACGCAACGGACGCTGGTTGATCACATGATAATGACAACATGCCATGGCGATTGTAGTACATCCAGATTATATTCATACTTTTAGTAATTACTTATTCAGAATAAGTAGCTACTTGAGAGAGAATGTGATTTCAGATGTGAAAATAGTCACTATATTTTTACAATGAACTTCCGATTGAATGACGGAATGATTTTTATATTTATTTATCCTTTTTACTTTCCAGAAAGAGAGGATTTGTCAGTTTCAGCTCACTTCTCAAGGCAATTTTGTAGAGATCACGCAAGCACATGCTGTCAATGTTAATGGGATGGCAGCAGTTTTTTAGGGGGAGTTTTTAAGCAGGTGCTGCTGTAGCAGTCAGGCAGTTTTAATAGGATTATCACACACACACACACACACACACACACACACACACACACACACACACACACACACACACACACACACACACACACACACACACAATCTGACCCAACTCTCACACAGGCAGGGCAAATGACTAGGGAGACACTGGGTCCTAAAATGAAACATTTGGGAACAAAATTACTTCCCAAAATAATAGCATTCAAATGTTCTGTAGCATTGAAAAGGCTATATGTAAGAAGGTTCATGTTTTTATCAGTTTTTGTATTACCAAATGTGTAAAACACTGGTGTTCACTTTAGTGAGGGGGGCCTTGAAGTCACTAAACCAAACCCTCCTTAAGAATTATTTTTAAAAAGTCTGTCTTTGACCAATTTCATGTTTACCTCTGCACTGGCTTTATTATTAAAGCTGAGCTTGAGAACTGGCCAGTGTTCATGTAGTGATATAACTTCACCTCCTCACTGGCACCTGCGCAGAGACCCGTGAGTCCAAACAGCGTTACGCTCCAGTCATGTTGGAGCTGACGGCAAGAGCGACGTCCGCCGGGTTCTGGCCGCTGTATATGGACCAATGTGTCCGTGTACGGCGCTACCTCCGGTGGGTCTGCCGCGTATCCTGCCAGCTCAGAACCATGGCGCCGTGGTCGGGGCAGGGCTGGGAGCCGCTGGCCGGGCTCTGGCCGCTGTGTGAAATGGCTCTTAGATTGTGGAATAAAAAGCGAGTGTTAGAGCTATTGAGCGGGTGAGTAATGATGGTTCACTCTCTGTCCTGCCAGCCTATCCACGTAAGCAGTCATCAGTCGCCATGGCCCGAGGGGCCGCAGGCCCTTTCCAGCTGAGCCAAGTTGGCCGTGCTGAAAACAGAAGGCTAATAGAGGCCACATGGTTGAGATCAGGAGATCAGGTGGAGGGAAAGTTCCTGTGACGTTTGGATTCAGTGCTGAAGGCTTGTACCATTTCTCTCAGGGCTCAGTTTATGACTGTTGTCTGTACTGACAGGGTGATCGGGTCATACTTTCAGCCTGAAGGGGATCATATTATAATAATGGCAGGCCAACTGTACATCATCCTGTTTATTACATGGAAACTTGCCCAATAAATTGATAAATGGACGTGAAGTGTTGATTCAACTTGAAATTAGCATTTGTGTGAAAAGATAGAGAGTGGAGAGTGATACTAGAGGTATGAATATGAATCGGGAAAACTGTTATTTGTTCATACATAAATATTCAATTCATACATATCAATGATTTATCACAAGACCCGGGCAGGTGGAGTTTGTTTCTATGCATTTCATGTGATGTTGCTGTGAAATGGCGCCATGGACTCATTACAGATACAGTCCTTGTGAGGTGAAGTGTTTTCATAGCTCATGGCTTCTTGCAGGGCTTGAAGCAGCATCTCTTTAGTAGCTTTACTGCTCTACATCACTCCCATCATGCCGAGCAATCTGACGTGAACCTGCATGTTTATACGTTTACTGATTATATGATTTTGAAGTATCTCTGAGAGAAAGTCGTTTTCTTCTGTCTGTGTTAGTGTTGTCAAAAGTACAGAATTCGGTACCAAGTCGTAAATGTGACGATAACAGCATTTCTCTCTAGTATTATGAGTGCTGTTGAACGGATTCTTAAACACCTCTGATTGGCCATTGTGTTCACGAGCTCAACATATATGTTTCTGATTGGCTACAATGATGAACACTCTTCACCAAGCGATTACACCGATATACACGGGAGCATTTACATATATTTTAACGTGTGTTAATATATTCAACGCGTGAACACACTGGCCAATCACAGACATACTGTATATGTTGAGCATGTGAACACACTGGCCAATCACAGACATACTGTATATGTTGAGCATGTGAACACACTGGCCATTCACAGACATACTTTATATGTTGAGCATGTGAACACACTGGCCAATCACAGACATACTGTATATGTTGAGCATGTGAACACACTGGCCAATCACAGACATACTGTATGTTGAGCAAGTGAACACACTGGCCAATCACAGACATACTGTATATGTTGAGCATGTGAACACACTGGCCAATCACAGACATACTGTATATGTTGAGCATGTGAACACACTGGCCAATCACAGACATACTGTATATGTTGAGCATGTGAACACACTGGCCAATCACAGACATACTGTATATGTTGAGCATGTGAACACACTGGCCAATCACAGACATATATGTTGAGCATGTGAACACACTGGCCAATCACAGACATATATGTTGAGCATGTGAACACACTGGCCAATCACAGACATATATGTTGAGCATGTGAACACACTGGCCAATCACAGACATATATGTTGAGCATGTGAACACACTGGCCAATCACAGACATATATGTTGAGCATGTGAACACACTGGCCAATCACAGACATATATGTTGAGCATGTGAACACACTGGCCAATCACAGACATATATGTTGAGCATGTGAACACACTGGCCAATCACAGACATATATGTTGAGCATGTGAACACACTGGCCAATCACAGACATATATGTTGAGCATGTGAACACACTGGCCAATCACAGACATATATGTTGAGCATGTGAACACACTGGCCAATCACAGACATACTGTATGTGGAGCATGTGAACACACTGGCCAATCACAGACATATATGTTGAGCATGTGAACACACTGGCCAATCACAGACATACTGTATATGTTGAGCATGTGAACACACTGGCCAATCACAGACATATATGTTGAGCATGTGAACACACTGGCCAATCACAGACATATATGTTGAGCATGTGAACACACTGGCCAATCACAGACATATATGTTGAGCATGTGAACACACTGGCCAATCACAGACATATATGTTGAGCATGTGAACACACTGGCCAATCACAGACATACTGTATATGTTGAGCATGTGAACACACTGGCCTATCACAGACATATATGTTGAGCATGTGAACACACTGGCCAATCACAGACATACTGTATGTTGAGCATGTGAACACACTGGCCAATCACAGACATATATGTTGAGCATGTGAACACACTGGCCAATCACAGACATATATGTTGAGCATGTGAACACACTGGCCAATCACAGACATATATGTTGAGCATGTGAACACACTGGCCAATCACAGACATACTGTATATGTTGAGCATGTGAACACACTGGCCAATCACAGACATATATGTTGAGCATGTGAACACACTGGCCAATCACAGACATACTGTATGTTGAGCATGTGAACACACTGGCCAATCACAGACATATATGTTGAGCATGTGAACACACTGGCCAATCACAGACATATATGTTGAGCATGTGAACACACTGGCCAATCACAGACATACTGTATGTGGAGCATGTGAACACACTGGCCAATCACAGACATATATGTTGAGCATGTGAACACACTGGCCAATCACAGACATACTGTATATGTTGAGCATGTGAACACACTGGCCAATCACAGACATATATGTTGAGCATGTGAACACACTGGCCAATCACAGACATATATGTTGAGCATGTGAACACACTGGCCAATCACAGACATATATGTTGAGCATGTGAACACACTGGCCAATCACAGACATATATGTTGAGCATGTGAACACACTGGCCAATCACAGACATACTGTATATGTTGAGCATGTGAACACACTGGCCTATCACAGACATATATGTTGAGCATGTGAACACACTGGCCAATCACAGACATACTGTATGTTGAGCATGTGAACACACTGGCCAATCACAGACATATATGTTGAGCATGTGAACACACTGGCCAATCACAGACATATATGTTGAGCATGTGAACACACTGGCCAATCACAGACATATATGTTGAGCATGTGAACACACTGGCCAATCACAGACATACTGTATATGTTGAGCATGTGAACACACTGGCCAATCACAGACATATATGTTGAGCATGTGAACACACTGGCCAATCACAGACATACTGTATGTTGAGCATGTGAACACACTGGCCAATCACAGACATATATGTTGAGCATGTGAACACACTGGCCAATCACAGACATATATGTTGAGCATGTGAACACACTGGCCAATCACAGACATATATGTTGAGCATGTGAACACACTGGCCAATCACAGACATACTGTATATGTTGAGCATGTGAACACACTGGCCAATCACAGACATACTGTATATGTTGAGCATGTGAACACACTGGCCATTCACAGACATACTTTATATGTTGAGCATGTGAACACACTGGCCAATCACAGACATACTGTATATGTTGAGCATGTGAACACACTGGCCAATCACAGACATACTGTATGTTGAGCAAGTGAACACACTGGCCAATCACAGACATACTGTATATGTTGAGCATGTGAACACACTGGCCAATCACAGACATACTGTATATGTTGAGCATGTGAACACACTGGCCAATCACAGACATACTGTATATGTTGAGCATGTGAACACACTGGCCAATCACAGACATACTGTATGTTGAGCATGTGAACACACTGGCCAATCACAGACATATATGTTGAGCATGTGAACACACTGGCCAATCACAGACATACTGTATGTTGAGCATGTGAACACACTGGCCAATCACAGACATATATGTTGAGCATGTGAACACACTGGCCAATCACAGACATATATGTTGAGCATGTGAACACACTGGCCAATCACAGACATATATGTTGAGCATGTGAACACACTGGCCAATCACAGACATACTGTATATGTTGAGCATGTGAACACACTGGCCAATCACAGACATATATGTTGAGCATGTGAACACACTGGCCAATCACAGACATACTGTATGTTGAGCATGTGAACACACTGGCCAATCACAGACATATATGTTGAGCATGTGAACACACTGGCCAATCACAGACATACTGTATATGTTGAGCATGTGAACACACTGGCCAATCACAGACATATATTGAGCATGTGAACACACTGGCCAATCACAGACATATATGTTGAGCATGTGAACACACTGGCCAATCACAGACATATATGTTGAGCATGTGAACACACTGGCCAATCACAGACATATATGTTGAGCATGTGAACACACTGGCCAATCACAGACATACTGTATATGTTGAGCATGTGAACACACTGGCCAATCACAGACATATATGTTGAGCATGTGAACACACTGGCCAATCACAGACATATATGTTGAGCATGTGAACACACTGGCCAATCACAGACATACTGTATGTTGAGCATGTGAACACACTGGCCAATCACAGACATATATGTTGAGCATGTGAACACACTGGCCAATCACAGACATATATGTTGAGCATGTGAACACACTGGCCAATCACAGACATACTGTATGTTGAGCATGTGAACACACTGGCCAATCACAGACATATATGTTGAGCATGTGAACACACTGGCCAATCACAGACATATATGTTGAGCATGTGAACACACTGGCCAATCACAGACATATATGTTGAGCATGTGAACACACTGGCCAATCACAGACATATATGTTGAGTATGTGAACACACTGGCCAATCACAGACATACTGTATATGTTGAGCATGTGAACACACTGGCCAATCACAGACATATATGTTGAGCATGTGAACACACTGGCCAATCACAGACATACTGTATGTTGAGCATGTGAACACACTGGCCAATCACAGACATATATGTTGAGCATGTGAACACACTGGCCAATCACAGACATATATGTTGAGCATGTGAACACACTGGCCAATCACAGACATATATGTTGAGCATGTGAACACACTGGCTAATCACAGACATACTGTATATGTTGAGCATGTGAACACACTGGCCAATCACAGACATATATGTTGAGCATGTGAACACACTGGCCAATCACAGACATACTGTATGTTGAGCATGTGAACACACTGGCCAATCACAGACATATATGTTGAGCATGTGAACACACTGGCCAATCACAGACATATATGTTGAGCATGTGAACACACTGGCCAATCACAGACATATATGTTGAGCATGTGAACACACTGGCCAATCACAGACATATATGTTGAGCATGTGAACACACTGGCCAATCACAGACATACTGTATATGTTGAGCATGTGAACACACTGGCCAATCACAGACATACTGTATATGTTGAGCATGTGAACACACTGGCCAATCACAGACATACTGTATATGTTGAGCATGTGAACACACTGGCCAATCACAGACATATATGTTGAGCATGTGAACACACTGGCCAATCACAGACATATACAGTGGCAAGAACCACTTGCAATATGTGAACCACTTGCAGAATCTGTGAAAATTGAATAATTTTAACTAAATAAAAGAGATCATACAAAATGCATGTTATTTTTTATTTAGTACTGTCCTGGATAATATATTTTTCATAAAAATGTTTGCATAGTCCACAAGACAATAAAATAGCTGAATTTATTAAGATAACCCCATTCAAAAGTTTATGAACCATTTATTCTCAATACTGAGTGTCGTTCCCTGGATGATCCACGGCTGTTTTTTTGTTTTGTGATGGTCGTTCATGAGTCCCTTGTTTGTCCTGAGCAGTTAAACTGCCCAATGTTCTTCAGAAACTCTTCAGGTCCTGCAAATTCTTCAGTTTTCCAGCATCTTTTGCATATTTGAACCTTCTCCATCAGGGACTGTATGATTTTGAGATCCATCTTTTCACACTGAGGACGATTGAGGGACTCAAACACAACTACTAAAAAAAGGTTGAAACATTCACTGATGCTCCAGAAGGAAACACAATGCATTAAGAGCCGGGGGGGTGAAAACTTTTCAGCAGGATGAAGATGTCCAAATGTTTCTTTTTTTTTTTCATTTAGTACTGGCCTTCAGAAGATACAGAACAGAAGATACTTGCATGTTTCCCAGAAGACAAATTGAGTACAATTTACCTTGATCTTCAAATTCAATAAGTTTTCACCCCCCCCCCCCCCCCCCCAGTTCTTAATGCATCGTGTTCATGGCAAATAAGGGTTCAAATATGCAAAAGATGCTGGAAAACTGAAGAATGTGCAGGACCTGGTTGATTTTTCTGAAGTACATTGGGGAGTTTAACTAAGGTAAAATGTTGCACACATGGTATGGAAAATGTACATTTAAATACTGAAATGCATTGCCATTTTACATATTGCATTGCAAATTGCTACCCATAAGCTTCCATACTTTTGATGCTCTTGAGGTAAATTGAATATCAGTAACTTTTTTCCTCACGGGCTATTTTAACTTTTACTCCATGAAGGTATCTTTTATTTGTTCTTAAGTGTGATGTTTGGTACTTTTCTCCAGCACTGAGATACATATGCGCAGAGATCCACAGAACATGTTTTCAGCAGTTGTGTGTGTGTGTGTCTCACAGGTTATCACAAGTCATCTGTCTTACGTCTACCAGTTCAAATCTGGTTTGATTATTGTAGACCATAAATTCCCAGTCTACTCTAACTATCATAAAATGACACATTTGGCCTCAACATTAAAGCAAAGCCGCAAAAGCACTTTGAGACGACTGGATATTTGCGCAGCCATAAAACCATCAGCGTATCACTCGTGTTGCTCCGTAGACCCTGTATCTCACATGTATCTCAGGGACAGTAAATCAGGGTCAAGTTCTCTGAATTTCCAACAAACGCAAAACATTTTTAGCAGTAGAGCAAACCCTTCAGTTCAGTGTATTGTGTGCAGGGGCCTGATTTATGGAGACGCATGTAGAATGTGAAAGGACAATCTTGTACAGGACGCAAACAACAGTATGCACACATTTCGGTAACATTTGATTTTAATAGTCCACTTAAGACATTCTACTGCCTAACCCTAACCTAACAGTCTACTATAGTCTACTAATACACTACTAAGAGTTCGCTGACGCGTTACTTATAGTTAGGAGAATATCTAAAGACCATCTAAATAAAGTGTTACCCAATGATATGACACTCATTTTTGGGCTATATATTATTAAAATGCACAGTTACTCTTATACACCTCGTGTTTTTAAAATTTAAATTCAGGTTTAGGAAAATGTCATATGATGTGACTCCCCAAAAACATTGTTATTTATGAAAAAACAACAACTTTATTTTCATTTATGTCCTCAAAAATAGCTAATAGAGAGCTATGACTTATGCCGTTGACTGTCTGATTTTGATTTTGACTGTGATTAATTTGATGATTTCTTTAAATAAATTACTGGTGCTCAAAACATGTCTGCTTGACACAGTACAACTGGCCGTTAACTTAGATCTCAAACGTATTTGTAGACATGTACACTCCCTCATTGACACGAACACCGTCTGTCCACGTACATGGACATTATATTTGAGTGAATTATGTCAGTTTTCAGTCGGGATGTCCTGTAAAGAGCACATTCAGGGCTTTTCACAGATACCATGTGTGGAGGTTTCACCAGGCCTTAGTCTTTAAAAAAAACTGAATGATCACATTTAGCACTCTTATGGAAATATGATATTTTGTGATTATCATTTAATTCTGACTCATTTTCAAATTGTTAGTTATAAATCAACATCTCAGGAAACTGTTATGGGGTTTCTAATCAAAATATGACTTTCTGTTTCAAAACAGGGCATTGATTTCGCAAGTACCATTGATTAAGTCCGGGACTTAAATCATGTTTATCAGGCATTATGGGGACACAACAAGTGAAATTACATATCAATGTTCCTATGACACATTAGATATTATTATGAAAATGTTGCCAACTATTACTCCCATTATTACACTTCTTTTCTCATTACATGTTGTAACACGTTAGATCCAGTGTATAGATACATTGCATTGAACGGGAAAACACAAGTATGGCCATTTACCCACATATCACATAAAGTAAAATGGTATATCAATTCATTCCGTCATATCTTTCATAACATAGTTCAGAATCATCTTCAAACAAAGTTTGGTTTAAAAAAATCCTGAAACCTAAAAATTAATTGGTGAAATAAAAATAAATCCCATTGTTTTTGCCTTTACATGTAATTTCATTTGTTAAACAACCGAGTCCTGGAATCATCTACAGAGGACACAGCATAACATATGAATAAAATATAATTTTTTTTATTTGTTTCTCATGCTCGAAGCAATGCAATTACATGAAAAACTAAGTGGTGTATGTCATGTCAGTGTCTGCCTTTTATAAACCCTAATTTCCCCCCCTTTAAACAGGATTTAGGGTGAAAATCTGATCATATGTGTATTTTATACACGAGTCTTCTAGGTGCAGGATCAACCCTGCTTCAGGTTTTTCAGTCATCTTTATGTTGTGCTGGACTTTTACTCCGCATTACAGAACAATTACATTTTATGTTTTTTGCAGGTGCTTTGTATCCTAAAAGACTTGCATTGCATTAATACATTTAATCTGTTCAGGCACTCCCTAAGAATCAAACCCACCTGTAAGGAGGACAACACTTTTTTTTGGTAACTTAATTCAATACCGCGATACAATACATGTATCAATACAATATACTGTGATAAAAGCTTCAGCAATTACATGATGCCTGTTTGTGCTGGTCTGTAGTGTTGGGATAGACTCATAAATAAAGCCAGCAGTGGCTCCTGTGTGTTTATGTTGGACGCCCTCTGTCCATCGGACGGCCCTCTCAGTCTCTTTCCCCTCAGCTGGCCACAATATGTGTCTGTGTGTTTTTTAGCTCTGTTTGGTCAGAGTCTTTTCACTGTCAGTTCTGAGATCTCCCAATAGCGCAGTATAGACACATTGCTGTTGTGTTTTTTGTCTTTATTCATGTGTGTATTCATTATTTTCCTCTGCAGGGAGGAGTGATATTTGGGATTATTTCCGTATGAGAGCCAGGCTGTTAGCAAATGAACGCTTGTTGACGTTTCAAGCAGTTGCTCTGAGGAATGTCGTACATACTTGTGCTTCGGTGCTAAAATGCAACAATACCAGTATTTCTCCAGTATCAGTAGAGCAGAGTATCGACTTGGCCTAATATACAATACCTGCTAATATTTATCAAAGAACAATTTTAATGGGAAAAGAATAAACCATTCACTACTCAAGATAACTTTAGTAGCCCTCGACATCCAAACATGAACACACTGCTGGGAAGACTGTGGCAATGATTCATAAAGTTTAAGTGGGATTTTTATTATTATTAAATGGTAACACTTTACAATAAGGTTCATTAGTTAACATGAACTAATAATGAACTGCACTTATAAAGCGTTTATTTATCTTTGTTAATGTTCATTTCAACATTTACTAATGCATTATTAAAATCTTGTTAGCATTAGTTAATGCACTGTGAACTAACATGAACAAACCATGAACAGCTGGATTTGTATGAACTAACGTTAACAAAGATTAGCTAATGCTGAACAGAGGTGTTGTTCATGGTTAGTTCATGATCACTAATGCATTAACTAATGTTAACAAATACAACCTTATTGTAAAGTGTTACCTATTAAATAGTGTTGAAATATTGTTGTTAGACTGTTGTATACACTACAGTTTTACATTACTATTTTACTACACTATTATTATAATTATCATTATTTTGAAAGAAACTAATACTTCTGTTTCTTTTTTATCAGTTTAATGCATCCTTGATAAAGTAATTATAATGTAAATATAAAATATTTCTATTAAAAAATGCAGTTCTTCTGAACTTTCTATTTATCTATCTATTAAATCATGAATAAAATTAGGGATGCACTGAAATGCGTCTGAAGCCGAATAATAATAATAATAATAATAAAACACTAGGCCGAAGGCCGAGGCCAAATACCTAACCCGGTTTTTCTAATTTGTTCCATTTAATTTGCATAAAAATAAAAAAAAATTCACCTTTTGTATAAATTAAATTCATTTTAAAGAAAAATAAATTACAAAAATACAATTTAAAAATATTTATTTAACACTGAACATTTTTTAGCATTACAGCAGACATACAAACAAAGCACAATATAACATAAAATAATTTAAGTCAAATTAAAATATTTTTATTTGGCCATCTTATGCCATCTTATCTTATATTTGGCCTATTATGCCTACAGGTATATAATCAAATCACTGAGGGTGCTTCTGAAGTCACTGAGGGTGCTCTATTAAAGTGCAGATGTAGGCTAAGCAACAGCTCCACCACAGCAGTGAGTGTACAGTGATACATTTGAGATTATTTAGAATTTCGCAAATATTTTGCAACAAATATTTTTCTATTAATCTATTAGTCTGCCTTTACATTGCTTAAATGCATAACTATGTCACTTCCAAACTTTGCAATTCAATATGTCCCCGTTATTATTTATGTGGTAAAGAAAATCTGTGTAATAAGAGTTCAATGAATATACATTATTATTGGGGGATAAATTGGCCGGTTATCCGCATTATTGGCACGGACCGGTGACCAGTCTCACGTCTTTCTGATTCTGAGCCTGAGTCTGTTTTGTTCCAGCAGCACAAGCAATAATGCCAGCGTGTTCTCGCTCTCTTCTCTCCGACGGCGAAGTGACACACACCGCCTCCTCTCTCTCGTCTTATTCACGCCGGTTAAATAGTGCTTGTATTGCACATAATTTGAGTAATTATTTCACGCACGCACAAAAAGCGCAGAGTTCACATAAAGCTGCTTCTCACACAGGTCGTAAGTCACAAAATTTAGTGGTTTAACTGCACTTAAACAGTCAAATACACTCAAAATGATGTCAAAATACCCATCTTGGCAAGTATTCGGTTTAACACAGTCAGTTTTGGAACATAAACAGTTGGGAAAGATAACGCATGTTGTGTAAAAGTGTATTGGATCCGTGCATACGCTCTTAAAGTGACAGCAGCCTAATATTCCTGCAGCTGTCTGTCATGTTCATCGAAGAACAACAGACTAAGAAAATCATTCTCTGCTGTTGACTGAATACCTTTTATAGTTGTAGGCATTGATCTGTATTTAATTTTTACAATGAAGACTATCCAGTGTTATTTTAAATTTGATTGCTTTCATTTCTGTAGTATTTCTTACCTGAATAATAACCTACTGTTAGACCCACCTGAAAAATCTCTTTATTCTATTGCATTTATTTATGCTGTTGTTTGCAGCTTGTTTAATTTTTCTTATTTTATTACTGACTTTGTTTATATATGCTGTCAATTATAGTTCTTAGAAATAAAATCAGACTCTGCAAAAATCTGTATCGGCAGGTCACAATTACAAAAAAATCGTATTCAGCCAAGAAAATTGTGATCTGTGCATCTCTAGTAAATACAGCACTGTGTGCTTTTGAATCCCTCTTGCGGTACAATCTGCACCACACCGCTTCTAGACGTGCTGGTATACAGTAATACGATATATCCCGATAATGAAAATGCACAATATTGTTATTGTGGTCACTTCAAAATACTGCGAATAATTATTTATTACAAATTATTTTTAGAATGCATTTTAAGAATACTTGCGCACATTCACTCTCTAACAGCAGAGGGCACTGATGGAACTTCAGAAATGCAGCCGTTTCCCCGGTAATCCTCGTACAAAACACGCTACTAAACAGTATTTAAATGTTTCACACAGCCATTCAGATTTCTGTATTCGCTACAGAAATCTAAATGGATTTAATTTGTCTAAACTAGAATTTCAGGTACAGAAATAGTAATCAAATGTAAAATATCACCTCATAGTCTTTAGTGTATAAATATAGATGAACCCTTATTAAAGTTAATCAGTCAAGAGCTGAGTGAATTATTTTTTTTCTTGTCTTTTTTCACGAGATCCATGTTTAATGTTATATGGTAGGGGGGCGCTATTACACATCTTCTGAACGAGTACAGGATATCCTGATCAAAACACAGGAGAAGAAGAAGAAGCAGGAACGAGCGATCTCTTTTATAAGCAGATGCATATGTAAAATAATACTATCATCAACATTAAACCGCATATAAATCAAAACTGCCTAATGTTACTGAATTAAATATCGCCCCAGGACGAGCGATAGGACTGTGAAGCTTTGAGGTGTTGATGGACTCCGTCTACTCCATCTGTGTTTCATCATCGTTCTGAATCCCATCTGTGTGTTAGTCGAGATTTTCTCAGCTTTTTTCTCAAAATGTTTCTTTTTTTCATGAAACTTAATCACATTCAAGTGTTGATAAAAAAAAAAGCATGAAGCTTGAATTAAACCGAGAGTCTGTTCTTTCTTTTGATATAATGCATATTCAGATATTCACACAAGATATTCTGTGGGCCATGAAACTTGACCAAATGTCAAAATGACAAAAACGCAGGCGGTGATGGCAAATTTCATGTTTACGTTCACTTAACCGACTATGTTTACGATGGTACTCAACAAGACAAGCATTTTGACAATTTTGTGTGAACATTCGCGCGCTGTGAGACACGTGAGCACGCATTCATATCTGCGGCATATACGCCGATGCCGATATATCTGCTACATGCTCATATTGGCCGATAAAACCGGCAGACCGATAAATCGGTCGGGCTCTAGTTTACACATTGTGATTACTAGTTCTAGTTCTGAATCATTACATTAATTACGACATGGCGATCATGACATGGTGTGCACCTTTGAAGTGACGTGTGGCCAAGTATACTTTGAATTTGTGCTCTGCATTTAACCCATCCAAGTGCACACACACAGTAGTGAACACACACCGTGAACACACACCCAGGGAGCAGTTTGTGGTTCGGTGCCTTGCTCAAGGTTTGTGGTATTTAGGGTGGAAGAGAGCGCTGGTTATTCACTCTCCCTACTGACAATTCCTGCCGGACCTGAGACTCGAGACCCTGAGACCCTTCGGGTTACAAGTCCAACTCTCTAACCGTTAGACCACCTAAGCCTCCTGCTGATCTGTGCTGTGACTCTCGTTCGGCTCATGCTAAACTGAGCAGACTCATATTCAGTTTTTAATTGTAGTGTCTGCTCTCTAACTGAACAAAATGATTTTTATTACAATAAAAACCAAAACCGATGGTGGGTAATCAGTGTGTGGCTGAACACCCTGTAAAACCGACTGTCGCAGCAAGCTTAGCTTGTAGACTTTTCACTGCATTTCTATAAAATTAGCAACAACAGTGCATATGGCAAGCTACATTCATTGTGAGTCACTATTGCACAATATATTCAATATATCATATAGGTCCCATCTCTCCCAACTTGAGCAGTCACGTGACCAAGATCCACAGCAGTTTCCATCCCAAGGTCTCGGCTATGTGTTTTTTTTCTTTCTCTCCCAGAGGACGGCTGTTTGTTTCTGTCAATGTATGAAATGTCATAAAAACATGTGATCTGTCTTGCTGTTGGGCAAAAATAAAACCATTTGCTCTGCTGGAGACATCTGCTGCACAAATGTGTGAAGAATAAAGAGTCCCGGGTCACCCATCTTAATTTGATTTACATTTTGATGTCTTTTGACATTAAACTCTATTGACGTCTCTAATACGCTGCGTTTATTTCCCAGACATTATCTCTCTTGTTGGTAAATGGCGGTGGCTGATTCAGTGTTTCGCTAACCGAATGTGGACCAAAAGCTTCGCTAAACCGAACCGAATCTTGTTTCTCCATGCAGGATCTGTTTACTGGAATGCATACTCGATTTCCATGACTTGCATGATGAGCGTACAGATGGGATGATATCTCCGAGTTCATCGAGGTTCATTGGCAGTGCTACTGATTGTGTTTCTCTTCCGTATGCAGGTGTTGTGTGGCCGCAGTGAGTCAGATGTTGCAGTAAGTGTGTGTTCCTTGTGCTGGAAGAGAGAGAAAGGCAATGGCACATTAAAGTGTTTTCCCCCCACCCCCCGTAGAGGCCTTTGTATTACATAAAGCCTTGAGAACAGTTCTGTCATTGTTGTGAACGGAAAGGGCCTTTTCTTCTGATGCTTGCAGTTTTTGAATATGATATGTGCACATGGAAAACATGGACAAAAAACTGTGTTGAATTACCCCGTCTGTACCAATCTGTCAAAGATGGATGCAGCTCATTTTTCATTTGACAGACGCACCAACCAGCGACTCTGGACTTTCCCTGGAACTGGAGTTTCCACTTTTGTTTTAACCTAATTACGTGTCTCTGCGGCTGCGCTGCTTAATGACACTATTGTTTAGTGTTTGTGATGAGCAGTTCAGCAAAGTTCAAGCACAATAAGTTGAGTGCAAATCTCAGATGATTATTTGAAAGCTTCTTACTGTGTTTGTGCCTCTGATTGTGACCAGTATCAAGGGATGGTGGGAAATGCTGTGCCATTTTTTTGTCTCTGAACTTGAAAAATTAGTGCACTCCTGCTGTGGAAGAGGAAACGCATTCAGTTACAAAGTCTAGATCACTGCCATGCGTCTGAACATTTTACATCTTGCATTACAACTAATGTGCACACAACAAAATCTGTAAGATGATATGGAGCACACCTGTAAATCAAGACATTCACAAGCCTCAACTTTTCACCCGTCCTGCTTGAGGGACTGTGGGCGGCCCTGTTTCCTGCGTCATTGCTTAATGCTGTTTGCCTTTTATAGATTTTACACACAACTTTGAATTTCCTTCATATTTACAATGTTATATTTTAGTCTGTGCAGAAGAATTGTGTTAAAATGAAAATGAATACACAGGGGAATTGGAAAACTGTCCGGGTTTGTGTGTGTGTGAGCTCTCAGTGAGTTGAGGAAGTTCAGCGTCCCCACTGCAGGGCTCTTCCTGTGCCCGACTCCAGGGATCAGGACCTTGATAGTGCCAGATAGCACAGGGTTTGTGTTGGAGCATACGCAGAGACTCTTTCTCCCTTCACATCACTTCTAAGAGATATTTTTAGCCAATCGCAGGAAGGTAATCTGAAGTGGCCAGCCCTATTCGAGCATCCATTTCCTTTTTGTTGTTCTTTCTACACTGAGAAAAAAAAAAAAAAAAAAAAAAGTAAGATTTCATACATTTTTCTTTGGCAAGTTTTACACGCATATTTTTTAAGTAAATTACACCTATGAAATTAAGAAAACTCTAATTAAAGGGATAGTTCACCCAAAAATGAAAATGACCCCACATGATTTACTCTCTCTCAAGTCATCCTAAGTGTGTATGACATCCTTCTTTCAGATGAACACAATCAGAGTTATATAGTTAAGTTTCGGCCGATCACCTTACTTATTAAATTTATGGAAAAAGGGTTGAAAGTGCCTCTGAAGTTCAAAATGCTTATGCTACCAGTTATGCTCGTCAGACATAGCGTAAGCATTTTGAACTTCAGAGGCACTTTCAACACTTTTTCCATAAATTTAATACGGAAGGAGATCAGCCGAAACACTTTTACTTAATAAAGTTTTAAATATGGATATTATTCTTGCACACAAGAATAATCACAAATCGATTCGCTTCAGAAGGCCTTATCAACTGGCCTGAATTTTGAGACTGCAATAGACGTGATGGAGTATAATGTGTGGAGTATAATAAAGTACTGGGGAGCTAAAACCATTTAGTGCTTTGTAAGTAATAAGCAAGATTTTAAAATATATACAATGTTTAATAGGGAGCCAGTGCAGTGTTGACAGAACCGGGCTAATATGGTCATACTTCCTGGTTCTATAAGTAATGTGAACCAATTCTGGTAACACGTTATAATAAGTTTATTAATAAAGTACTTGCAAATCATTTAATTTATAGTTAATATATTGTAGCCTCTACATTATTAATATATTAATAGACTATACAAATAGTGAGTTCTTCATTCATTGTCACTGTAATTACAACGTGTGTGCGTGTGTGTGTGCTTAATGTATTTGTAAACATTTTAAGGAATACTGAACATGAATAACATGTCATGTGCAAGGCACCATACTAAAATACTTTAAATGGGTAGTTCACCCCACAAATGAACCATTTACTCTCCCTTCATGTCGCCAAATTTGAATGACTTTCTTTCATCCGTGGAACACAAAGGAATATAGTTTGAGAAATGCTCCTATCAAGTGATCACATGATCACGTGAACACGAGTTAAAGGTAAAACCTGAATTGTGCTGATTTGATCTCGTTTCAAACTTCATGGCACAGAGTAGACTTGAAATAATACACATAATGATTTATGCCTTGAAAACTAGACTAGAGCACGTTCCTGCGTTGCACTTTGGAAATGGCTTCAGTTGTTGTGCAGCAGAGCCATGCTGCTCTGAGAGTAAGCATAAAATGCTTTATGTGTACAAAACAAATATTTGGTGTTGGGAACAGGCCCGGTGCTGTGGTGAAGTGGGGCGAGGGGGGTAATTGCTATATTAAGAGGAAGGAATTCAAAATAAAGTTAATCTTTCCACCCCTCCATAGGCGCTGAATGAGCATGCTGCATCTTGTTCAACACACAAAGCACTTACAGAGACAGTGTAACTTAGACATGGATGAAGGCTCCACTGTGCCAGGATCCAGTTCAACCCAGTTTAGGATCAGGCCAGCAGTGGGTTTGACTTGGCACTGATCGTGACCAGAAGTACTCGAGATGTGTTCATGTGTGTAGGTTTCAATCAGTTCATCGGTATGTAGCTGTAGCTTGCTGTGTGTGAATTTAACTACTACATTCCTCATCCTCCCCTTACTGTAATGCTTCATTTTCACTCAATAGCCACCTCACCTTGCTGCCAATTTTTGAAAGCTCCTCCTTCTCTCTCCTGGCAAAAGCTAACACTAACATGGCAGTGACTTCTGCTTTACAAATTATTTGATATTTCCTATCATCTTAGTAATACAAGATTATTATGAGTCAGGTAATTGTAGTTTTTCCAACATGACTTGCATGAAGTGAAGCGTTCAAAGACTCAAAGCTTTGCGGTCTCGCTCAGGGTTTCTCTAGAACTCTGGCCCTCATGGCTTTTGCTCAAACCCTGATCCAACACTCTTGAACAAGCTAATCAAGGTCTTCAGGATTACTAGAAAGTTACATAGTCAGGTGAGTTTGATCAGGGTTAGAGCTAAGCAGGACCTCGAGGGCCAGAGTTAAAGGGATAGTTCGCCCAAAAATGAAAATTACCCCATGATTTACTCACCCTCAAGTCATCCTAGGTGTGTATGACATTCTTCTTTCAGACGAACACAATCAGAGTTATATAAAACAAAGCTCCAGACGGCTCCGGGGGTTAATAAAGGCCTTCTGAAGTGAAGCAATGCTTTTGAGTGAGAAAAATATGCATATTTAACAAGTTATAAAGTAAAATGACTATCTTCCGACAGCTGTACACATTTATTTACGTAGAAAGAGTGACCACTGACCCATGACCTGACGCATGCGTATTGATGAACGCAGAAGCGCAGAGGATAGAGCAAAACAAAATACCGGTCATGAATTAGAGTCTAAAACGAGAGTTTTTAAAGAGAAATTCCGGAGCATTTCGATATAAGAGATGAGGGGCTTGAGTTTGTCGCCCAGCACTATTTGTCTGAATCGCGTCACAAGTTACTCTTTTGCTGTCAGTCGACTTGCGTAGGCGGTCCACAGGAAGCTAGTTATTTTAGTTTTTAAAGTTTTAAATATGGATATTTTTCTTACACAAACACATCGATTCGCTTCAGAAGGCCTTTATTAACCCCTGGAGCCATGTGGAGCACTTTTATAATGGATGGATGCACTTTTATGATGGATGGATGCACTTTTATGGACTTCAAAACAGAAACAGACATTCACTGTCATTATAAAGCTTTGAAGAGCCAGGACATTTTTTTATATAACTCTGATGATCATCACTGTGTATGTATTTGGTATGAAGGCGAATTGCACTTATTCAGTCATCAAAGAATCAATTATTGTTGTGCTGAGAAAAATATACGTACACTCATACACACCTCGGGTCATTGGCGACCCTATACAATTTTTTTTACAAAAAAATGTATGGGAAAACAGGCATTCTTGTACATTCTTTTTCTTGTTATATTGTTCATAATGAATTGATTGAGGAATACTAAGAAGGTTGATGTCTAACTTTAAACAATGAATGAGGAGGAGGGTAGTGAATGACGTCCCGGGTCACGAAAGACCCGAGGTATGCGCAGATCCGGATGCGGTAAGCCGGGTGCTCATGTGGGCGACACGAGTTTGACCCCAGCTCACATAATTTCCCAATCCTGTTCCCTCTTCATCATCTTGTCTGTCTACTGTATCTGTCATCTAAAAGTGGTAACAGTGGCATGAATCAAATAAAGTAAAAAAAAAATGCATCTTTTACGCTATGTTCCTTGGGAAAAAATGGTTTTATAGAATGTGTTAATTGAAATATTTCTAGAGTTCACTGAATGTTGATTGAGATGTTTGGCCATTGCTCCATTTCTCCACAACAGACCTGCCATTTACCCAACGTAAACATTTGACGCTGTTTTTCACTCTGTCAGATTCGATTTCTAGAACAGTTAGTAATGTATCCCTTCTGTTTCTGCCCTTGCCACAGTGGGTCCACCCCGACTTCGCATCGCGCTTCCTGAAGAAAAGAAAAGCCCTGATGTGCTTGTCACCCGAGCTGACGGCCGGGGCTGCGTGATGGAGGCCGAATGTCTTCACTTGGTCCCTCTTCAGACACTCAATGGCCGCTCTGTTTCAGCCTGACGTCGAGTCGATTGGATATAATCTTGAGCGCCGGACTCAGGAGATCGGGAGGGATAGGGAAACGCTACAGTAGACTTTGCAGGGAAGGATCGTCTTTCTCCAGAAGTAGGAAACGAGCGTCGGAGGGTTCCTGCTGCCAGTCGGCTCTCTCCTCCTGTTACGACACGGGACCAAATTCAAACCATGTGTCCTCGCACCCGGTTAGCTGCTTTTGCCCACCTCTAGCATTAGCCGTCTAAACGGATCCATTTCACTGCCCCTCTCCTGTGCAGCGTTCTCATTCTCCCGGCCCCAAATGAGCCTCTCCGTGGGACTCCTGGCTTAATAGGCTGGAACCTTCCCATGTCCGGTCTCCGAAGGTGGCTGTTATCCTCCTGAGCGCCTCTGTGCGAGGTTCAAGCTGGAGCTCATGTTATGGGGTGAGTACAGTAGCCCACTTCCAGGGTCAAATGTCACTTCCTCTTCAGATCTCTGCTTAAAGATGTGTTAAATATGTGAGGGGACTGGGTGTGTTTTGGGAATGTCTTTTTGTTTAAATATGCGCCATATAGGGGGGATTGGGGAACTATTTGCTGCCTGCTGCAATTCTGATCTGTCACCACTTGAAATGCGTGTGTATTTATTTATTTATTCTTTGAGAGAAAAGTATGGAGGGTAGAAGTTGGGGGATTTAATGCAATAAATGACTTGCACAGATGGCCTGTTTAATGGACAGCTTTCAATCTTGGTCCAATGTGACCCCCACGGCTAAGGACCATGGACAGCGTAATGACCAGCAAAGGGAACGAGGAATAGATAAGATATTTAACAAGAATTGGTAATGCAATATACATTTAGATGAAGTTGGTTTTATTTTTTTCTTATGACAGAGCATTGCAAAAGTTTTCATCCTTGTCCAGCGATCTCATGATCTTGGGCCCTATCATACACCCGGTGCAATGTGACGGCAGGCATTGTGACGCAAGTGTTTTTTGCTAGTTTCAGCCCGACGCAGTTCTCATTTTCACGTCCAGCTCCACGTTGTTTAAATATTAAATGCACTGGCGCATCTGTTCCCCGATGGGCGTCTGGTCTGAAAACCAGGCGTGTTCAGGAGCATTGTTGGTGCGTTGATATTTTGAGAAAACTGGCTTTTAACCTGATAAGCTTCATGAGCGCGTGCACGGGTTGAAGCGCTATTTTTAGCACGAGTGTAATGTTTGTTAATAGATTTAACGTAAAAAAACATCATTAATCTTGACAAACTATATATCATTCTAAAGGTCTAAACCTCAAGCATCGAGGACAGACCACTGTTTTTCATTGAAAAGCTTATAACGGCTGTATTTTTGCATCAATGTAAGCAATACACATCAACGATTTTATAAATAAAAACAGAGTACATACCTTTAGTGTCCTAATTACGAGCCACACACGCATCCATTGCAAACAATTCCAGAACGAATGGAAAGGTGAGGGTCCACTGAATAACATCCCATAGAGCATTTTAATCCAACGAAACAATAACGGTGTAATATTGATGGTTAATCCTTTGTTTACATTGCATTTCTGCGGAGCGAAGTATCATACTAGACTGTTATGCAATAAAATAATGCACCAAAAACAGTCTCCCGGTAGAATAAAGTGGCATGGGTTTAAAGCTTAGAATGTTACGAACAAAATCCAACTAACCCCACTCAAAAACATGCAAAGATAGCCGCGATATAGTCAAAAATATCCAACCATAGCGATCGTTTTATCTGATGTCATGACGTGCTCATCCAATGATAATGTCTGTTTATCTGGAGCCAATAAAAGCATTGAATCGTCATGACTGACAGAAAATGTAGCCAATGAGCACACGATTCCAACGAGACCTTGCATGTGTATGTTTGTCACATGGGCGTGAATATTTATTCATCTGAATGTGCCAATGTGGCGCTATCTCCGACGAGATGCTGCGAGCCTGACACCCCCCATCTGACAGCTAAAAGCTAACGCGCTAGTAAACAAACAGAGGTCTCTTTGTAGTAACTGTTTGCTAATCTTACTAACTGGACGGAATTTATTATCCAATGGATCGTCAAAATAAGTTTTTATTGTGCTGAGGATGTTTTATTTGAGCTCACTCGAAGCAGCGATGTGGAAAACATTGAGGAGAGTGAAGACAGCGATGACGGTGATATGCTTGTTGACGGAGCTGATCCAATAATATACCGGTGAGTTGCTATGTGTAGTTGTTTATGTATATTGAGAATGTGTGTGAGAATGTATGTATTTTATTGTTTCTGTGTGCTAGAAAAAATGCAATATACCAGTATGCATTATACATATGCTGATATTTTGCATTTTTCCTAGCACACATGGGGAAAAAGTATATAATTTTTCCCCATGTGTGTGTAAATAAAACATATATATATATATATAACACATGTAATTGTTTATATATATATATATATATATATATATATATATATATATATATATATATATATATATATTGAGACTGTATTTATTTTATGTTTTTCCTGTGTGCTAGAAAAATTACAATATACCAGTATGCATTATACATATGCTGATATTTTGCATTTTTCCTAGCACACATGGGGAAAAAGTATATATAATTTTTCCCCATGTGTGTGTAAATAAAACATATATATATATATAACACATGTAATTGTTTATATATATATATATATATATATATATATATATATATATATATATATATATATATATATATATATATATATATATATATATATTGAGACTGTATTTATTTTATGTTTTTCCTGTGTGCTAGAAAAATTACAATATACCAGTATAGATTATACATATACTGATATTTAGCATTTTTTCTAGCACACACAGAAAAAAAAAAAATATATATATATAATATATAAAATGCATTTTTTTCCCCTGTGCTACAAAAACAAATTGACGAAAAAAGAAAAGTTCTGGACGGCCGACCATCTGTGTGATTGTTGAATGCTCACTGTTTCACCGGCCATTATATTGATTGTAGGACTGTGTGCGAATGTATGGGCCGCCGTCAATATGAATGCTCACTGTATAGCCGGCCGTTAGATTGATGCTTGGGCTGTGTGAGAATGTATGGGCCGCCGTCAATATGAATGCTGTCTAACCGACTGCCCATCAGTTTCATTGTTCATGGGATGGCCTGTAATTAGAGTGAATGATGACAGTGTGATTGTTGATTGAATGGGCAAACTATACAGAAATAGGACATGCAGTGCTAATTCTCATTCCTTTCCTTGCCATTCTACAGGCATCAGGTTGAGTCTTCAGATGAGCTATGGCATCCAAGCACCAGCCAACCAGCAGAAAAGAGAAGAACGCTTTCAGATTCTTCAAGATCTGCACTTGCTGTTGTAGACCTGAATCCGCCAGTAAAAGGCCAGTAAATGTTTTTTTTTTTTACATTTGCAAATTGTGTGTGTTTTTATAGCTATATATTTATATTATATTGTTATTTATATTACTAGTTATATTTATAGTTATTATACTTATATTACTTGTTGTATTTTCAGTTGCAAAGAAGTTTAGCTCTTTTTTATTAATATTTCATTTTTATTATATTTTTATAAGTTCTGTTGTACAAATAAATCACTAATACAAAGTCTTATGGTTCTGCCTATTATTTTATAGTTGAAAAAGCATTCAAGCATCATATATGATGGCTAAAACAGCTTGCAGTACACTTCATAACATTAGGTTATCAAGTCTCCTGTAGGTTTCTTGGCACCTGGACATATTCTTAGAAAAAAGCATGCAGGAACCCCATTTTTCATGATATCTTCGTCAAATTTTAAATATAAACTGATGAGACTTTTGCCTTTCAATTCATTAACTAACTGGATTCCTCCAGGCTTATTTTCATATATTTTTACATCAAATAATAAAGTGTTCATTGTAGCACAAATCATCTTCAAGACACTTCAACTTCTATAACTGTTTGTCTTTCTAAGTTTTTTTCTACTTTAATGTTTGGGTAATAAACTGTAAAGTGTCTTCTTTTTAAAGATGTCTAAATTGTGCATGTAGTGCAAATTGTTTAGCAACTGCAATTGTTTTAGTTGGGAGATGTCATTTCTGGGGATGTGCCTCAAGCAGGCGGAGGGAGAAATGGAACAGACATAGTCTTGGAAAAAAGCTTGCAGGAACCACATTTTTCATTATATCTTCCTCAAACTTGAAATATAAACTGATAAGTCGTGTGGCTTTCAATCCATAACTGAACTGGATTCCTCCAGGTCTATTTTCATATATTTTTACATGAAATAATACAACATTCTGTGTAGTGCAAATAATTTTTGAGGCATTTCAACTATTATAATTTTTTATCTGTTTGAGAAATATCAACTCTGATTGCTTTTTAGTAGAGTCCCAAGTGTCTTCTTTCCAAAGATACCTTAATTGTGCCTGTAGCACACTGTTCTCAGGAGCTATAATTGTTTTAATTCAGGTAGGTCGTTTTCAGCTGTGAGCCCCAAAGTGGGGTTGCAGTTTAACAGGTTAAAGGGAATGGGAGATGAGACTCTGATTGGTTTATTGCACATTACGCCCAAAACACACCAATGACTCATTAAGAGACTAGGCACAACCCTTTTGGACCATGCGCCAGGCACGCCGACCATTAAAATAGGGCCCCTTGTTTTGAATAGATGGGCAAGAATGGATAGCATGTTGAACAGCCCGAATTACTTCATAAGCATCAGTTGCAGAGCAACGCTCAGTGTAAACTGTATGTTCATGAGAGTGAAGTATGTTTTTGTTCCCGTTTAACTGAAGGTCATGTTAGTTACTTATGTACCTTATGTTTGCTTTGTGTGTCAGGGGGCGGGTGAAGGCCCTTTCTGTTTTGACGCCTGTTGCAGGTGAAACAGTTGAAACATTGCAAATGCCTAGAATGCTTAAAGCCGAAACAGGACCGGATGTTCTTTGTCTCCAAACACACACATGTTTACACTTTAATCTACCTAGCTATCTTAAACCAGTCCATACCATAGTCTTTTTTTAAAGATTTGTGACCCTGGACAACAAAACCAGTCATCAGGGTCAATTTTTTTAATTTGAGATGAATAAATAATCTTTCCATTGATGTATGGTTTATTAGGATAGGACAATATTTGGCAAATCTGGAATCTGAGGGTGCAAAAAGATCTAAATATTGAGAAAAATCTCCTTTAAAGTTGTCCAAATGAAGTCCTTAGCAATGCATATTACTATTAATAATACATTTTTATTTATTTACGGTAGGAAATGTACAAAATATCTTAATGGAACATGATCTTAATATCCTAATGATTTTTCGCATAAAAGAAAAATGGATAATTTTGACCCATACAATGTATTGTTGGCTATTGCCACAAATATACCCGCATGACTGGTTTTTGTGCTCCAGGGTCACATTTGTCACATCAGTTTAAAAAAAAAATGCTTATCTTATCACAAACCGCATTTCATAGTAATGTGACAAAACTGAGGGATTAGCATTAGCAAACAGCTCATGAGGTTAATTCAAATCACAGGAGACTGAAGAGAGATTACACGTGTGTGTGTGTGTGTGTGTGTGTGTGTGTGTGTGTGTGTGTGTGTGTGTGTGTGTGTGTGTGTGTGTGTGTGTGTGTGTGTGTGTGTGTGTGTGTGTGAGGTACACTGAGAGGTTACTGCCTACAGCTGCTCATTGATCTGGCCATTCATAGGACTTTTTTAAAAATCAATATCAGCAATTCCTATATTTTCAATTAATATTGCAATATTTATTATAAATGATTTAGCAGTGTACAATATTCATTTTTAGGGCCCGAGCACCGATGGTGTGAGGACCCTATTGAAATTGCTCAGTCTATTATTCTTCTCAGAAATTAATCATATTTTTGAGGGTGCAAAGCTTCATGGGTTTTGCACCCATGAAGCTTTGCACACGTGTCAGAAGTGGTGAACATTCACGTCTGAAATGGGTTTCAGAATTAGGTGTGGCTCGAAATGGCTCGATAGCGCCACCTACAACACAGGTGTGAGGGCTCTTTCATCGCTGCTTGCAGCTTTAATGTTTTATTATTATTTAATTAATGTGCCCTTATAATCTTTCATCAAAATAAGTTCTCTGATGACGTGTTTACTGCCGCAAGGGCTGGGCAACATGTCACTCATGAGATCCACTAATAGCAAACCACAACCATCCAATAAATCCAATCAGCCGACATTTTTTCTTGGTCGATAGGCCAAGTTTCACTTGGCTTCACAAACGTCATAGAGACCATTGCAACTTCTGTTTCATGCGGACTTAAAAGGGATAGTTCACCCAAAAATGAAAATTACCCCATGATTTACTCACCAGAGCCAGGGCATTTTTAATATAACTCTGATTGTGTTCATCTGAAAGAAGAATGTCATACACACCTCGGAGAGTAAATCATGGGGTAATTTCAATTTTTAGGCGAACTAACCCTATAAAATGATGCCAATACTTTATTCATATGATAGGCAAGAATAAAAGCGACTGAAGTCGGGTGCAGCCGCTGAGTGAGTGTGACAGGTCTGTGTGCATCCAGGCGCACTCTTTTCTACGGTGAGATGCTTGAAACCAGTCTGACCTGTGGCCTCGCTCTGTTATTTATTTCTTCAGCAGAACTTGCATACTAGTTGCAGTGATGGACGTGTGAGATTAAAGCATGCTCACTATGACTGGATATGTGTTAACAGGCATTATGAGAAGCTGTGATTCTGACTCGGAATGGAGTTTCTTGAGTATTTTGCTGATGGGATCCACATCCTTTTTTTGTCTGCTCAGCAGTGGACGGTGATGAGGGACCAAACAACACCTCTGTCTCTCGTCTGAAAGCCTCTTGTTAGCAGATCAGGTGTCTTGTTCACACACAGATGTGTTTCATAGCTTATGGTGTGTTGATGGGAGGGAGGTGGAAAGCTTTTAATGGAGACACTTTGAGTAAATGTGCAGGGATTATCTGTAAAGACAAGGCTGCTTTTATCTTTACACAGCGGGCGGGAGAAGCGCTGGCGTACCTGTGCTCTCTGTTTGATCATGTCTTACCCCCGCTGCATCCTAGCGTTCCTCTGATTCTTCCATGGGAGACACCTCGGCATTCCTCTCGTAACAGTCACCGGCTCCTACCGCAGGAGGCATGTCCCGCCGTGGATTACTGTACTCATCACTGCCGTACTGTATGGGAAAGACAGCCAGGCCATTGTATATTGAGAGTGCTTCTGCCCTAAAGGCTGTTCGTAGCCCTTCAAAATTGTTCTCCTTACCCGTCACAAAAATCCCCAAGTGCTGGGTAGCTGTTTAAAAGCTGATATTAGCTCTGTTCCAGACAAGAGATGCCTACCGAGGCAACATTTCAGGCCCAAAGTCTGTTTCCAACAGTAGGCAAATAACTATTCTACTGTAGAAGTACTGTGCCATAGTAATACTGCGCAATGTCTTGAAAGCGCTAATGGTATAAAAAGTGTTACCATGTGACATAATAACTGCACCATTGGACCTTTTTTTGTGAAGTCACGTGATATTCTAGAACGTTTACCATGAAAAACGCTTAACTTTGCATACTATAATGCGTATTAATAAAGCGTTGATTCAATAAAGTGTCTTCGGAGTGTATCGAATCAGCGAGTCGAATCATGATTTGGATCGCATGTCAAACCGCCAAACTGCTGAAATCACGTGACTTTGGTGCTCCGAACCACGACTCACTGATTCGATGCGCTCTGAAGCTTCATGAAGCAGTGTTTTGAAATCGGTTATCACTATACAAGTCATTATTTTGTTTTTTTTGGCGCACCAAAAATAATAATCGTTTTATAATATTAATATTAAACCACTGTACTCACATGGACTGATTTAAATATGTTTTTAGTACATTAATGGATCTTGAGAGTGTAAATTGCTTTGCTCCCTATGGAGGCCTCACTGAGCCTTCAGATTTCAACAAAAATATCTTAATTTGTGTTCCGAAGATGAACGGAGGTCTTACGGGTGTGGAACGGCATGAGGGTGAGTAATAAATGGCATTATTTTCATTTTTGGGTGAACTAACCCTTTAAGCGTTTCCCAAAAAAACGTTAATGTGGCTTAATTAGTGATATTAAAAGGCCAAACTCAGGGAACACTAATAAAGCATACAGGTTTAGTGATTTGCAGAAGCCAGATCTGTACTCACACTTAAAGACCCCATGAAAGTTTTTTAGCTTTTAGTATGACTATGTTTGCCTTAAGGTTAGAAATAAACTGGTGTTTTCCAAAACAATGACAAAATTCGCATTTAGGAGATATAAGCATTCAAAACTTACAGTCTCTCACTTCTGTTAAAATGAATCACAGATTTTAATGACATCACCGCTGACTTCACCTTCTCATCACATCTTCTGTCCATTTAAATGAATCTGAAGAGTCCCGCCCACTACACTATAAATAGACACTGAAGCTGAGAGATTGAGAGGTTATTGATTCAGTTCAGTCTGTGCTATTTTATTCCAACCATTACTCCTGATCGGAGGTGTCCGTAAATATTTAGTTTATACGTAGAGTTGCATTTCAGCTAAGTTTAATGGTGCAACCAAAGACCATAAAAAATATGGATGGCGAGTCTTCACTACCTTCCACTGAAGAAAAGTGAAGCCGCTGGAGGTCAGAATATGGATCTGACATCTTGCGCAGATTTGGGACCGGAGTCTGCACAGTAGAGGGCACGAAGTAGAGCTGCGATATCAAAAGGCCGCCCACACTCTTGCAGATGCTCCTCATGTCGGTGTGAAATAAACAATTATGGAAATGTAGAAATTAAAGCTAAAGCTCCAATCTCCTCCCGAAAATCCAGAAAAAAGTCTGTTGGTGCCTCAGTGACGACTTTACTCAGAGAAACCGTCAATCTCAGGTGTCAATCATGACGTCTCACGCCCCATGTTTTTATAGCATCAAATAACTAACTAAACCCAAACTTATTTAAAAAACAAACACTTTAAATTAAATCTTGATTAAAAACTGCCTAAAATGACAGAAACCATCTTTTTGATTGTTTAGTTTGCGTCCATTAGAATACACAGAGGGGCGGGGGTTAGGACCTATACTGCGACCAACCACCTGGGGGCGATCGAGATGTGTCGGCTTCAGTTTTCAACACGAGTGCGGCAGGCTTGGGTGCGATGCAAAAATATTTTAAACACACCACACAGCCGTCGTGCAGTTTTCGTGCATTTCGTTCTCGGTGTTCCACACCGTCGGCTAACGTTGGTCCCCGTTGGCTATTTTTCAGCCGATTTGACATGTTGAATCGGCGTCGGCG
Source organism: Gobio gobio (assembly GCF_949357685.1). Taxonomy (NCBI): domain Eukaryota; kingdom Metazoa; phylum Chordata; class Actinopteri; order Cypriniformes; family Gobionidae; genus Gobio; species Gobio gobio. Next base: position 27,310,891 of record NC_137097.1, on the reverse strand, counting down.
CTTGTCGGTCAGTCGGGCCATCTGATCGTTCTGCTGTTCTGCTAGCGAACCAGTGCACGAGAAAAAAAACCCAGAAGTGACCGTCTGTGGTGAGCGAGATTTTGAGGTGCGCTTTGTTTATATAGGGTATACAGGGTATTTCTTCCGGTTTCCCGCTTTGAATAATGAAAACAGACTACTGCCACCAGCTGGTACGGAAAGCTATTACTCTTATGCAGGTGCAGAACAGACGTGCTACTTGGCCGTCGGATGTCGAGCGTCTGCTTGGTGTGTCAGGGCAACTTTGGACCCAGACACTGCCAACGTGAGGCAACTCTGCAGTCTGCTTTCGTTGCTACTAGTTGGTCGGCGTCGGTTGGGTGTGTTCCTCGCTTTACTATTTTTTTTGTCAAAACTAGGCTAAGTTGTAATTTACACACAGCTGGTGTAACGGCTCCTGATGATTTTCAATCCCTCCTCTTCAAGCAACCTGTCTCTCAAGGTCTCACAACATTTATCCAGTCAATTCCCAATGGACACAATCAAGACCCATAGTACATATTTTCCTTGTTCAAGAAGCCATTTCACTTGGATATACATCACAATAGCCCCCCCCCCCCACCCCCCCAAAAAAACCATAATTCTTTCAAACCCTCACCTTGTCCCAAACCTTTATGCCTTTCTCTCTTCTGTAGAACACAAACTGAGAGATTCTGGAGAACGTTCTTGTCTGTCTTTTTAATGCAAGGATGATTAATGGTGACTGATGATGATATCAAGCCTAAAAAAAATTATAAAAAAATCACCATAACCATAAAAATATTCCTTTCCATACAGTGATTTATGGGAGACATAATTTCCAATTCAAGTGCACAAATGCACACTCATTCCTCTGTTGTAGTCGGTCCTGGGATTGTATAGGTCAGTAAATAAATAATTGGATCAGCAATAGGATGCCACATGAGGATTTGGCCTTTATTTTTTAATAAATGCAATGCGTTTGGTGTTCTAATCCACCACAATTAATAGCTCAACATTGCAGCTGTACATCAATGGATGTATATCACGAGTTGTTTTGGATTTCTGCTGGAACCGATAGCAGGAAAAGTGATTGAGAGGAGCATTTGTGTGACCCAGCTGTCACAGCGCCACTGTTTCCTCACGTCACTGATGACAACCGCAACTAACACTCGACGCACTGACACACCGCTCGTTTTGTACTAGCACGAATGCAGTGAAAACTCCTGCTCGACCGTTGATGTGCTTCCTCTGTATTTCACAGATTTTCCCAAACAATACTCAAGTACTGTAACAAAGTATTATTACTTCTTTATATTCCACCAACACTGTTTAAACGAGAATGCAGGTGTTGGTGATTAATGCATGCCTCAGTTTTAAAGTCACTGTCCGGTACAGCAGTTTTACAAAATTGCTTTTTATTTATTTTTATTAAACAGCGGTTTCCTGAACAAATTGTGTCTGTCCTTAAATCAATTCAATTATAACTAGAGGTTTCTTAAAGATAATGCTGTAAAATATAGGGAGCCCTTACTCACACATTTCTATAATATTAAAGGTTAACAACAGAGCCCAAACTATTAGCCTAAATTCAGCTGCAATTCATGTTTAGATATGAAACTCTCAAATAACACATTGAATGCAAACATGTCAACTTCACATAAAGCAGTTTTTGCATTAAATTCTAAATCTAATTATAAAATTATGTTTTTACTCCAATTCTTTGAAATGTAATCATTTATACACAGTGTCTGTCATTTTCATGACAGATTTAAAGGTCCTGTTCTTCGTGATCCCATTTTTCAAACTTTAGTTAGTGTGTAATGTTGCTGTTAGAGCATAAATAATACCTGTAAATTTATAAAGCTCAAAGTTCAATGCCAAGCGAGATATTTTATTTAACAGTTTCCCTCTCAAAGCCTACAGCGAACGGCTGGTTTGGACTACATCCTGGTACTTCCTGCTTTAATTACGTCAGTAGAACAGTTTGTCGACTAACCTCCACCCACAAGAATACACGAAAAAGGGGGCGTGGTCTTGTTGCTCCCACGTGGAGAAGAGGAAGTGTTGCGTTTGTCGCCATGTCGTCCAGACGCTGTTATTTTCATCCCGGAGTCAAATCACCTTTGTTTGGCCTTCAGGGGCTGTAGTTTGAGCGCGTTCATCTCCCCGTTATGGTAAGAGGCGTGACCTCTACGGGCAACGTGCGCTAAGCTGCTGTCGAATCACAACACGGGAACCGCTGGCACAATCAGAAATCGTTACGTGTTTCTGAAGGAGGGACTTCATAGAACAAGGAAATCTTTCAAGCCGTTTTGAGGACAGTGAAAACAGCGGTATACAGATAAGTAAATTGTGTGAAAAATACTGTGTTTTTTTACACGTGAAACATGAACACGTTATATTGCACACTGTAAACAATCAAAGCTTAAAAAAAAACAAGAAAAACGGGACCTTTAAACACATGTTAATAATCCAGATGTCAGTAACAGGTTCAGTAGAATATAATGAATATATAGGCTAATATAGTGCATATATTTAGTGAAAGAGTTGATTTCTCTAGTGAACGAACAGCTGTGGACACAATGAAGTGTGTTCAGCGTGTAAAACAAGCCGACTGATGCACACCTAGCAATCGATACATCGTATCGTGTGAATTTAATCGTGTATCGATCTAAATCGATGATAATGGGCAAACTCCAGTAAATTGACAAGTGCAAACCTTAGTAAATCACCTCGTGATTAATTGAAACACTCTCCTCACATAAATACTGCGTCTGAAATGGTAACTCCTACAAATGCAATAAGATCAGCCGCAGAAATAACCTTGTCCACGCCTTTAAAGTGCTAATTTCTCACTGTGTGCCTTTAAATCCTGACAGTAGTTTATAACACCAAACGAGGGTTTGCACTAGAAAGTGTTAGTAAATCTGCCCCCAAGAAACCAAAACAAGTGTGAAAGCTCATCTCTGACACAACCTATTGCACATAGTAGTTACTGTGTAACGGGGCCATGATGGCAGAAGCCCTGCATCCCAGAATCCACGTGGGTGAAGTTCTGCCCCCTCATAATCTGCTTCACAACACCCATTGTGACACGAAAGTTCAAAAATGACCCAAGATCGGACTTGTTTCTAAGAGGATTTAGACAAGTTCAAGTCTGTGTGTGTGTGGGTGGTTTTAAACACTGAGGTCAGGTGGGGCGAAGCTCCTGTTGCAGTTTCTCTGGAGTTAGCACACATGGTTTGCAGGGCTGCATCAAAGGGAGACTTGCTTGTTAAAGTGTGTTATGGTGCTGAACGCAGCAGGGTGGGACTGTGCATGAAGCTCACTGTTTAAATGTTGCCTCTCAGCTGGAAAACGGCCCTGCAGAGCTCTGAGTATGTGGAGCGGCCCGAGAGATGAAATCAACTCAAGAATGATTAATTCACCCTCGTGTTGATCCAAATCTAGACGACCATCTCAGAGAGTTTGAATCATGAAGAATCTTTACATGGCTCTATTCACTATAAAACAGTTGGTTACTTTATTTTAGGGTGTCCGTGTTACAGTGAAATTATGCATTTAAGTACTGAGTAATAATAATTAAGTACATGTACTTACTATAGGGTTAGGGTTTAGTTGTGGGTTAGTTGCATGTAATTATGCATCATTTATAATCATTACTACAGTAACTACATGTAACGTGTAACAAGGACACTGTAAAATAAACGAGCAGCAACCTCCCGCGGTCTCCCTTGAATCCAACACTGAAGTGACTTAAACTCAATTAATCGACTGGCCACTACAGTCTCCAAAAGGGAGTCAGTCCCATAGACCCCCATGTTAAAATGCCCAACTTTACAGCAGAAAAAAACATGTTTACAGCCTGGTACTAAAAGTGCTTTTGGTCTATAAGGCAAATTTTGCCCTTTATGACAACTGTTAGGTGGGTGAATGTTTTTTATAACTCATCCGTTTAAATTATATTAAGCCTTCTGCATAATTAAGGGCATGGCCACTTTGAGTGACAGATAGCCACTGCTATCACTACTAGCCGTTTGTCTGCTCCACCCACGCCCCGCTTCTTTGCCCATTTTCGGTTATCCAGGAGTGACGTGGTGCCACGATGGCGACGGCTCCTCAGCCCACTTTAGGCGTCAAAAATGCTCTTTAGAAACCTACGGGTGATGTCACGGACACTATGTCCATAATTTTTTTTTTTACCAATCAATGAAAATAAAGTGTTACTGGACAGTTTATAATATCCTTGGCTTTCAACCTCCAAAATGAGGGGGAAAAAAGTCTGTTTTCCACATAAAGTTATTGTTATGGCTTTGCCATAAGTCGACTTTGCCATAAGTCGAGTTAGTTATTTTAGTCTATAAAAGTTTTAATATGGATATTTTTCTCACACAAACGCATCAATTCACTTCAGAAGGCCTTTATTAACCCCCGGAGCCGTGTGGAGCAGTTATATGATGGATGGATGCACTTTTATGATGGATAGATGCACTTTTCTGATGGATAGATGCACTTTTATGATGGATAGATGCACTTTTATGATGATAGATGCACTTTTATGATGGTTAGATGCACTTTTATGATGGATAGATGCACTTTTTTAATGGATAGATGCACTTTTATGATGATAGATGCACTTTTATGATGGATAGATGCACTTTTTTAATGGATAGATGCACTTTTATGATGGATAGGAGCACTTTTCTGATGGATAGATGCACTTTTTTAACGGATAGATGCACTTTTATGATGATAGATGCACTTTTATGATTTTTACGAACCAACAATTACTGCCATTATAAATCTTGGAAGAGCCAGGACATTTTTAATATAACTCTGATTGTGTTCGTCTGAAAGAAGAATGTCATTCATATACTGTAAAAAATAAAAATGGAAAATGTACTGGTAATTTTCTGCCAGGACATTATCCAGTAATTTTACAGAAATTTTTAAATAATAAAATAATTCACAAAATAATGCAATGTGTAATTCAAAATACTGGTAAAACACTGGAAAAAAAACAATACGCTAAATTCCTTCATATTTAGACACTACATTGTGCCCTATTTTTACTGACATTTTTTACAATGTAGGATGGCTTGAGGGTGAGTAAATCATGGGGTAATTTTCATTTTTGGGTGAACTATCCCATTTAAATCACTGTAAATGCTTTGAAATGTTCTGTACTGTAAAAACGCTTTATTAAGAAAGGTGACTTGACATACTGACGGTTTTGTGCACATCGTCATGCTGGAAATGAAAGCAGCTGAAAGCACAGAGCGTGTCATCACATGGTATACCATTAAGATTTGTCCTTAGACATGACTAGAAAAGCCATCGGTTTGAAGGGCCACATGCTTTTGTCCCAGTGCTGTGTGTGAAGCGCTCCGTTCTGAAAACAAGGAAACACTCACACATTCCAAGCCTTGCTCTTGAACGAATTGTTGCAGGCTAGACAAACTTAGATGGATGTGCAGCTACGCTGGGTGTAGTCATGAGACACCCACAACGAGCATGTTTGTCTTCAGATGAAAAGCTGTAAATCTGTCAAGTGCAATGAATAATACAGGAAGATTCTGATTGTGTTCTGAAGTCTTTAGGCGTTAAATGTTTACACAAGGCAGTGTCAATGCTCTCTCGCTCTCTCTCTCTCTCTCTCTCTCTCTCTCTCTCTCTCTCTCTCTCTCTCTCTCTCTCTCTCTCTCTCTCTCTCTCTCTCTCTCTCTCTCTCTCTCTCTCTCTCTCTCTCTCTCTCGCCCACGGGAGCAGCACCTGTGGTTGCTGGCACCGAAAGCCCTCGAACCGTGGCACTGCACAGACATGAAGCACAATAACAATGAAAAGAAATTGAAAAGCAGAAAAACATTTGTGGTTTGCCAGGAGAGAGGGCTTGAATAACAGCCTGTGAATGGGTTGCCATGTTTGTGTGCGGCCGGGCTGGGAACAGGATGTTTGGGCCTCCAGGTGTGTGTTGGTCTCTGTCGGGGCTTGTGGGATTGGTGCGGAGATGGCAGCGTGACGGCTGTAATGATAGGCTCCTGCGGGTGAGGACATGACTGCGCAGTGGTCCGCGGGCATGTGTTGGCCCGGCCCCCTCCGCAGACGCACACACAACAATGAGCGATAAATCAGGAATCTGCCCCACAACACAAGCACAGAAAGTAGAGTCTTTTTTTAAATGCACACCAATGAGCTGGGAAATCGAAGTCTTCTCCTTTTTGCGTACTGCTCCGAATGAGATGACACACACGCAGAAGGCAGTTCTGGTGCCTGTAGGGTGTTCGTAAACAGCACAATGACTGTGATTGTCTGTCTCAGAGAAGGAAAACTGGGGTTGTGGTGAACCGACACACACAATAAAGGTGGAAGACGGGTTCTGGATCCCATTGTGGGTTCACCACACCGGCCGCGCGCACACTCGTTTCCCTGTTCTGCCGGAGCGTTTCTACCCCGTGTGGTTGTCTCTCAGAGCGTTCACACATGGCCCATTGTCTCTCCTGACCCCTCAGTCCACACAGGTGTCAACAAAAACACATACAAAAAAAAGAAGTAACACACAGTCACGCCACCGCGGAGCGCGTCTTCTGTCCTGTTGAGTCTGATGAAGCTTTCTGACTGCTAACCAGTGGTTAATGAATGTCTTGTTCTCAGATCCGTTTCAGACACCTTTTCATTTCAGGGCCCATGTTAACGGTTTCCCTCTGGTTGGGCGCAAACACCATGTCGCTGTGAAACCCAAGGTTCCCCAGCAGAACATTGCCCAAAGCATCACACTGCCTCCGCCTGCCTCCTGACCACTGCAGACCGGGAACACTTCACAAGAGCTGCAGTTTAGGAGATGCTCTGACCCAGTCTTCTAGCCATCACAATTTGGCCCTTGTCAAACTCGCTCAAATCCTTACGCTTGCCCATTTTTCCTGCTTTTGACACATCAACTTTCAGGACAAACTTTTTAAAGTTACTTTAAAGTGTATTGACTCGCATACTAAAGCACATTCATAGTTCTTGATTATAATTTGGACTGTAGTTCGTTATTACATTTAAAGTTAATATATTTCCAATGTACTTGCTTGCAAATTCACATATCACATTCAGTTTGCACTTAAGTATGTTATTTCTGTAATAAGTGCTCCTTTTTAAAAGTGTACTTCTCAGTTACATATTGGGGGAGCCCATCCTCCCATTTCATGAAAAAACTAGTTTGTAACAGCTCTGTCCTGATAAGCATTTTATAATTAATGGGCTTAAACAAAGGAAAATCTCAATGTAACCCACAAACCACTGTTTTCTGTATAGCGAAACACTGTGAGATACACTGCCCCATCGGAGACAGACAAACGGGGGCTATAAACGCCACTGTCCCACTGTTTGGGCTTAATATCTATTGTCCTTACTCATGGGCAGTATCAATATCAGGCAGAGTGAGCTGTCACCTTGCGTTTGCCTCAGAGAGATGTAGTGCATTGTGGGTGTGTGGGGTTCAGGGTTTTTCCCGGCTGACGCCACGCTAGTGTTCAATAAGAGGCTCAGGCCACAGTTTCCTCCGCAGGTGTCTCAGATCTACAGTAGGTGTGCATTAATGCTCCCTAAATGAGAATGTGTCTGAGTTTGTCTCGTTCACATACTTTGGATTCCTGCTCTCTGAAGTCATCTTTTGTTCCTGTCCTGACACAGTTCCCAGACCAACGGCCTGGTGCTTTCCACAATCAACTCTTCTGCTTAGGAAGGCTTTAGAGAGTCGTGTTCGTAGTTGCAGAGGATTTATAACATGGATAGTTCAGGTCGGGGATGCTGATTGTCCAAACATTGGTGTCCTTACTATTTCCTACACTGCAAAAAGTGTTGTGTTTTTGTCTTGCTTCCAGTCCAAATATCGAAAAATTCTTGCATTAAGAAGTTATTGTCTTGTTTGGGAAAAAATACTTCAGAATGAAGTGAGTTTTTGCTTAATCTAAATAATCTGCCAACGTGGTAAGCAGGTCGAACGTAATGACGCCGCCGTAACACTGTGATAATGGACTGAGGACGGGAGTAGGATTCGGTATTCGGTTTCGACAGACTCTTAACCAGTTGATTCGGTATTCGGCCGAACCCCGAAAATCTGGATTTGGTGCATCCCTAGTTTGAATTGAGATTATTTTGCTTATTTTAAGTAGAAACTCACTTAATTTTGAGCTAACAACCCCCAAAACAAGACAAAAATTTGTACTCATCTAGTAAAGGCTTCATGTTTTATGAATTGTTAGATGTTTGGACTGGAAACGAGACAAAAAGACACTTGATGGTATGTTTTGAGTATAGTCTCACCTAAAACAACCTTTTACCATCCCTATATTCATAATATACGTAACCTGAGCCTGTGTATTACTTAACCAAACGTGTGTTGTTAAAAATGAACCAATTCAAAACAAAAACACCAGAATATCTCCATGGGAACAGTCCATCAGAGAGATGAGTGACAGGACATGAACTGGTTTGACAGAGAGCATACATAATCTTATTATGCTTCCAAAACTATTTTTCTCGTCTCACCTCCACTTTTTGGGGGGATCATCAAAATATAAGACTATAAGAAGACAAGTGTCACCAAGCCAACTTGAACTATGAACACAGAGAGCATTGACAGCTCTTGATCGACCAGTTCAGATAAAACGTACAAAACTCTAGTTTGTGTGTTTCATGACAATCAAGCAAATATTCATTCAAATCGTGGGATCATTAAAGTTGTTCACCAAACCTACGGCACATACCATGCTCCGGTTTGTTTTAACTCTTGATTCATGTTCTCTTTGAACAGGAAGTCTTCCAGAATGATTGACTGTCGTAATTATAGCGTGAGATAACTTTCCAAAAGTTGGTGGTATTGTGCTGGTGCGGAAGGTGATATGTGAGCTGTGATGGAAGGAATGGATGGCCTCATTAATTTGATTACTCAGATAATATCAGCAAACACAGACACGCCTCGATGCTGTTTTTGCGGTTGTGAGCTGTGTGACGTAATCCAGGAGTAATGTCTCTAAATCAACACAATAATCGCTCCTCGTCTGACACTGCTACCGTCACCCACGCATCTGATATTAAAACTGATGGTCTTAAATGGTTTTTAGGCATGACTTTGCATTGCATGGGAATTAATGTAAATGTATAAAAGTAAAACGTCCCGTATCAGCCGATGTTTGTAGGGCAGATTATGGGCGAATTGAGAGTGACTGTGACTCATTCTGAAGACTAAACACTTGAAGTAAATACACTGGACATTACTGTCTCACGTGCGCATTTAAGTATACATTATATCTGATTTTCATCGCATAAGATGATGCAAAAATATCAAACCAAACAGCTTCGGCGAGCATCAAACAGCAGTGTTTCTCAGAACTAACTTTACTACTCTGAGGCACCCTTGAAATTATTAGCCAATTGTTTTCGACGTCACTTTTTATGGATTTAAGTCAGTTGTACCAGAATAACCAGCGGTTATAAATGAACATGTCCAAGGACATTTTGTTCATTTCAGCGTAAGGGATAATTTATGAAAAAAAGGGCAATAAAAAATCTAGAATTATAAATGAACATGATCTATAAAGCTTGACAACCACTAAGTGTATTCATAAAATATATGTATATATTCACATTTGAAAGCTTGCAAACTTTATTTTGTGAAAAGTTTATTTAATCTATGCTGCAAGTCATTGTTTTTGGGCCCAGTGTGTATGTAAATCCATATATCCTCGTGTAAACGCAGTTGACTTTTTTAGCTTTAACAATGGTAAATTGTATTAATTCATTATATATTTCATTTATACAGTGAAGACAGTTATTTTACATTTGATTATTACATTTCTGCACCTGAATAGTCAATTTACCAGAAAAACATAAAGCACTGCTTATTTCAATATTATCTTTCTTCTATTGTATTTATCTATGGTTGTAATGTGTTTATTAATTTCCATGCAGATTCACTGCCCTAAGAAAAACAATTATTCTAGATTTTTTTTCCTTTCAAATAGACCTATTCAAGGCATCTGTTTTTATAATGCAATACATATCACAGAAAATCAAAATATCGCAATGCACGTTTTTTTCAATATCGTGCAGGCGTAAATGTGGCCCCTTCCTGTAGTGCTCAGGGGCCTGGTGTCTCATTTTAGAGTTTATGGATTAATGGTTAAATTTGGTTTAAGATTGCAATAGTAACACATTTAATTTCATGCTTTACTGCATCATTATAGCTTGACAAACCTGTGCTGCTGTTACTGTGCAGCTAAGTTAGTTCACCAAAATGTTCTACATGTACACTCTGAAAAATGCTGGGTTGTTTTAACCCAAATTTGGGTCAAATATGGACAAACCCAACCGTTGGGTTAAAAATGTAATAAAAAAATGTAACCCAGTGGCTGGTTTTGTCCATATTTGACCCAAATTTGAGTGTAGTGTAAATCCTCCAATACCTTTCAAGCTACAGCCAGCAAACTCAGCATAGACCTTCAGCCTGATATCACCCATATCACTTACTCTTCCATTTAAAACGGTCCTGCTATATGGCCACCAAATCTATCTACGCCCATCTATATGTCTGTTCCCTACAACCTAGAAACTGTTTTGCAAAAAAAAAACCAAATAACTAGCAACCACAATTCTCTCTTCAAACTGCTGAACAAAGCCTAAATCACTTTTTGGCTTTGCCAGGTAAAGATTTAAGGATAGTCAGTTAATGGATGTGAATACATTATTCTTTATTCGATTTGAGGTGTCCTGGCTGTATTGACAGCATGATCGATCGATCGGTGTGTGTGTCATGTCTCTGGAGTTTGTTCTCGGCGTGTGATGTTCCAGTCCTGCCTGAAAGCGAGAGTGGCAAGGCATCTGGGAACGGGAAGGTGCGGTCGAGTGTGTCTGTTCCAGACGCAGCCTCTGGTTCCTCCTTGCCAACAATGGGTCGTGATCGTGGTGCACGAGGGCCTCCTGCTCCCCGACCACTGTCCACGTCTGTCTCCATGGCCCCCACAGATGCCTTAGCGAAAGTTGCACTTTCTTCAGGTGGAACTGCGACTGTAACTCAGAACCGGATAGTTCTGTGGTTTGTCTTCATCTGTGTTGACACGGTCTGGTTTCTCACAGACGTTTTGCCATCGGTGATGGGCATGTGTTTGACATTTTCATTGGCTGGTTGTGTCATCATCTCATCACCTGATGGTTCATGTCAAAACTCAAAACTCTCAACCTAATCCGGTATCACTTTATTTTACAGTGTCTTTGTTTCATATGTTACATGTACTTACCATAGCAATAACAGTTAATTATACATGTACATGCAACTAACCCTCAACCAAACCCTAACCCTATATAAAGTACATGAAAGTACATCATTAATATTACTTATTATTATTAAAAAAAATATCACTGTAACACCGATACCTTCAAATAAAGTGTAACCACAGTTTACTATGGGAGAATACAATACCAGAATCTTGCATAGCACTGAGCTTTTAGCAGAAATACAACCAAACAGGACAAGTAGACTACGTTCACACTGTCAGTCCAAAATCCGATTATTTGTTTATATGATTGGAATCGGATCTAAATTGACTGTCCACACTGTGGATGACAACTGTTCAGATTAGGGCTGTGAATCTTTTGGATGGACAGCGAATCGAGTTGGTTCACGGTTCATAGGTTTTTTTATTCGATTAGAGACTATTCACATTACATTTCGATGCGATTCGATTCTGCATTTTTATAATATGCTTTCATAGGATTATTGAAATGCTTCCCCCAATGTGTCTTAGTCCGGCTGTGAATTACCGAGCAGCCTTCAGGAGTCAGAGAGTGGAGGCAAAAAAAATTAACTTTTGTCCATTGTTAATGTTAGTTTATATTAGTGATGCCATTATTATTAAGTTTATTTTAGTAGCCTATAGCCTAATTTATTTTAATAGCCTAAAATTGGCATTTGTATAAATTTACTAGGGCTGGTCTGAATACCATTTTTTGAGCTTCGAAGCTTTGGTAGTAATCAACATCAAATATTCGAAGCTTCGGAGGGAAGGAGCGGAACATATCCTTCTCTCTAATAAAGGCTGGAATCTGGAGTGGTTCGCCTCACGCGGGCAGGGCTTATATGCTCTGCGAACGGGCAATGAACTAGTGATACAAAACACACAAGTCTGTTACGTCCCAGTTTTGATATATTATTGTAGCTAGTAGAAATAATTCTGTTCAGTTATAGAACAGACTAACTAGAGCCCTGCATTTCTGCCCCTGGGGCCGGGCTTCGGGCCAATTTTCACGTCATACCTCAAACGCAGGCTTTTTCCTTCATTTTATATTTTAGACATTCATTAATTAAAAGTAACAATGAGGTGTGCTGCGCTGGTGGAAACAACATGAGACTATGACACCACAAATGTCAAGACGGCTCGCACAGTGTTTAGAGTATCGCTGCAAATAAAGCAAGCCAACACGTAAATTGCCGAACGTCTTAAGTGCCCAAAAACAATCATCTTCATTAAAACTAATTAGACTTAATTCTCTTACAGTGCTTAGGTCACTCGTTCTGATATTGCGGTCTTTGATCTTGAAATGAGCTGATTAATATAATGCAGCTCATATCTGTTGCTTTCGTTGACGTGAACTCCGATAAATGTGCATAGGCTAGAGCAAGAATTGAAAATCGGATTTATATAAAAAAAAAAAATCATTTTTTTTTTAAAGGTTCTAGCCTATATGGCACTAAAAGTGGTTCAAAAAAGTGATAGTAAAGGCTAAATGTTTAAACCATCATTGTGATGCTTGAAGTGTTTTATATATATGGATTTTATTATAAGCAAGACAAGTCAAGTGTTGATTTAAGAGGATAAATGGATCAAACATGTGTTGTTAACTCACTGTCGCCTGCTTGGTCGTTACTTTAAAAAACAAAAACTTTAATTTAACCAACAAAAAAACCTTTAAACATTTTTCTAAATTAGCTTAATAAAGAAACAAAACGAAATACAACTACTTTGACATTTAAAACAAAACTGAACTATTTTAATGGCTGCAACGATGTGTAATAGGGAGGAATGTTTACCAAAAAAAAGGTTCTATATGGCACTAAAATAAATAAATAAAATAAAAAAATAAATAAAAAAACCATGTCACTTCCCTTTATTTGTTTCGTTTGCGCCGTTTCGAGCAGCATCAGCCTGCCTCAGCTTGTCAAAAATGTATTTTTACTGTGGTGGTGGTGATAGTAGGCTAAACGTTTAAACTAACATTGTGATGCTTGAAGTGTTTTATATCTATGGATTTTATTATAAGCAAGACAAGTCAAGTGTTGATTTAAGAGGATAAATGGATCAAACGTGTTGTTAACTCACTGTCGGCCTCTTGGTCGTTTCTTTAAAAAACAAAAACTTTAATTTAACAAACAAAAAAATGCTGCATCTCAGCACATCAGCAGCAGCAGTCACATCATATTCTTCACGAGAGCGAGGAGCTCAATTACAAGATGATTGTGGAATATTTGGTTTCAAAGCGATGTAAAAGCGCCTTTTTAAGGGAGTTTGTCATTGTACTGTTTTGTTGCTATGTTTTTCATTAAGAATAATAGCTAATGAACCCACAATTCAAGCAACCCGCCCCTGATTTGGCAAACCGATAGTAAACGGCGCACGGCTGCATGCGTTCAGCCGCTCAGTGCACAAGCACAGCAATGAGGGAAACGGTGAGCGAAAATGTTTTCACTGTCACATCCCTAACGTGTAAAAAGGATAATACATTTTGATTCTATTATTCTATTTTCCACAATGTCAAACGAACGCAGTTTAACCCAAAATGCAAGCTCAGACATGGCTTCTGCCATATAAGCTTGTGCAGTTGTGCGCTCTGCTGCAGGGAACACTAAGAAGAAGCAAATATATTTATTAAGTATAACGAGGCTATTAAAAATGGCTTGGCTATAAGATAATTGAAAAAAAGTATTGTATTTTATAGTGATTTTATAGTGTAAACATATGCAAGCGCGAATGAGAGCCGTTTCGAGCGGGATGCCAGGTGTTCGCGGAAAAAAACAACGAATATTCGAATCACAAATTTGAAAATCGAATACCAACCCATCGAACGAATATTCGAATATTCTGGTCCAGTCCTAAAATTTACATAACCCAACATTTAAAAAGGCTTTAAAAGTATTGTTAGTTCATGCAAACTATTGTATATAGCAACTTTAATGCACATCTGATTGATAATAAATCAGTGTTGGTCATCTTAGCAATGCATAATACTACTAATAATACATTTTTGATATATTTACAGTAGGAAATCTACTAAATATCTTCATGGAACATGATCTTAATATCCTAATGATTTTTGGCATAAAAGAAAATTTGATAATTTTGACCCACACAATGTATTGTTGGCTATTGCCACAAATATACTCGTGAGACGCGTGACTGGTTTTGAGCTCCAGGGTCGCATATTGTATTTTTTCAGCATGTTTCCTTTAACAACTTCTGACATTTATGTTTTATGTGGCATGAGAAAGTCACATAGGCCACTCAAAATTGTTTGGCCTATGTGCAAAACGGATTTCCAGAAATGCAATTTGAATAGGATTTTAAACCACATATGAATGTAGCTCAAAACTGTTTCTTTTTTCCCGTTCACACTTGCTAAATTTGATCCGATTTCAATAACTGAATACAGTCCCAGGGTCTTAAACATTTAGGGGTCTAGACTTCATATTTCCTTTGGAGAGCAGAATGTGAGATTGTTTGATAAACTTTCTATTATTCAATAATTTCTTAAGATGGCCAGTATGACTATTTTGTGTTTGAGTACTCTCTCAGTTGTGTAAAGCAGTGATTTTATGTGTCATTGTGTTTGTAAGTATTAGACATCGTATAGCAGAGCAAAACCTCTGTGTAAATTAGTGCCATCATTCAATGGGAAAGTAATTGGCGGCGGCAGGCTTTGCAGGTGTGGTCTAGTGTTTGAAATGCTCTTTTGTTTTACTTCATTCTTGTACTAAATAAACACAAATGTGCCATGTCCTGTTTTTACCGTCGTATCACGTCACTATGCAAACTCTAAAGTGTACAGAAGTACACGAGTACAGACGTGATGGCAATCATAAACTTGGTCGAGTAGATGAGTATCCTCTTCTTTAACAAGTCATGTGTACGTGCACACAGAACGCCCAATGATATGGTGCAGATTCAATTCAGGCAAGTTCAATTATGTACACATCAGCACAGACGCTTGAAATTACAGACAGTGAACACATTCAGCATTCTCATCCATATCAAATATCAGGTATGTTGAATTAACTTGCCACACCTGAATGTTCAGCCAGTTTTTAAACACTCTTTGGCAGCTCGGTTCACTCCAGTCAGTTTCCCAGAAAACATTTTCATGTCACTCAACGTGACGAATCGGTGTCAAGCAGCGATTGTGTCCACGGGCAGTCGTGGCGCCTTCATAAAAGCACTTGACGTACAGCAAGAGACGAGTTTTTTGATAACAGATCGCTCTCTCATCACTCAGGAATGACTTCACAGTTATGATTCATTTAAGCAGCTTTGTCTCAGATTCATCTAAAAAAAAATCAAAGAGACAAAGTGAAACATATGGAGATGAGGGTTTTGCTGACAGACAGTGAGTAGCGCTATAAAATGAATGCTTAGATCATCTCTTCTGCTCTGGTGGAAGAATTTGCTGAGATGAGTTTCTCTCCAGATCTCTGAGATGCAGTGGCTAATTTCTGTTTGCAGTGTGCCAAAATCATGACTGTTTCCAAACAGGTATCCTGTGTATTGTTAATTCATTGGTTATTTTTGATTGTTTTAGTCATAGTCCTGTGCTACTTACATGTTTCAACTGTGGTTGATGGATGATATGCGAACGTCTGGATTTCCTGCCTGACATACTGTAATTACCACAAGGACCCGCCGTTAACCATCTGTCCCTCACGGACTGCGTGACTTCAACACTTCCTGTAGAGGTTTTTTTCTTCAAACTAACCGATTAATAACATCTTGGCCAACTAAGCCTCTTCTCGTCGACTTGCGTTTAATCGACTAGCCCTAATTTTTTACATGTGATTTGTCTATTCAGACCCTTATGAAAAACAAATGTAAACCGGCTGCAGACGGGCCGAATATGAAAATGCACGTGCATTCTCTGAGAGTAGGTGGCACTTATGATCCAGCAGAAATGCAGCAGTACACGAGGGCAGAGCTGCACAACTTTCTGTTTGACAAAAATGCACTCCCGCTTGTCACGGAGTGGAAAGCAAGACAAACAGCATGTGGTCGTTCAGATTGTTGTATTAACTGTGGTCTTTATCAAACAACATCAAATACAGGAGAGCAGGAACAAAAGAGCCGCTTCCAGATTCCCTCCTGAAACCACAAAGCTTTTCTCACAGGACAATGAAAGCTAGATCAGAATTACGTTACCATAAAACAATTCTGCTGCATGTAGGGCATGTGAATGTTCATGTTTGTCTGAACAGATGCATAACCAATCAACATAAAATGTTTATCACACCACATTTTTCAAACCAAGCATTCGTGTTGGTGTGACCAGGCCTTGATTTAAGATTTTAAGACACTCTCAGGCGGCAGTCTTTACAGTCTTCAGGAAGTCCACCCACAAGATGACTTTGCACATTCGGCTGAGATAGAAAGTAGTCTAATGATTCAGCTTTAAAATATTGGTAGCAAGTGAACATTATTAATGTGTTCCCTGTCTGTCTCACTACCGCCCATCCTGAACAGAACTGTAAAAAAGAAATAAATCTGTGAAATTTATGGTTACAAATGGCAGCTGTGGTTGCCAAAACTTTACCGTAAAAATATGGTAGCAATATTTTAAGTTTTACAGGTTGAACTTGATTTTACGGTTAAAAAAATCAAATCAACAGCAGTAGTCAGGGCTCCAGACTGCGACTAAAATGGTTGCGACTGCGACCAAAAATATTAATTAGCGAGTAATATTTTTGCTGAGATTGCCACTGGCGACCATATAAAATTGCATGTTATGATTAAAAATTGGGTGCCTTTTTACCGACATGTTCTATGATGAGCATCCCATCACATCTTTTGGTGTTTTGACGTAAAAAAATGAGACGACGTGCAGCAAAGCTACAGTGGAAAAACCTCAGTCTGATAAAATACATTTTCAAAGCCCTGATCTCTATCGAGCAACAACATCGACGGCTCTGCATGAAAGAGATAGAAAGAGACGGAGACGTGTCAATGAGTGATCATCCCAGTACTGTAAAAGTGCAGGAAGGCGGTGTCTATTTCATGCACACAATGAGGTTAACCACAACACATAATCATGTCAGCTGTGTGGACGCCAACTAATCGCTAACAACTCTCGCTTTTAATTGGTACTGATATGGATTCTTACTCTCAACATCTTTAAATCTTTGCTGTTTTCTGTTACTGAACTTCAAATTATTTATTATTGAGCACAGCCGTCCATAATCACAGGACTATTTGTTCTTAACTGTCACCTTTAATATGCTGCTTTCAACTTGTTTGTTAATTTTAGTAAACAATTAACTAACTTTAAACTTTTTGGCGTTCTTTAATTAGGCCTGACACAGATGCTCAATCAGCATTTCCACCTTGGAAAGAGCTTGTGTAAAAGTTATAATCACATCACGTAACACTTGTTTTTTTGGTAACACTTTATTTTAAGGTGACGTAGTTACACGTTACTAAATGCACTTACTATAGGAATAACAGTAAATTGTGCATAATTACAACTAACCCTAAACCAAACCCTAACTGTAACTCTACACATGTAGTTAATTTATATTACTTTATTTGAGTACAATGTAACTACGTCACCTTAAAATAGTGTAACCTTTTTTTTTTTTTACTCATCCAAAGCCGAAACCAATATCATTTGCATACACATATATTCAAACACGACACTTTGTTACACATTCTTGTCATTGATATTAGGGGTGCACCGATCCGATATTAGGATCGGATATCGGCCGCGATACTGACAAAATAGCTGGATCGGGGATCGGAAAAATGAACAGATCCACAAGCCGATCCAGGTGTTTTTTTTCCGTCGCAGCAGAACCTACGTCATTCGTCAGCTTCACGTGTGTGTCGCATGCTAGAAGCAACATGGAGCGAGCCAGAGAGTCGGTGTGGAGGAGATATTTCACGCTTGCCACGCCAACTAGTTCGTCGGCTGTTTGCAATGTCTGCAAAGTAACTTAAATGTTTCGAGGGGAGGTGGTATTACTGCAAAGTCAGGGTCTTTCCTGCATTGAACATTTTTTGATGGCCGCCAAAGCCTAATTTGACGAGTTATTGTATGTGGAATAGATGCTGCGCTTGTGACTGATTGACAGAGAGACCGACCAGAGAGCTCCTCCCCCGCGCGCGCTCTCTGGGTCTTCAAAATAATCAGCGTTAGCTCTCTCATATTTCACATATTAATCCAATTCCAAATCTAAAGGTCGGAAGACCGAAACCATGTTGCACGTGACACATTCGGACAATTGTGTCCTTGAATTACCGCTGGGTGTGCATTGCGCTCAAAAAATGTTGACTCTTCTCTGACCAGCTGACATAAAGCATACTTTCAATAAACGGGAGACAAATCATATTCAGTTATGAAGTGTTTTCTGTGTGTTGACATCTTTCGCGATGTTCTAACAGACGGGATTCGCACACAACGCGTCTGCTAATGTCCGATTCGCGGCCTAATGACTCCTTTGAACCGAATCATTTTAACGACTGGTTAGATTAGAACAACTGATCTGTCCAACACTGAACTCATGAATCAGTTTATTAATTTACTCAGAACGCATCTGAAATGAGAACACAAGTGTGCTTACCCAATTAAGCAAGAGTGGGTAGTAAGAATTATTTTTAATTATCAACAGTAGCCTATTTCAGCTTATTTCTGTTGACAATGTGTAGTAAAATAAATAGGCCTAGCCTACAATCATTTAGACTGGAGTGAGGTGAAACCAGAACAAAGTTGTTATTAGCTAGCTGATCATTTTTATTAAATTGCATATGGCAGAAAATTAAGACTATTTGTTAATTTGGAATGCTACTTTTTAATATTGATATGATTATATACCAAAACAATTATCTGTAGTGTAAAAAATGTTTGGTAACTGTCAGATTACTATTGTATGTTTGACCAATACACTGTTTTTTGTTTCCACTGCTACATTTTATTTATTTAAAGAAGTTTGATTACATTCTATTTTAGATTTGAATGCACAATTGTTTTTTAAATAAATAAGAATTCAACACTTTACATACATCTGTTATTTTGTCTTAGTTATTTTTAGTTAGTAAAGTCTGGTACCTTAGTCTCTTCAAGGAAGGTATAAGGTGGAAGATATACAGTTTATTATTAATTCAACAATAGTATCGGATCGGTATCGGGTATCGACAGATACACAAAGCCCAGGCATCGGTATCGGGACTGAAAAAGTCGGATCGGTGCACCCCTAATTGATATTAGACACCACTTCTCTCAGTGTGTGTGTGTGTGTGTGTGTGTGTGTGTGTGTGTGAGTGTGTGTTAGGTGTGTAACGGTACACAAAACTGATGGTTCGGTACAGCAGGGGAGAGAAAACTAAACATAAAACTGCTTTTTATTTATTTATTATCAACAGTGGTTTACTGAATAGTTATTGTCCTTAAAATAATTCAATTATAACTAAAAGTTTCTTTAAAGATAATGCTGTTAAAGTTGTAATGTATCCTCAACATACCTTTTAAATGTTCATTCATGTTTATTATTTGACAATGACGAGATTGCGTTCACTTGTCTATACAGTGATCAGTCACGTCACATTAAAGAGCAGTTATCGTTTGAATTTCATGATAAAATGGACTGAATACTTAACATGTTCGTGTGGGGACTCGGATTGAAGTGTGTTCAGTGTGTAAAACAAGCTGACTGTTAACTGTTAAAGATAGCATTCGTACAGTTCGGTACACACATGCACCCTACCGGAAGCCCTGTACTGAAACAGTTCGGTACGAATACGTGTACCGTTACACCCCTAGTGTGGAATCATAAATGAGCGGAGAGGAAGCTTTTCAGTGAATATCGTCTTACATTTGTGTCTGCTCCTCACACAAATTATTGTTTGACTTCAGAAGAGTTTGAATACAGTGTATGAGTCTGACTTTAATGAGATTTAGCAGCCTTTGGTCACTTTATGTTTCAGTAAACCAGCATGGACATTCGATTAATTTTGTATTCCACGGAAATAAGAAATACAACTTAGAGATGAGTAAATGATTTTTGGTTGAACTCCCTGAAGCGCTGAAAACCCGTTCTAATGAAAAGCTCTTGTCCTGGTGGATCTGCTGTCTTGCGTTAGTGTGGGATCAGGTTTGCTGATTAAATGACTCAGTTCTGGCCCGTGTTAAAGGCAGTTTCAGCGGTTCTCGCTGGAGGTCCGTTGACTTTCTTTACGAGATCAGTGTTTCGTCAGCAGTGACGTGATGGCACCGCTGAGTTCATGCTGTTGGCTGCAGAAGGAAGTTTTGCTCTCTTCTGCCAGATTGGGAGCTCAGGACTTTATTTTAGGAAATCTTCTAGAAATAGACCCTGGCTTGATCTGCAAGTTACTCCCCAAATCCCTGAAGGACACGCGCTGGATGCAAGACACCCGACTTCAGTCCAGAGTACTTGACACGAGAAAAAGGACCGCTTGGAAGATGATTTTGGTTCTTGTGGACTCCGTATGTTGACTGGCCTTGAGAGAGAGGAGATCAGGAATTAGCCGCTGCCACATGGTGACACATGTCTATGACCAAACACTACATGTGTGATATATTAAGAAACTTCGTCATTGAAATGGTTTAATTTCAAGTGTTTACCTCTGATGAAACCTCTTTGTAATCAACAACTCTGTGACTCAATCCTCGTAGTCACTGCTCAGCCACATAAATCTCACCTCGCTTATCCGTGTGTGTGTGTTCACTAGTCTTTGGGGGACTAGTCTATGCGTTTATCTTTCACGCAGGAGATGTAGCGATTTTGGGAATTTTGTACGTGTAGAGCAGATGTGTTAGTGTCTTGGACTTTGCCGTATGGCTATTGCGTACCACATGTTGGGTGGTCCTCCTGGCTGGTGTGACTGTAATCCTCCATGCCCATGCATCATTGTCCAGTTCTGTTTAACCACAACGCAGTTACACCTTCACATCACATCTGAACCTTCCTGCTATCTACAGTACCAGTCTGACTCTCATTACTCGTGCATGCTTCATTATGGTTGAGGTTTAACATCAGGTAACACATTTGTGATCCTGGAGCTCAAAACTAGTCATGCGTCTCACGGGTATATTTGTGGCCCAACAATACATTGTGTGGGTCAAAATGATCAATTTTTCTTTTATGCCAAAAATCATTAGGATATTAAGATCATGTTCCATGAAGATATTTTGTAGATTTCCTACCATAAATATATCAAAAATGTATTATTAGTAGTAATATGCATTGCTAAGGACTTCATTTGGACAACTTTAATGGAGATTTTCTCAATATTTAGATTTTCTTTTCACCCTCAGATTCCAGATTTTCAAATATTGTCCTATCCTAACAAACCATACATCAATGGAAAGATTATTTATTCAGATTTCATATGATCTATACATCTCAATTGACCTTTATGGCTGGTTTTGTGGTCAAGGGTCACATTTTACACTGTACCCAGCTCTATGTCCATCTAACATCGGTCTGTGTTCACCATGAACGGACCCCTCACTGATATGTGTCTCCCAGGAGCGTTGGCCATTGTTTATATGAGGCTGTAGATTAAAGCTAGCAGCGATCAGAACTTCAGCCCTGCAATTAAGATCATGATGATGACGATGATGAAGCACTATGTCGCTCTCTGACTCTATCCGTCCCTTTAATCTAGGCTACAGAAGGACAGCAGATGCTCTCGCCCACCCGCCGGCCTCTGCCACTCAACAATAAATAAAAGATAAGACTGTTTGGAATAATAACATTCAATTTTGAGAGAAGTGCCTCAGCAAATGCGCGGCAGAAGAATAGAAAAGCAGGAGATGAAAGGCGATATGCTTAAAACATGCTCGCCAAGCAAATACACTTCCTGAGAGGGCCAATCATAGGCTCTCACCCTGATTCCTGACCCGCGGAGGACAGGCCCGAGGAACGCAATTTGTTCCTTTGTACGGCAGGATCATAAGAGCGACCGCGACTTACTTACTTTCACCGTTGCCGAGTGCAATTGAGTTCTCTGAGCAGGTGGTCCAGGCCTGCTGCGACCTCGTCAACTTTCCCTTTTTTTGTTCCCTATGAGGTTCGCTGAGGTTTTGGCAGTCAGCTCTGGCGTGTGGGGCTTTCAAGAAGTTGAGGATTAAGAAGGGCAGATAGGACGAGGAGGAGGTAGAGACAGTCCGCTTGCATTAAAACAACTCCTCATGGCTGATGGCTCCAGTCTCTCGGCCTCTCCACACGTGGCCTTTGTCCGCACCTAGACTTCCACAGGACTGAGTTGTGTTCAAAGCTCAGCTGGTCGGGTATTGTGTGCCCTCAAAGACGGCCATGAGGGGAAACCAGAGGGAAAAGTGTCCGCCTCAGCTTTTACACACCCTAGGAAAACTTGAGAGAAGAGAAAGGATGGATTAGCTTTAGCTTGCCCACTCACACACATCCAGACCCCCTCAGCTGTTTGAGACATCACTTAAGCCTGTTGTCAGTTCAAGCATTTTTGCTCGACATGCAAAGTCTCAGAAGAATGTTGCTGTGCTGGTCTTTCCATACAAAAGTCTTTTGATCTGCACCCTTTTAATTACTTGATCATTGGGACGCTTCATCGTCCTGTGATCAACCCCACGACGAAGAGGCCCAAACAGGCAGTCACAATCACTTGCACCTGCTAATAGCGTGGTTTGTTTGCTTTATTTTAATGCTTGATATACCAAATGTGCCCACAAAACAGAAGCATGTTAGGGACAATACAACAAGTTGCGTCTGGATGTGCATCGTTAAAGTTTTAAAGGTGCAGTGTTTAGTATTTATTAGGATGCAATACAACAGAAATGCAATATAATATACATAACTGTTTTCAGTGGAGTATAAAGACCTTACATAATGAACCGTGAATGAACATGAATATGTTTTTATTACCTTAGAATGAGCCATTTCTATCTACATACACCACGGGTCCCTTACAGTGAAATCGCCATTTTACGCTGCCATGTTTCTACGGTGGCCCTAAATGGACAAACTGCTTTACAGAGCGCTAGCTACTCTCTGCTGTCTCAGACGATTACATCTTTGTCCTTTGTCGGCCACCATAGCTTCTCTATGTGCTTCAAAAGGGAGGCGTGAGCGGTGGGCGGTTGCAATTCACAACCTCACCACTAGATGCCTCTAAAATTCACACACTGCACCTTTAACAGTATTACTACTCGTATCGATCCGGTACTTTAATGGTATTCTTATCGGTTCTTTTTGTTATAATAAAAAGAAAAATTAAGAACATAACTAACATTGTTGAAACGTAAAATATCTATAGCAAAAGAAACAGCAATGTTTGAACAAAGTGATTATTAAACATCTATTTGTAAATGCATCAGTGTGTTTTATTTGCATAAGATACACAAACAAATGGTCAAATAAATACAATAAATATTAGTATTGCACGATATACCGGTACTAGAAAAGTATCGCGATACCCTGTTATTAAAAACGGTATGATATGAAATTGTATTAGTACCGGTACTTTAAGAATGACAGCACTCTAAGAGCAGTATTTCTTTATTTGAGCCAATGTGTGACAGCAGGAGTCAGGATGTTCACTTAACAATGGAAGCAGAAGAGTTAAATATATATATATACGCGCAGCGCATGACAAAGAAAGCAACAGAAAACGCGTGCATGAAAAAATAAGGAAGTGCACGAGTGGGAAGTGCTCGAGCTGCCAGACACTGACCTGAAGCGCACACACACACGCCTTTTGCCTTTAGTTTAGCGGATTATTGGGTTTGAATGGTCAAAAATATGTACAAACGCACGTCCTGGTGAGTATTCAGGTAAACACAGTCGGATATGTCTTTAGTGAACGTATACAGAGCTGAGTGAGAAATCGGATGTGTTACAATGTATTGGGTCCGTGCAGCTCTTAAAGGGCCGGGCATTATAGTCTGTGTGATTTATTATTAGTTATTATCTATATTAGTTATATAGATTATTAGTTATTATTAATATTATTTTTAAACAAAGAGGGAATGGTCAAAAACAGGGCAGGATTATGCTGGCCAAGTGAGTTTTTTTTTGTTTTGTTTTTAAAAATACATTTATAAAACAATGAATAGTAAGTTTTGTCATATTATTGAATTACTTTTACGTTTTTTTTGCCGTGGTATCGATTCAGTATCAGTATCGAGGTATTTTAATCTGGTATCATATCGAAGTCATAATTTTGGTATCGTGACAACACTGATAAATATAAAATTAGATTAATATCACAGGCCTAAAGTGTAACCAGACTACATTTTTGATTAGTTTTAATACTAATTCTAGTTTTCTCTGACGATAGTCTTTAATTGGATCAAGTAAGGTGCCAAGTGATAATCTTTCTTTATTCTGCCTAAGTACTTCAATTTGTTCATTTGTTCTACTTTGATTTGCCATTCATTGATGTATTCTCCCTGGGTTCTTTTTTGTATTTCTTACATTTTTGAGAGTTTCGACTGAGTTGTTGTATTTAGTTGGTGCGTTTCCACTAAATAGTGCAAGGGGTCGCTCTCTGGGTGTCCTGCCCTGTGTGTAAGAGCGCAGTGATGGTAGGCATCTGTCGGCGTGTCTGAGAGATGGAACCAGAACTTCACTGCTCTCTTCTGGATCTCACACAGGAGAGGGAATCTGCCTAGTTCTGCCCTGCAGCCGCCCAGACTAGGGGCATTTCTGTGAAATCCCAGGATGTTCTTACAGAACTCGAGGTGGAAGATTTCAGTGTGTTCTTTTTATTTATTTTAAAAATTGAAACAGGGGAAGATGAAAACACACAATAAAACATTACAGTAAGAAGATACACAGGATTATTTCCCCTAAAAAATTTTAATCAAAAATAATACATAAATGAAAACATATAGTACAATCATGCATACAGTAAATACAGCAGTGTAACGGCCAGGCAATACAAGATTAGTATCAACATGGTGACTGGTGATAGATGTGGGTGGAGAAAAGGGGATCACACACAAAGAGCAGGGTCAAGCTGGAGAGTTTTGATATGTTCACGAAGGGGCTGCCAAAGCTTAATGAAGATGGTGCTAGGTCGGTGAAGAGAGTACCTAATTTTCTCCAGTTTCATAAAATAAAGAACATCTCTTATCCAGTGAGTGTAAGATGTAGGGAATTAAACAGAACAGAATTAAACGCCTAGCTAAAAGAGTCAGAAAGGCTTCAAAATCTGAAAAGGGAGAAGGCAAAAAATGGCCAGGCAGGAGAACCCCAAATAAAGCTGTGACTGCACAGAGTGGAATATCCGCAGAGGTAATGGCTGACAATGAGACAAAAATTTGCCTCCAAAAGGAAGACAGGGCAGGGCAGGACCAGAACATGTGAATTAAAGTGGCTGAACCAGAATGACATCTGTCACATTCCGAGTCAATAGAAGGATTAATGCGTGCTAACCTGGTCTTAGACCAGTGGGCTCTATGATCCACCTTACACTGTATGAGCCTGCGCAGAGAGATGAGGAGTAAACCCTGTTCAGGACTGCCCTCCATGTCTCCTCGGTAATCTCTGTACCGATGTCCTGGGAAATTATCAGAGGAAGATTGAAAATTAACAATTATATTCACTAATTCACAAATTGACCTTTTAATACAATGATCCACGCCCAGAATGGTGTCCAAATCCGAAGGGAGAGGCGCATTTGGAAAGTTGATAAATTTTTTTTCGTACAAAATCTCGAATTTGTAAATATCTGAAAAAAAATGTTTTTGGGAAATATTAAACTGAGAAGTCAACTGTTCAAAAGAGGCAAAAACACCATCGATGTAAAGGTCAGCAATAGAAACCAACCCAAGGTCCCTCCAGGAGGTGTATGCACTGTCCAAAATGGAGGGGTGAAACAATGACAGTGTGGTTTTTATCCCAAGATTTATAGTCTAATTTAAATGTGGGGCCCCAGATTTCATAGCCATACAGAAGAATGGGCTTGATGATTTTCAGCCAAAGTTTAATAGGCGGGTTAAATTTAAACAGTGATTTTCGTATACTGTAATAAGCCCTGCGTGATCTTTTATTGCCATCTCAAATTTTCCAGAAGATTTCAAATTTTCTCTCTCTCTCTCTCTCTCTCTCTCTCTCTCTCTCTCTCTCTCTCTCTCTCTCTCTCTCTCTCTCTCTCTCTCTCTCTCTCTCTCTCTCTCTCTTCTGGATTGCGAATAGCAAAAATGCAACACATAGTTTAATATGATCACATATAGAAACGGCTGGCAAGATAGGATTTGCAAGATAACATCTATATATCAATAATACATAATAAGTGTATTTTCTTAATTTAACCAGTACCGATAACAGAACCGATAGCATATGAGCTTATCAATACTGCGGTCATTCATAATTTAGTCATTTCATCATTTAAAGGGATAGTTCACCCAAAAATGAAAGTCATCATTTACTTACCATAAAGTTGTTCCAAACCTGTATGAGTTTTTGTTCTGCTGAACACAAAAAAAAGATATTTTGAAGAATATCTGTAACAAAGCAGATACAGCAACCATTGACTACCATAGTAGGGGAAAAAATACTATGGTAGTCAATGGTTGCTCTCTCTGCTTTGTTACAAACATTCTTCAAAATATCTTTTACCACCAGCTTGCCTTTGCCATGTGACGGGCACATGTCGCTGATGTTTATCAACCTGGTATATTTTATAGAAGAAAAACATGCTAATGACTTTACAAAGTGCCCGGTTAAACTGGACTGCGAGTGGGCTGTAAATAATACATAGGCCCAGATTTACTAAACAGGGCAAATTAGTGTGAGAGCACAATCCCAAAAAAGTGCAGATGCACAAATTAAAGAACACCAACGCATCCGGATCATTTCCATAATGATCAACACAATCTACCAAGAGCAGTATACAGTGTCTGGTATAAGACGTTCTTCTTTTGGCTGGTAAATAATGGCACAAACACCAGTACATTGACGAGTGCAAAACTTACTAAATCGCCTTGTGTGATTCATTTAAACACTCCTCCCATAAATACTGCGTCTGAAAGAGAGACTCCTACAAATGCATATGCAATAAGATCAGCCGCAGAAATAACCTTGTCCACGCCTTTAAAGTGCTAATTTCTCACTGCGTGTCTTTAGTAAATCTTGACAGTAGTTTATAACGCCAAACAAGGGTTTGCACTGGAGCAAGTGTTAGTAAATCTGGCCCATAGAGTTTAGCACAGTGTGCTAGAGTTGCTAAATGTTTAGTATTCGCCCCAAAGTGTTTATTCATAATTTCGACTTCATGGCTTTACTATCTGTCCTCCGACCTGCAGACAAGACCTGAATAAAGCCTAATAGTGTTTATGAAAGCTAAGTGTTTTGGAGCCCAATGCTCCAAATGTGGCCATGGTTTATTTTTTCGGAGGAGAAATAAGAGTGGCTGACTCCAGTCGCAATGATAAACAGGGCAAATTGGAAGCAGACCCTGATGTAGTTGCTTGTTGGCCTGGGGTGATCTCGTACCACCTAGACCAGACCTTTGAGTCACTTGTTTATGGGTGACAGTCGGTCAGATTGAGTCCGTGCCTGGTAATCAACTTAAAGCATCTCTCTCTAGTGACGCACCATTGACGGTGAAATGGAGAGTTTTTCGTTTGAAGACGGGAATACGCTCGTCTTCAGTAAAGATGAATGCTGATCCAGCATTGCTGACAGGACTGTAGAAGACACCGTGAGGTGCTCCTGGTTTTCGGCCAGCCTCTGAGTGCACGGGTCAGTGGTTGGACGAGTGTTGGGACTTAATGACTCAAGTTTTATGTAAGCGCTTCTTGAACGGAAAATAGCAAAAGCCCTTCAGGAGGCATTTAATTAAAGCCATTGCTGCCGCCTCTCTCCTATCTTCGCATAAGAGGAAAATATGACGTCACACATGGCGGAAAAGAAGAGAATGAGTAAGGGCAAATGAACGGAAATGGTCTGGTGAGGGTGGGGGTGCTGGTGCTGGTGGGGGTCAAAGGACCTAGTTGACCTCTGGAAACACAAGGTCAGAATGGGGCTGCCGCCTGCTTGACCTTTAAGCCCAATCTGTCAATTAAGACGTCTCCCCCAGATGGAGAACGACAGAGAGAGCTCCATGAGAGAGGTCCACAGATTGTGTTATAGACGAATAGACGTGTGTGAAGTGTACAATGTATTTCGGAGCATGTGTGCGAATAAACAATCCCTGCAGATCAGTTTTCTTAAATGTAAGATCATAACAATGATCATTTAAGGTCTTATATTTTGGGGATGAAAAAACATAAATGGCGATACTGCTTAATGTGATTATTAAACTTCAAAAGGCTCTGATTTCATTAAATAAATGCGCAAGCCTGTAGATCGCACAACAGCGCTATGCTCAGAATTTGAAACAGTTCTCAATCATTGAATAGCACACATTTACGCCACGCGATCGCTTATGAACTAATGCTGATCAATTATGACAGTGTTTGCTTTACTGTGTTTATATTGTAACATGTTGTGTAAGAACACATTTTATCCCCTCGTCTGAATTTAAATGAGCATCCTGCAATAATAAAGCATAGACGTTTCAAAATAAGAGTCCCAGGTTATTTTGGGCTTGTTTATTAAATAAAAGTCACGCTGTGTGTCCAGTTTACATCCGCTTATTATTTGGTTACACAAACTGTATGCAATTTAATTTCCATTTAATTTAAAGTAAAGTATTGTAGCTTCTGTCTGGGACGCCCCGTGGGACTAAGAACATTATTTGACACGTATTTTAAAATATATAGATTTTACTAGTATCATATTAGTATTACATAGTATTATAGCTAACAAAAACTAAAACGATAATAAAAAATCTCTTTACTTGAAATAAATAAATGTTAACTGACATAAAAAAATTATAAAAACACTTAAACTTTTCTTATTTTCATATAGTTGAAATTAACCTGATGTACCAAACTAAAACTGAAATAAAAATTAATAAAAACTATACAGACATTTTAAAAAAAGACAAATCAACAGAATTACTCAAACTTTTAACTAAAATTAAAATGAAAGCAGAATTAAATTGAATTTAAAATATAGTAAAATAAATAGTATCTCAGTGATGCCTAAAATAACACTAGTATGGCAAAAATATGTAAAAAAAGAAAAAAATAATATATATATATATATATATATATATATATATATATATATATATATATATATATATATATATATATATATATATATATATATATATATATATATATAATACATGCATAATATGATATATATGCAGAAATAGTTAGTTGCGCCTCTAAAGTTTCTAAACATTTCCTAAATTTTTCAACTTAGGAGAACAGGTGCACCTTGGGAAATAAGTAAGTTACCTTCAACCATTACATTGTCTCTTTCTCTTTCCTTCATACTAAACACACTTACAGAAGACTCTTAATTTTGTGCTGGTTTGGCTCCTATTCTATCATGCTAAAAACGATACATAATACTAGGTTGTTGTGTGTGGTTTCCATGACGTAACTATGCAGTTATTAAGGTGTTCTGAGTGTTGCTATGCAGTCGCTATGGTGTTCTGGGTGGTCAAAAGTGACCATCTGTCTGTATGGTTCTTGTCCTTTCTTTAACCCAAGGGATGCTTTTCACCCGTTATCAAATGCCAGGTGAGTTGCATGTTGAAGTTTAGACTAATACTTGGGGTCAAGGTTTAACCTTATGTATGAACTCAAATAACTTGTTATAGACCAGGGGTTCTCAACTGGTTTGGCCATGGGACCCACATTTTCCCATGGTCATTAAGTTGTGACCCACTTTTTTTTTTTTTTAGTAATGATAGATAGATAGATAGATAGATAGATAGATAGATAGATAGATAGATAGATAGATAGATAGATAGATAGATAGATGGATGGATGGATGGATGGATGGATGGATGGATGGATGGATGGATGGATGGATGGATGGATGGATGGATGGATGGATGGATGGATGGATGGATGGATGATAATAGCCACCACACTAATTTACAAATATTCAAAATAACATAAAGTGAAAATAAAATGGCATTTTGGGTTTATGGAAACTCCTGATGAATAGATGAACTTCAATCCTGCATGCTAATCCTTCCCAGCGAACACACGTCATACCAGTAACGTGATTTATTGGTAATTTACTTTTATTTCATGACTTACTAATTGACAACGTAACATTGGTAGTTGCTGGTAGTTTCTCTTGCGCTTTATATATGAAGTAATATACAGCGTGCAAAGCCAACGGCGGACAGGACAGGAAAGTTCGGTTTTCTGAGGCGAGAGAGACTTTTTATTTTATAACAAGCTACGAAAACAATGTTAGAATAATGACACTGACATATAGCATGACAACATATCGCCTGACCGCAGATACTGAATCGGGACAACACGTTTCTCTCAGGCTCTCCACGACCCACCAGTTGAGAAACACTGTTCTAGATAGATGGCCTCTCTGAGAATGCAGAGTGTACTTTTTATTTCATGTTTAATGTCTTGCTTAAGACACCGAATGCGTCACACAGTCTCGCTGGAGCTCTGGGGGAATTTAATTGGTTTATTGAATGGGTCTAGATGTGCTTCATGGTGCATGTCCTTATAGGAGACCCCATTCTGTGAACCTTTAAAACCTTCCCTGTAATTGTTGCTACCATGTGACACGGGCGGTCAAACATTTTGCCTTCTTTGTCATGAGAACACAAGAATCAGTCCTGAAGAACTCTGAACCATCTGCCCGAGTGACTAAACCTCTTTACCTGCTGTGCTGTTGTGTGTGTGTGTGTGTGTGTGTGTGTGTGTGTGTGTGTGTGTGTGTGTGTGTGTTTGTCAAAAAAATAAAATAAAACAGCCAACCATTTACAAGTGTTTACACACAGTGTGTTCTCATTTCCCACCATTCCACTCTCTTTCAACAGTCCTGCTGTCATCTTTAACTTTCTCTCATTTCCATAATACCCTCTTCAAAGTTATCCCCTTCTCTGGTGTCTCTGCAATGTCAGGTGGGCACTGAAAACCCAAATCCGCCTCATTTCAACACCGTTTCATATCCCCTCACCTACCGACTGTTTGTGTGAGCTCCGAGTCGGGCCACTCCATCAACACAGGAGCACGTCTGCTACCTCGGTGCGGCTACGCTGTCCCTCTTGACCTCATTCCCCTGGACCTCAGTGCTGTCGGATCAGCAGTATTCCCCTGGACCTGAAAGCATTCGCTTCACACCATGAGGCCAGAAACAGCAGCGTAACCCTCCTGGTCTGCTTCAAACCACAATGGGAACCATGTGCTCACGTTTTGTGAGATTGGAGCCCACCATGGAAGAAGCTGTTTCTAATCCCAGTAAAACAGCATGGCTTGTGCGTCCAGTGAAGACCTGAAGGATGCCTATGTGAAGAAAGACGGTTGTGACCCATGTTATGTAAACACACCATGGCCCATTCTTAAGTATGACCAAATAATCTTGGGCAGAAATATATTTCATGTATAATACAGCTAATTTAATCTCAACATAGGGCTGTACGATTAATCGGAAAATAATCAAAACCGACATTCAGAACCTCTAACCGACGTATTTTTCCCATGTCGGTTATTTCGGTTTTAGTCACGTGACTCCGCCCCGTCAGTCACATCAAGTGCAGTTTGCAGGCACACAGAGAGATGCAGGAGCAGTTATCTGTGTTTATAGATGCCCAGAATCACTATAGTAACTGCATGGTTTATACAGGTAAGTTAACTGCCGTTCTTATAAGCTTACGCGCTGCCACACACACACAAACACACACACAGACGGCGCGCGGAAGCCCCGAAGCCAGATCGCTTTCACTTTCGTCCTCACAAAGTTTTGTCAAGTAAATGCGTTTAAAGGCTTGAATATTTAAAGCGATTGTGCACTTTTCAAAAACACCAATACGGAAAACTTATCCGTTCAGTGCTCAGCTTTTTTCTGTGACACAAAGCCGAGCCGTGTCGCGTCTCTGACAACGCGCGCGCCCTGAAGGCAGACCTCTTTCACCTGCGTCCTCACAAAGCTTGTCATTTGTATGTGGTTTAAGCCCTGCCAGTTTGCATAATAAAGGGATTTTAGACCATCAGATGTTATGTCGAACTAATGCCTGATATATTGTGACACACAAACTCTCAGACAGAAGCTCGCACATCACGTGAAGATCGCGCGCAGACAGCAGCGCAGAAACGCAGTGTCAACGCTGTCCTGTGACTAAAGTAAAGTCACTAAAGTAGCTTAGAAACTCAACCGTTATAGGCATATATTTTAATTCCTTTGAAGTAAGTACAAACCACAGCTTCATAATGACTAGAGACGGTATGAGTAATTCACACACCATCACTCTCTCATAAATGTAGGCCTACTGTGTTAATTTATCTGTATCTGATGTAGGCTACAACAAGCCTACATAGACCCATAGACAAAAACTGCTGAAAGTGAACTGTTCCCTTCAAGTATTTTAAAATCACAAAGAAACTCACTTTTTAATTAGAAAAAAAAATCCACCTTAGTAGAAAATATTTACAGTAAAAACCTTATCAGGAACTTACTCAAAAACCTTATGAGGGCAAAAAATGGAGAAAAAAAAGCAAAAAAAAGCTAAATAATCGTTCAATAATCATCAATAATCTCATCCAAGATGTTCATGTGTTTCTTTCTTCAGTGGAAAAGAAATGAAGTTTTTTGAGGAAAACATTCCAGGATTTTTCTCCACATAATGGACTTCAATGGCAACCAACAGTTGAAGGTCCAAATCAATGCAGTTTCAAAGGAAGGGCTTCAGAGGCTCTGCACGATCCCAGACGAGGAATAGGGTCTTATCTAGACAAACCATCTGACATTTTCTAAAAACATAAACATTTATATACATTTTAACCTCAAATGCTCGACTTCTGTGTTGTTCTTCTTCACGACGTAGAAATCTCGTCACATCCCGAGTCATTTGCTTAGATGTTACCCTCTGCCGTAACTCAAACATCTATGAATATATTGATCAAGACGTATCACGCCAGGCCTGACGTCACTGACCCCCAGCCTCATTGGGACTCAATGAGTTGAGTGAATGAGATTTGAGAGTATGGCAAATGTTCATCTAACACTTCAATGGCTGAAAAGCTCTTTGGAAAAGCTGTCGACCTGAACTATTCCTCCATGACTGATAGGGGATCATGTCTCTCTGTGGACTTCTGGCAGTCTTGCTTGAACTTGGCATCTCCTCTTGTTGTGTTCTCCTGTAGTCTGTCAGTCTGAAGGATCGCTCTCTTGCTTCGATGTCGTTTAATGTTTGTGTTCAAGCATACAGTCATCTGAAAACGATAGAGGCATGTAAGAGATTACCAGCGGGGTGTACGACATCCAGCCAACAGGAAACACAGTCCAGATGAGAAGTCTGTACTGGCTTAGGGTTTAGTTTTTTTGGACCAGAACTGTGTGGCCAAAGTAGTAGTATAACTCAGAAGTAAACATTGGAAAAAAATTTTGTTACAGGTTACAACATTTATAAGACCACAGACAGGCTCTGTGTGGATGTGACGAGGATACGTACGTGTATAGATGCTGGTCTCAATAATGTTTTGTCATTTTCTTAAGGGTTATTGAGTTTTGTTGTTGTTATAATGCATTTTATATCGCAGATAGTTGACGTTCAAAAGTTTGGGGTCAGGAAGATTTTTAATGTTTTAAAGACAAGTATCTTATGCTCACCAAGCCTGCATTTATTTAATTAAAAATACTAAACAAACAGTAATATTGCGCAATATTATTACAATTTAAAATAACTGTGTATAATTTATTCCAAAGCGAAATGTTCAGCATCATTACGCCAGTCTTCAGTGTCACATGAATCTTCAGAAATCATTCTAATATGAGGATTTGATGCTCAAGAAACATTTATGATTATTATCAATGTTGAAAACAGTTGTGTACAATGTTTTTTTTTTAGGATTCTTTGATGAATATAAAGTCAAAAAGAACAGCATTTATCTGAAATAGAAAAATTTTGTAACATTTTACACTACCGTTAAAAGACTTTTTTTGAAAGAAATGAATAATTTTATTCAGCAAGGATGCATTAAGTTGATCTAAGTTGACAGTAAAAAAACATTTATAATGTTACAAAAGATTCAATTTCAGATAAATGCTGTTCTTTTGAACTTTCGCATTTTTATATCACGAA
The DNA here is from genome assembly GCF_949357685.1 of Gobio gobio. Taxonomy (NCBI): domain Eukaryota; kingdom Metazoa; phylum Chordata; class Actinopteri; order Cypriniformes; family Gobionidae; genus Gobio; species Gobio gobio. The sequence goes on along the minus strand of NC_137097.1, from coordinate 27,276,476 downwards.
ATATCGATTAACAATGCATCGAAAAATCTGTTAGTATTCACACATAGCACAAACTCGTTCCCATACCGTACTGCAGAAGGGGAACTCTTAGAGTTTGTCTGGGTTGTCGTGGGACCTCATGAGAGTGACCGTGTCTCTCCGGCTCTTTCACCGAGGGTGGTAACAGAGAGGTGGGCAGGGCTGACAGAGGGGCTCTGGCTCTCTCTTCCTTTCCGGCTGTCTGTCATTGACAGGGTGTCTTATCATAGAGAGCATGCTCAGATGTCTTGCTCTCACTATCACCTGCTGAGGGTCACACTGCGTTCAAACCGCACAGGGGCTGAGAGAGCCTCTGTGACCGACCCATGACCCTCCGACCTTACTGTCATTTACTGTCACCTGGCTTTTAATATTGTTCCAGCCCTTTAAGCCTGGGCACTGCTCGAATGAACACTTTCATCATTACTTGGGCTGGGTATTGACATACATTTCACGATTCGATTTGATTTCGATTCTCATGCTTTCGATTCGATATCAATTATTGTGGATATATATCAGGAAATACTGCTGTAAACTATACAGGGAGTCAGTTGGTACTTCATTACTGTAATATTAAAGGTTCAAATTAAATTAGCATACAAACACATTCATTAACTTACATTCAAGGGTGTTTTTAATAATAATAAGGTTATTATACTAACTGTATAATTACATAATCACATTTCTAGTCCAATTCGTTTGGAAATATAATAATTTAAAAACGTTACTGATTTATTCAAACATGCATGAAATATTGAAGAAGATTAAAAATTGTAATGAATATGTAATGTGGTATATTGTATATTTATCAAAATGCTAAATAGAGTTAATTTTTCTAGTTTATAGACACTGGATATTAGCCTAGAAATCTAGACGCATCCTAGCGGCAGGAAATGTAATTTGCATCCAGGATCGTCTAGCAACTCTCCGTTGGCTTGAGAGCTTGAAAAACCAAACTCTAGTCAGACCAATCACATCGTGTATAGAGTCGGTGGGTGGGCTTAACATAAGGCCTGGGTATACTTCACTTACCGCGCCCGGACGCGTCATGCGCGCAGCCCTGTCCGTGCGTCTTTCAAAGTATACTACACAACGGATGCGCGCGGAGGATCGCGTTCGACACATGCGCAGTAAAAAAGTGTCTATGCTCCACCAGACATCGGAGGGCAGCACTGAGTCCTGTCATCAACGGGACATTCGCTGGGCATGATCGGAGAAGAACTGTAGTGCATCCACCATTGCAACATAGTTTGGAAGAAACACTGAAGAATCAAAAATTTTCTCTTTTTTCAAGTGTGTTGTTTTTAAACCGGCCTTTGCACACTCTTCTTCGACGGCTGAACACTGTGCTCAATACTGTGCGTATTGCCACCTAGTGGACTCTTCTGTACTGCTGGCGCATGCGTTGTTGCACGCGGACCGTCCACGCAGTCTGAAAATTTGGGCTGCGCGCGGACGGGGTGTGCGGCCGGCCGCGAGCCCTCCGAGTGACGAAAATTACATCATGCGGGCGGTGCACGAACACGGACGGCCAAAGTATACCCGGGCCTTTAACATAATGATGGCAGAATTGCGACGGTTCGTGCAAATTCCCTGCTACTTCCCTGCTAACAAAGAACGGCACTGAAGTCATTCTTAAAAAAGGAAGATGTGTTCTGAGTTTTGCCGACCGGACACGGTGAAAGTTTAATCTATCAACTAGTTCTGCTTCACCTTCTTCGTTGCTCTGGTTGGTTGTAGCGCTATCCTATTGCGTGCAGAGGGAATTTGAAAGACAAACGTTTGTCCCGCCCCTCGGATTGAGCCCTGCCAATGGTGTGTTCCCAGACCCAACATCTTGATGTGGGTCTGGCTTTTCAGGCTAACTGGAGATGGTTTTTCTGAGGTAAATGTTACGTGGCATTGATTACAAGCTGTTTTATTGACGTCTTTCCGCGGTTGAAACACTAATTGAGTGATTCCATGTGACATGATACGGATTTCGGGAAGTTGTACTGTATCTTTTAACACACTTTCAGATGCTCGTTCATGTTTATTTGGCGCTGTAACTGGTATTAAAGCGGATGAGATCCGTTCACGTGCCGCTTCTCTTGAGCGGACGCTACTGCAATCTGTCATGCCACATTAAACAGCACCAAAACAATATTTCTTTTTTGAATTTCGTAATAAAATGGATGTAGTTTGAAATCTGAGACATTGTTTCATATCAAAAGCAACAAAGCACAAAGATTGTGATATATTGGATGGGAGGCACCCTTGTTCCGTTCATTCATCAACTGAAAATCGATTCTTGGGATTTAATAATCGATATCGGTTCACAAAAATGAGAATTTTTTTACCCCGCCCTAGTCATTACTAAACCTGACTCGATTTGAAATCATTAGGAACTCTCTGTCTTACTGTCTTCATCAGTACACTTTGTTTTTAACAATGTATGCACTTAATAACGAAGAAATAATGCTAGTAAAACTTCTAAGTAAGCTGCTTCTTAGATGAGTTTGAATTGATTTGGATCAAGCTGATGTTATCGTGTTCAGCCACAGGCTGTGACTGAGACTCTTTATTGGTTGTTAATCAGAGTGAGTTTAATGAAGTCGCCTGTGGGGCTGTCGTTTGGTCTACAGTGCCTGTGTGTGATTAGCACACTTCCAGCAGCATGTCGACTTTAACCGGCCTGCAGGAGAGACGATGATTTAGAACATCCTCCGCCACCAAAGATCATATCAGGACTGGGTCATTGAGACACACACCGGGGAAATCATCATGCCAGATGAGTTGGTCATGTACTTTCATTAAAGGGTCATGAAACCTTGAACTAAAGTTGATTGTCACACGCGTGAACGAGCACTGGTTTGCCTGTGATTTCGGGCATTTGTCTGCAATTTCGCGAAACCTGGTGGTGAGTGAAAATCAGTGCTGTGTGAACTCGGCATTAATTGTATTGTGAAAACGTGTCATTATTTGTACAATACTACAACGATGACTAATCAGTGCCTCACAATTATTCATAAGACTGCGTGTCCTTATCCTATGAGAAGACGCCTTGCTTAATTATTCACGGCAGCAATCGTTGATTCCCCATGACAGGCGCTTCAAACAGAAAGATGCAGTAATGGGTTTGAGTTCTGTCAAAACCATGTGTAGCTATATTGTGTTTTGTGTAATGGTAATTTGCTTGGAAGCTTTGATGCATTTCACTCAATGAGAGCGAAATAAAAATTGGCCTACCCTCGTCCCCCTCCACTAACCACGCCCACTTTTCAAAACTGTGGTGAGAACCGACTGACTGAACAAGGGTTTCATGACCCTTGAAAGTCTGACCAAATCCAAACGTTCATATTCTAAACTACTGCTCTGGGACAAACCCCCACATCTGGTAATGCTGGAAATCACATCCTGTTTACTCACAAAATCTGAATAATCAGTTGCTTATGGCTGATTTTCAGAATTAAAATCATAGTTGTTTGTGCGCATGTCACCGCTAACGATGACAGGGTGTTCTTGAGTGGCTGCTAGGCCTGTATATTTTCAGACATATATTAAACTATATTTCTATCTAAACAAAAAATATATAGCTAATATAGGTGTTAAAAATATACACTATATTGCTCTATAAGTTTTGGGACGCCTGCCTTTACATGCACATGAACTTTAATGACATCCCATTCTTAATCCGTAGGGTTTAATATGGAGTTGGCCCACCCTTTGCAGCTATAACAGCTTCAACTCTTCTGGGAAGGCTTTCTTCTCACTCATCCATGTCTTTATGGACTGATGCTTTGTGCACTGGTGTGCAGTCATGTTGGACAGGAAGGGGCCGACCCCAAACTGTTCCCACAATGTTGGGAGCATGAAATTGTCCAAAATGTCTTGGTATGCTTAAGGATTAAAAGTTCCTTTCACTGGAACTAAGGGGCCAAGCCCAACCCCTGAAAAACAACCCCACACTATAATCCCTCGTCCACCAAACTTTACACTTGGCACAATGCAGTCAGGCAAGGTCTCCTGGCAACCGCCAAACTGTATTTTATGACTGAAAACTTGTTTCTCTTGTCTCTTGAAGTACATTTTCTATTTGCATTTAAATTTTAATCAAAATATTTTAAATTTGGAGAAAAAAAAAATTCTTAAAGGGATAGTTCACCCAAAAATGAAAATGCTGTCATAATTTACTCACCCTCATGTTGTTCCAACCCTGTATGAGTTTCTTTGTTCTACTGAACACAAAAGATTATATTTTGAAGATTATGGGTAACCAAACAGTTGATGGTAGCCATTGACTACTGTAGCCACAGTATTTTTTTTCTCCATACTATGGAAGTCAATGGGGCTCATCAACGGTTTGTTTATCCATATTCAGCAGACATTTATACAGAACAACTTGAGTTGTTGAGAAAATGATGACATAATTTCCATGTTTGGGTTAACTTTCCCTAACCCTCATCCTTCCCTCACACTTTGTAACAAATCCTTCCCTTGTGGGTTAAATTGACCCAAAGCCGTAAAATTATACCTCTTTTTTTTTTTTTGGCCCAGAAAGCATATTCTATTTATTTTTGATAATTTTTCTATTTTAAGACAATTTGTTTTCGTATTGTTTATTTTATTGACCTTAAAATTACTAGATGGTATCAATAAATAAACTGTTATTTAAGCACATTCTTCACATTCTTTCAACTTCAAGTCAAAATAACTCACAATTTCATGCATAACCCTTTTAGTTCAGCTCAACATATCTCACATTGGGTGTCTTTGCCGACTTCTTGTGGAAAAATATTAATATAAGGTGATATTTCATGACTCTTGATGGCTTATAGCTCTATATGGAGCGGATGAGCTGTTCCGCTGGGTCCTAAAGTCAGTTTCTCTTCAGAATGGATTCAGATACACATGTATATACATTATAAAATATTTTTTTTTTGTAAAGTTTTGACATTTTTAGTTTGAATTTTGAGCATTTTTAGGTTTTTCTATGTGTATTAAAGCATTCCTCGCATTTCATTCATTCCTAAGGGGGTCAAATTGACCCACGAGGGAAGGATTTGTCACTTTTTTAAATTTCAACCGCAAAAATTGAATCCAGTAAATTGTGTGTGTTTGTGGTTCAAGTGCGACAAAAGTCCTAGGGTCTTGGACCACTCCGATGAACACTCAATTTGTATTAATACATTTTTTTTAATGAGTTTTGGGTCAAAATGACCCGAGGGAAGGATGTTAAGTGGTGCTGTGTACAACATATTGCCACAGTTCGCAATACTTGCCTTAGCAAACTAACCTCTATTAACTGTTTAAGCTTTGTTTAGGTGCTATGAGTGATTAAAATGACCCATCTACAGAAAGAGCTATTGTAGTTTATAAGGTTAAATGTGGTTAGTACGAAGCAGGGGTGTGTGTGTGGATCTGATTTACACTTATAGCGCCAGTGTACCTGACACGTATACATGTGTTTGAGCATGTGTTCAAGTCATTTTTGCTGCTTATTAAAATGAACTGCCCATCTGCAGTGCTCTCCATGTGCCCAAGCTCAACTCTCAGAGTCGCTTTGACTGGAAAGACGGCAGTAAAGAGCAGTGGAAAGCAGCGGCTGGATTTCACTCTGGCAATCTTTGCACTGCATCTTTTTGTTTATGCCTCTCTTTATTTTGAACTATTAGACCATCAGAAATGATATGAAATCATACTCTTTGTGGTGCGGGCCCTTATCCATACGCCTTTATTTTGTTTAGCATGGCAGGAAAGCTCTGTTTTTTGTGGGAGTTTGTTATATTTATTTATATATTTAGTATTCATTTTTTTTTACTCATGTTATTTTCATTGCACAGTTGAATGAGAGTTGTAATAGACTTGTATGAGTGTGTGTTGGTCAGGTTTTGCTGTCTTCGTACAGGTTTTGAGTATAATCAAATTACAATGTGGTAAACATCAAACTGAAGTTGCCATGTTGTGGGAGTAACAACCACAAGATGGCTGTGTGTGTGTGTAATAAAAATAGTTATCCTGTCTTATGTTCACTGTAAAGCCGAATAAGTTGGGCTAACTCAAATTTGAGTAATTTTTTGGAGTTATGTTTCTATTTTGACGTAAGCAGAACTATCAAGTTTTGAGTTTGTACTCATGCATGTTCATGCTTCTAACTTGAAGTACCGAGTTAGCTAACTCATACATTTTGATAGCAATTAACATATTTAGTTAATTAACTTTATTTTGTTAATACAATTCAAATTAGTTATTTACTTCACTGTAAACCCTAATAAGTTGTCAGAATTCAAAAAATTTGAATTAGAATTTTTTTTTAAATTTTAGAAATATTTTGCTATCTATAACAAACTAATTCAGAAAATGCCAACTTGCTATTTTGCTAACCTGTTAACAATAGTATAGCACTTCCTGAATGAGTACAGCAACTTAAAACATGTAACCAGGGTTGCCAGGTCTTCACAAAAAAACCCGCCCAATTGCTACTCCAAACTAGCCCAAAATAAGACAAATTGCGTTCCGTGGGGTAAAATCAGCATTTTTTTTGCAGGGTTACCCTTTTTAGGGTTGCTAAATTGCATTCCCGTGGCTAAATATCACATTATTGGGGTCGCTTCAACCCGTGGACTTGACATTCAATACGATACGACATTCGATAACTTCGATACGATACCTGGAAAAGTATCGACTTTATATACCACTGGTAAAAAATGCTGTCAAATAGATATTTTTAATATTATTTATTTTTTTGTTCATCTATCGAAAGTCTAGGCTAACAAACATTTCTTCTGAAGAGATCACTTTATATGATAAAGCTTTTACACTTTTTTCCCCATATAAACGTTGATCAATTATTACAAATTATTTCTCACATATTTGTGTATTTTTAACAATGGGGTAATTTTGTAGCGATAGCTTACACACAGCACAAGGAAGCTTGATTTCAAATGGTAAATTGAATTTAAAAAGACAAGTAAACAGTAATAAAATAAGAACAAATAAACAAATTACTTACAATAGCACAAATAAATACAATAGAATAATTTTTTTTCAGATAGGGCTAACAGTATTCAGGTAAGAAACTGAATTAAAAAAAGTAATCAAATTTAAAATAACACTGGATAATCTTCATTGTAAAATTGAAATACAGATTAATCCATTAGAGTTACACAAGTTAATCAGTCAAGAGCAGTAAGTGATAGTTTGTCTTTTTGTAGTTTGAATTACATTAACAACACAGAGAGTGGCATGTTTATTCGGCTGCTGTCCCTTTCAAGACCTGACGCACGCATGGATCCCAAACACTGTTCCTGTTACACATTCTTCCTGAACTGTTTAGCACTGTGTTTACGTTAATACTCATCAAGATGAGCATTGACATTATTTTTGAGTGTATTTGACCATTAATAAGCTGGGAAAGGAGCTAATTTTTGCACTTGTACTTTATTGTATGTCAGAGGTGGCTTTATTACTTCATTACTATTGTGTGTGCACTTCAGATGTGAGCGCGAAATCTGTGGGAATGAGTAGAATTATGTGCAATCCGGCGCGAAATTCAGAACCGTCACACCAACACTATGACAGTGTGTCAACTCGATGTCGGTCGGAGAATTGATATCGGTGTATCGATACTGTATATTTTTTGGTAACTCTCAAAAAACTCACATTCATTTACAGAAACTCTTCTACATTAGCATAACACATTCATCTCTACTAAATCTCACTTACCATTCATCTTGCACACACACAAAAAAAAAAACATAAATAGTGACCCTGGAGCACAAAACCAGTCATGCGTCTCACGGGTATATTTGTGGCAATAGCCAACAATACATTGTGTGGGTCAAAAAGATCCATTCTTTTATGCCAAAAATCATTAGGATATTAAGATCATGTTCCATGAAGATTTTTTTGTAGATTTCCTACGTAAATATATCAGAAATGTATTATTAGTAGTTGAATGCATTGCTAAGGACTTCATTTGGACAACTGTAAAGGAGATTTTCTCAATATTTCGATTGTTTGCATCCTCAGATTTTCAAATATTGTCCTATCCTAACAAACCACACATCAATGGACAGCTTATTTATTCAGAAAATGTAAAAAAAAAAAAAAAAAAAAAAAAAATATGACTGGTTTTGTGGTACAGGGTCACATATAACACTTAACTTTAGCATGTACTCTCCCTTTCGAGTGCCATGGGCAAAGCTTGCTTGCCCAGCCCAGTTTCAGTTAGGTCTAAATTAAAGAAAATAAGTTCATACAACTCAAAACAATGAAACAGTTTAGTTTACTTGAAATACGTCAGTGCTGTGAGCTCAAGAGAAAAAGAAAGTGCTCATACTCAACAGTTCATTTAATTTACGTTTGTCCTACTCAAACCAATGAAGTATTTTGAGCATTGGGGTTTACAGTGTTGGCTTCTCTCTATTTTTGTTTGACTAAACTATAATTGTAGATGCATGTGCTCCAGTTTTAGTAGACCATTATAGAGGAGCTGTTTTCTCCATGCTTCTTCTTTCAAACCGTGTGCTCTCTCTGAACAGTAACGCATGCAAAAGAGAAAGATACTGGTGTCAAATCTAACCGTAGGTCTCAAACTCAAACAGCCTATCAGGAGCCTTCAGGAACTCTTTAATCAAAACATCTCACAGCTATTTGCATATTGTACCAAAATATTGGCAGTGTAATATGTGACTGTGCGAGTTGTAACACTGTCAAGCTGTATGGCTACTTTTGAAGAGCATAACTGTAAACATGTGGAATAATACTCAGGTGTGTGGGAAACGGTGAACTCGAGCTGTTGTGCAATCGCTGAGATTGTACCTTGAGTCAGTTAAACGGGAACCGGACGTGTCTAGACTAGTATTTTTAATACAGTGTATGCAATAGAATTAAATGTGCCACCAAATGAAGGACTGAGAATGCACAATTTTTATGTCAGGTCAAATCAGGTGAATCTGAAAACGAACTGAAGAAAAAGATGATATTATTTTCATGACTATTTTAATTTTCATGAATGTCTCGCCTTTCCAAACAGCCTAAAAGCAGACTTCCCTTTCTTTTAAGTGCTTTTCATTTCGCCAGCTGAAACCTGACCCGGATGTGTTTTCAGTCGGTGAGGTTAGACGTGTTCTACATGTACGTATGACTTGAAGGTTTCAGTGTTGGCATTGCTCTCGTTGATTTACGTAACGTAAGCCATCGCTGTGAGTGTGCGGTAAAGACACAGAGATATCAGATGGAAATGCTGTGTGTGTGTGTGGCCTGATGGAGAGATTATGAGATCCTGATCAAGACTGAAAAAGATCACACAGTATTTGTCTAATTAAGCTGCATGTGGCCGATCATGACCGTGCTGAGGGTCTCACCGTGAGCTGTGGAGTGTGTGGACTCGGGGCAGACTGCCAGGAGACAGACGGATGAGGTGATGGAGTGATAAGCCCTGGCCCCAGGCAGACAGGCAGGTTTGAGCTTCAGGCACGAGGCCCAGACAGGTAGAGGTGGAACGTGACTCCTCGCACACAGAGGAGCGCCACGAACGCGCAGATGACAGACTCGACCCGCGCTCCTCTCGCTGTCTCCGTGGCGACTCAAACAACAGTGATGTCATGGTGTAAGTGCTTTTGTTTGGGGGTTGCCACCTCGGGTTGTTACCGCAAACAGAAGTAATGGTGTGTCATCTGGAGGACCTTCACATCACACTTAGGGCTGTGTATCCAACCAAAATTTTCAATACCGATACCTTGACTTCGATACCAGTTCCTGAACGATACTTTTTTCGATACCAAATACATTTTTCTGTTTTAACAAGATTACATTACATCAAAAACAATTTTTTTTACAGACTCAAAGACTCATATATAAGGTACTGGGGGGTGGCATAGATGCCTTGCGCTCAGGCGCACATATAAAGCTTGCCGCAAAGCACTGGCAAAAGTAGCCTAATGTTTAAAAATGTAAAAATAGCAAGGAGACATTAATTATTTTATTTATACATATTTTAATTGTTTATTAATAAACTATTTTTTTCTGAATCCGTGTTGGCTGCAGAGATGAAGTTGACGATGCTGATTCCGCAGTAGTGAACGCGAGCCTGGTTATATGTAGCCACAATTTTTTCTTTTACATCTATATGGGTTGGGACGTTTACCCCCTATTTACACGGCACACGTCTGAGGCACATCACGGCTCCGACGAGGTTTTGTTCCGTTTTTGTGCCGCGGTGTGGCCGGTATAAACAGAAGCATTAACTAGAGTGGATGTGATCAGCTTCGGGGGCCATGTCGGAGCCGTAATGCGACGCAGACGGGGTTACACACTACAGCCTCACGTGCGAGCCGTGTCCCTGGGCTTAACCTGCATGCTTATTGGCTCACTGACGTCGACAAGATTAACCCCTTGGGTATCGAACGACAATACCTTTTACGATACTCGATAGTATCGAGGCAATTCTTTGAAAGGATACCGTTATCATCTTCGTGTTAACTTCAAAAAAGTAACTAATGATGTTTTCAAATAGAAAGTCTACACTCACGAGTCCTAGTTCAATTGCTACTCTTCAAGTTTCAGCGTTTCTCAATATATATTTGGGATTTTTAATTGATGACTCTCTTTCATTTGGGCCACATGTTCAGCATCTTGTAAAGAAATTAAAACTGAAATTGGGTTTTTTCTTTAGAGTTAAGTCATGTCTTTCAGTTGCAGCAAGGCGGAGATTGGTAGCTGCTCATCAGTGTTGGATTATTGTGATATATATCTATCTGCTGGCACCTAAGCATTGTTTACAGGCAATGGATGCAGTTTATCATGGAGCTTTAAGGTTTATTATCAATTCAAAAGCCCATCATTGTTTACTCTCTGGTTGGATGGCCCGCGCTATCAATCTGTAGACATCTTTATATATTAAATTATCCTAGGTCTGCTTCCCTCTTATTTAGAGAAGTATACCTTTCAAAAAGCTGTAATGTATAGTCTTCACAAGAATATTATCTTTTAAACATCCCGAAAGTACGGACAAATGGGTAAAAGGGTGTTTGGTTACACTGCTCCGTCTGATTGGAATCAATTAAGATAAATTATTTAAATTGGCGTACGTCTTCTGTCCATCAACATTCATGCCTCGTCTGATGCCATTCCCTATGAACTTGTGGTGTATTTGCAGCTTCTTAAGTGTACAGTGTACAGCTCATGATATAACAGACTCGTGATGCCAAGGCCTATGGGGGTTTTCCTGGATGTCAGTGCATCCCATTTTGTCTCTCTTAAGCTGGGCTCCGACTACAGGAGTCTATAAATCTTAAACGATTGTGAAATCTGGTTTCATCACGCACATAAGGAGAATCTTCACAGATTTTCTTCTTTCAAATCTCAAATCTGCACACACTACAAGATTTGAAAATCATGGCCATTCACACGCTACAAGATATTCTTATGATTATCATGCCAGATTTAGCACCTTGCATGATCTCATGGGGAAACGGATGGAAACAAAATGGATAATGTAGCTGTGTCTCATTTCGAAGGCTGCGTCCTCCAGAGGTCGCATCTGAAGGCTGCATACGTCATCAAGGGTGTTTTATTTAAGAAAAGTAACTGTTATTCATTGTGAGGTGTGAAATACTGTAATTTCTTTCTTACTTTGCAATTTAAGAGTTACTTTTCTTAAATGAGATGATGTGTGCAGCCTTCGGAATGAGACATAGCTTGTGTTGCGGCAACTTGTTGTAGACATTATATGAGGAGACGTATAAAGGCAGTCGTATTGTCCACTATCTATGTTGTCCACCGGACATGTACAGCTGCTTGTTTCGCGGTCACCATTTCAAAATATCTCCTTGTAGACTCTTGTCTCTCATTGGCCATTGTGGAGGGACTGATGTAATCATAGTCGTAATCATCCCAAATTAAAATAAATTTGTTTGATAGTGTCTGGGCGGCCCAATGTGTCCACGAGCAGGTTGGGAGGTGTATGATTTGATACGTAAACGCCTCACATTACCAGATAATCTGGGCCGAACATTGGATTTCTTTCTCCAAATGTCAGAAGGGGTAAATCAGGCATAAACCGCTGTCTCCTAACAATCGGATGATCTGAATCAGGTGTTAAATAAGGGAGACATACACAAATGTGTGGTGCGATAGGACCAGGATGAAAACCACTACTACAGACAGCACTGCAGGTTCCTCTAGTGGAGGATCTGGACCCAGAGATCTTTCATTTCAAAGTCTCACATGCACACATGATCTCTAATTCTAAAACTAATTATTATGTTTATGTCTGTCTTAATCTTGCAAAAAAAATATAACAACTAGCACTTTATCTGAAATTTTTACTTTACTTATGTATATTTTTCTCTGACATGACCAAGCCCTCTTCTTTTTGAACCCCTTCAACCACCACTCATATAGAGACTTTTGACCTTCCAGTTGATTCCATATGGATAAAATCAAGTCCTCTTATACACCCTTTCAAATTGTCATTGTCTTCAGACAATCCCATTCCCTCTGTATAGCTAAACTGGGTTTGATGTCTAGATTTATCTTGTTTTGAATGTACTTTTTCTGAAAGCATATCACTGACAAAATGGATATATAATTTTCATTCCCAGCAGACACATCCACCATGAAGGATGAAAAACATTTTTTAAGTGTTTTTTATTGTTTGAACTCAATATTACCTATAATTCCATTCACTCTGTTTGGTTATTACTGTATGGAGATGTTTCATTAATCTACAGGACTCTCAAATTGACCTGTATTAGGTGAATCTGAACATGTTTTTTGTTTGTTTGTTTGTTTGTACAGGTAGTATCTGAAGAGACCAGTGGATGAGCGTGATGGGAACACAGGATCTGTCAGAGATATTTGGAGATGGCCAATTCATATGTGGATTTAAGATATTGTTACAGCTTTCCGTTGTGTGGGGCAAACATCAACATCACGGCATCTGCTGTGTCCTTTTACCATGCTTGGACTGCACATACTGGAATACCTGGACTGTTTTCTACTTTATAATTTTTTTCTCCCTTCTGATTGGTCAGTACACTGTTCCAGTGATGCTACAATGCACAATATAGTAACAATATAAAACTTGCATTGCCTTTACTGACCCTACTATTAAACCTTAGTTAATTGTGCCAGGGACTAGATCTTCTAACTGTGCCATGAATATTGTTTTCATGAAAATTGTGCTAATATTTTAATATAACAATGTCATTTTATAAATGAATGAGTTGTGCTATATATTGTGGCACGATTTAGCCTTGGCGACTACATTCACAATCTAACGCAACCTCTTGCACTTTATTGCTTCATTTTATTTTATTTATTTTTTGTATCACAGTTGTATAACATGATTTTTTTTTTCATAACTAATATAAAACTATTTTTATTTATTTTTTGCCTGAATACAAAAAAAAAATCAAGTGGATTGAAACGAAATCTGTCAAAACTGTAAAAATGGTGGCATGCACAAGATATTAAAAGTAAATAAAAAGACACTTTTTATAATTACATATTTTATTATACATTTGTAATTATTGCACTGTTGGAAATTCCCCCAGATTACTGTCCTCCTTCACATACAAACAGCAGCTCAAAACCGACTGACAGAGTATAAACATTGACTAATTATTTCTGTTAGTCTTATCTGACATTGACTTACTACAATCATTATATGTGTGTGGCAGACATCCTCGCTACCACCACCTCGCTGTCGGCTGCAGATTTATTGAGTTTAACTAACCTTAAACAAGACATGTCGCATCATGTGACTTACTGGCGAGCAGTGACAGCCGCGCCGGGCTCTTTCTGGTCATGTGCTGGCAATGCCTTCCAGTTATGCTGGAATTGAGCTTATCTGAATTTTCATTTTACACTGTTTGACAATTCTTAGGAAGCAGTCATGAACTGAAATTCAGGAGAACAAACTTGGCATCATGAATGAATGTGTTGTTTCCCATGTGTTTAAAACCTGTCAAAACTTCTACAAAACAAATACTATATGCTATAATACGACAATCTTATTTAAAGAAATAATGTGCTGGTGCTTTCAAGCTCCTCAAAAGGATGTACCATAATAATAATGATAAAAATTAAAGCTGCAAACAGCGATGAAAGGGCCCTTGCACCTGCGGCCACCACCACCCGGCGGCCTGAGGAAAAACAGTGATGGGCCACACTTCCTATTGCCAGCAGGTGGCGCTTTGACTATAAATGAATATTGCCATGTCTTCAGGTCAGGGCTATTATCAAACATGTGAAGTTTGGGGCAGATCGGGCGTTGTATGCCTGATTTACAACAGCTTCCTGTTTCATGGAGAAACATAGACATTTGTCTGGCCCCCACAGACACGCCATTCAGCGAAACCTCAAGATCTTCGAAATTTAACATCGCAAAGGCCTTAAGATTACACCTACCAAATTTGATGATGATCTGATTAAAACTTTAGGAGGAGTTCATTAAAGTACAATGTCTGGAAATGGAAAAAACTGCAAAAAGTTTGCTGAGAAAATTCTAAATATCTCACTTCCTGTTGTTTTTCAGATTTTGCTTCCTGGGACTTTTTTGTAGGTATTTGGCATGTGTGTACCGAATTTTATACTCGTACGTGAAATGTAGCGCGAAAGGCGCTTAATTGAAATTTTGTAGGTGCCGCTATCAAGCAACTTTGCCACACCCAATCTGAAACCCATATCAGATATAAATTTTCACCACTTCTGACGCGTGTGCAAAGTTGAGTTTTCGAGCACGTTTAGGCCCTCAAAAATGTGATTAATTTCGGAGAAGAAGAATAGACCAAGCAATTCCAATAGGGTCCTCACACCATAGTGCTCGGGCACTAATAATATAGTCTCCACAAATTTTTCAGATTGACCTTTCTTTGTATGATTCAGCCATGCAAGTGTGTGTCTTTGCGTATGTGCCAGACAGAGATGGATTACATATTGTGTATCTAGTCCAGTTATATGGATTCCCTCCATGATAATTTCCTATTCAAGTGTCGTTCAATGCCAGAAGCAGGGCTCAATAACAGCCGTCTGCTGAAGTTACGAGCCCAGCGGGGTGCTCTAGGGCAAGACATTTGGGGTTATATTTGTGGAAAAGGGCAGTCGTGCCCCCCATATAAGCTCAAGCTCACATACTGAAGCATTTCGACACTAGTTCACCCCGAAATGTTCATCAAAGTCTTCCTGTGTAGACTCTGGCGGCCAGTAAAAGGTCCTGTCGTGGGTTTTCTGAACAATGGCGCTGATGTTTTGGCAATTAAATTTCATGACATCTTTATGCCGCTATCTCCGCTCAACACCATTAGCATGACCACAATGCTTTCCCTTCTCGCTCGCCTTTCTTTTTTCTCTTTTTTTCTCACACGCAGAGAAAATGACCTCTCCGCCAATCTCAATTCACTGCACTTCTATAGCACTGAATGGACAAACTCAACAAAGGTTGACATAATTTTCTCAGGCTTTGATTGGCCCCCAGCATGCCCCACAATGACATCATGCCCCCCCCCCCTCCCCTGCTGGATGCTGGATCGTCAGGGTTACGGTGGGCAGGATTTGGCATCGGCCTGTTTGGCTGGTGTTAATGAGTACGGGGAGCGATGGCGGCGTTTTGTGGTAAACAGTCCTGGGAAACACAGGGTGAAAGTAAGGGAGGGCACATCCGACACCCCCGCTGCTGCAGGAACTTTCACATGGGCCATCCACAGGAACATGTTTGTACAGTGCACTCGCTTCGCATTACCTAGTCGCCATGAATGTGTAGCTTTAAACTTATGAGTGGAAGTGGTCGTCGGTCAGTGGACGTGTCTCTTGGAGGATATGAAGTGATTAAAGGAGCTGTGTGTTGGGAGAAGCCTGCTGTGATGAATTTTTCCTGAATTAATTACAGAAGCTTGTGCCAAAGGGGATTTTCTCTGTCCTCCAGCACCACCTCCCTGTGTTTCTTTGTTTCCTCATGACTCCGTCCAATCGCATGACAGGAATTAAATCCCTAAGTCACACCCGTAAATCTCCAGGCCTCGCTCAACTGCGGCTCCCTTTCCAGCGAGATCTTGCCATTTAAAGGAAACGTTCATCTAAATATTAAAAAGCTGTCGTCATGTGCTCCCCCTTATGTCATTCCAAATCTCTACGACTTACTTTCTTCCGTGGCACACATAAAGAGTCACACTACTGTAGACCGTGACCACAGCTGCCAAGCTCCAAAAAGAGCGGAAGAACTTCATGAAAGTATCATAAAAGTATAGTATTCTGAAGCCATATGAAAGCATTGTGTGTGAACTGAAATCTCTCCAGTTCACACAGGGCGTCATGCCCACTATCAATTAAAAAAGGACACGACTAGATGTCAGACATTATAGGTTTTCACGAGTGATGTAAATGAGCAATATCACACTCGTAGCTGTGCGATATGGCTGTATATAAGCACGGCTACGAGTGTGATATTGCATTTATACAACAGTTTGGCAGCACAAGTGTGTAAATAAATCAGAAACAACAACAGACTGTCTTTAAAAACACTCTTTTGTGCAGAACTTCTTCTTTCCGCCACAGATTCACATCTCAAGATGACAGTTTAACAGTCGAGCACAAGCCTCCGTTACTAAATCAGAAACGCCACTTTAGAGCAAGAGACGAAGGAACGCTGAGTCACTTCAGTGAAGATTATTGACTTATGTAGTGTATTATGGTATTATGAGAGAAAGATGGACTAAACGAGTGTATTGCCTGCATCTGATATAGCATATATTAACAGCCATCTATTGGTGTAATAATGTAACTGTCACTGAAGTTAACTATTACAATCACAGACGGACCCTTTCTCAATACCATATACGGAATATTATTTATATAAAATATTTATTGAACAATAATATTTAAATGAATAACAATAGCGATTATAAAAGACAATAGGAAATAAAACGCAAGCAAGCAATTCAGTCAAACGCACAAAAAGCAGGTCTAGTACAGGATTCAAGTTAAATATAGCCTAAATATAAAATTAAATATACCCCCTTTAACCCAAATCAGTTTGCTCTGGAACATGTTATAGATTTTTAAGACCAAAGATTGCCCATTTGATATTCCCCAGATGAATTAAATCTGATGTTTAACCACTATCATCATACAGTAAGAGCAGCTCAGATTTCCGAAGAAGCTGTTCTCTGTGGGTACACGAGCGCTGAACGGCCGCTGACGGTCTGGAGCTCACATCTGAGAAAGCGTCTTAACTAATCGTTAAACAGGCTCTATGTTTATATAATGAGTCACATATTCAGAGTCTTTATAACTACATGCTCGACTAAAAACTACATTTCGTGACACAACAACAGTAGTATTTTTAAAACTTATGGTGGATTTGCTCAATCATGACAGTCGCCGCAAGCCGAGTGATACAAAGGGTGAAACGGTTCAAGTGATGATACTGGGTGACTAACGCATGGCTCTCAGCCAATCAGATTAGAGAAACAGAACTGATCACAGTACACCAGCGTGGAATGGAAAAAAAGATTTGATATTTTCACCAAATAACGACTTAAATTTCAGTCTGTTCCACGGGTTTGAAGTGACGTGAGGGAGTAGTTGAAACTGATTCAGTGTTATAAAGGGTGCTGGTTAATCACTTAACACCGGTTGTGTAAGGAGACCTTGATTATGAGCTGTTTGTCTCGCTGTCAGAAGTGTGTGACGTCAATGTCTAAATTCCCTTTTTTTTTTTCTACAATAGCCATCCAGGCGTTTGGAGGCTCTGTTGGCCAAAACATATCTGTGGGTTTTCCAGCTGGGGACCTCTGACCTAGCACAATGAAATGTATTTTTCTCATTGGTGGAGCTCCAAAACCCCAACAGCCTCGTAGGTACAAGTATCACACACAGACAAATGGCCATTTCCCTTTGGAGGAGCCGTTAATGAGAATAATTTGAGGCTGAAGCTTAAACAGGGCAGAGTGCCAAACCTTGCTGCATGTGAATGCTCTCACAGCACGCTTTTAAGCTCCATCCAAACCATTTCCTCAAAATGCTCCTGCCGCCCAAAGAATGACAGCAGAATAGAAAAAAGCCCACAATTACTCCTCAGTCACTGGCGCCGTCCCAGTGCAAGTTGAAGCTTTATTTCATGACTGTACAATATTCCTGTGACCTCACAGATATGCCCAGAGACGGACTGTTGAAGACATTCCACCATTCATTACGATTTCCCCGTCTTTCATCCGTTACCTGAACCGAGGACACAAGACACCTTGGATACATCTCTTGGTGCCATTGTGACGGATGTGTTTAGCCAGTACTCTTTTCACATGTGTATGGTCCAGTGATTTATTTCTTTTAATAGGTTTATTAAGTGGTCCATTACTAACGGCCAGGACAGACATTAGCCAAGACTTCCCGCTTGTCAGGAGAGCGTTGATCTCTGTGTCGCTGTGTGGCTGTGGGCGTTTGGCAGCGCGGGCCACGGGCGTTGGGCTGGGCCACTGCGGGCGGACGCCTGCCAGTTTGGATGGGCCGCACATGTATCGGTTATTGCTGGCTGGTGGAGGGTGTGTGGGTGTATGGGAATATGAACCACACCACTGAGCTGGATCGCTCTCTTTCTCTCTCTCTGAGCATGAGAAAACTTTCCAAAGCGGTCCCTCAATCTGTTGACCTTTAATAGAAATCTCTTGCTTTGTCACTATGGATGTCAAATATCATTCCTTCATAAAACAAATGGTTCAGTACAGCTTTCCATACTGGCTAAAATACTTGGAATTAGTAACAGCTATGACGTGAAACTGCTGTATCTTCAAGAGCAAGGATGCCACTTCATGCATTGGTTTTGTTTTTTCATCATGTAGAAACAGTTTAATGAAAGCACTTGAGGCTATGAAATATTAATATAGTTAACCCTTTATCCATATTCACAACATTGCATAACCTCCCGTACCATATTGCTTCATTAGTACTCAACTTTCTAGAATACTTGATCGTGATGCCTGCAGATAAGGGGGGGTGGTGGCGTTTGCGTTTGCAGTGCGGCGGCCGGTGGCTAGACTGACATCCATGGGAATCTGGATTTCCATTCAGCAGTAATTATCTCCATCAATGCAGAGAGCAGGGGAGGGGAAAGAGGAGGAGGAGGTATGGGAGGACCAATGGAGGCAGGGGAACGTAGAGGAACTGCATGTGTTGTCAGAGCAAATCTTAAGTCTGAGTGCTCAAACTAAAAGATGGCACTTCTATTTGGTGCCGCTAGTGGTGCAGACGTTCACGATTATTAATCAAGTGTGCTGAATATGAGCACACCTGCGACTGGTTAAAAGGCATGAGGCAGCAAGCAGAGCCACAGTAAGCAACTGGGCCTGGGACAAATCCTTCTTCACCTTCCCCACGGCACAATCGCTTCCCGTGGGAGTGCCCCTCAGTTCCCCCTTGGTTGAAATCTCTATCCAGTCCAGGATCCCCAATGCCCAGGTCTACGGTCTGGTCTACTTTTATTTGTGTAAAATCACAATAACAACAAAAGTTGTGCTTTTGTACAATGACGACAACACACAGGTTGCTCTTTTTAACGCAAATTCCTGTCGCCCTCAGTTCCGCCTTGGTTGAAATCTCTATCCAGTCCAGGCTCCCCAATGCCCAGGTCAGGTACAGATGGTTCCTGTAGTCTCACCTTGTTCTGCGGTCCTCACAGCCATGTTAATATTCAGAGCAGCATGATTGTATGCAAATATTCAGAGCAATGCAAAGTCAATGGAGAGCGTTGGATTGTCCTCCCCCCCACCCCCCCATTATGGGCGTGGCCTAAATACGCTCTGTCTCTATGCAATATTTATTTAAGAAAAAAGCGATACCTTGTTAAATAATGCGATATTCGAAATGCGATACGATATTGCTTTAATTGTGTTAAAATCAATAACATTTATATTTTAAAATATATTTAAAAACTGAAAATTATATAACCACTATTTTATACAACTCATTTCACATTTATTAGTATAGTGCTTTTCATAATACATATCGTTTCAAAGCAGCTTCACAGAAAATGAAATTTTGCATTTCAGAAATGCACATATACAAAAGCACACAGATTAGCTAACAATGTATTAATTAATATATATGTAATAATTAAAGGAGCTGTATGTAGGACTGTGGCCAAAACTGGTACTGCAATCACTTTCAAATTACTGTAGAGCGGTGTATCCCCTCTCCCCCTCCCCCAGACTCGAGGTTGCCAGATAGGCTGCAGGATCCAGCAGGAACGTAGGCTGCTACAAGGCGCTTTCAATGGCAAGTGACGAGTCGTACACAGTAAGTTTTTTTTCTTTCTGTTAATTATGTTTATGCTTCAAGAGCGATGTTTTGTGAAGTAATTATGAATCGCAAAAATGTACTAATGGCGATTAGCCAAATATAATCGTAAATATGAACGCTCGTATGTGACAGTACATCCCACATGAAAAAATACTATAGTAAAATCACAGCAAAGCTAAATAACATTAGCAATGGTCATACAGGTCCACTTGCAGCATGTTTTGTCCACTATATATGCGAAGAACGAATGAGGAATAATTTTTACTGAGGTAACGTTAGGCTACTGTCTCAAATACGTTTACACGGTGCTAATAGGCGTGCTAATGTTGTTTTCCTCTGCGTCCCAGCATAATGACAGAGAAACGGGCTCTGATAATGCATTACTAATGTTAGCAATGACGACTCAACGTTTTTATTTACCAAACAATTCCTTAACGTTACCTTTTCAATTCAATGACCCGCCTCCTCCATCTGCGCTAACCTAACGTTACTTTGCACAAACATGCATATCTTTGTTCGACTGTCATGAATATTTGAAATGTCCATTTACATTAAGTAAAAGTTAGCCAAACATAGATGAACCTTACCTGTCCAGGAGAAAATTAGCAACGTTGGCATCAGTCTTCAAATTATTCTCCGTTTTCAGCCGTCTCTATCTTTCAAAGGCATCTCAAATCCTTGTTTTATTTCGGACACTGTCACAACGTTTTTCTGATTCATAACGAGGTCGTTTAGGTTTCGTAAAGTTAGACATTGTTTATCCAAAAAGTTTGTAGCTGCAGCTGTGTTAACTAGAGCAGAGCTGGCAACCTGAATGCAGATACACTACTGACTTCGTGATTGGTAGATAGGTGGAGGGTGGCGCTTCAGGCCAAAACACAACATGTCAACATCAACATCAGTTGAGGGCTGCAACTTCACTTTTAAAATGACAATATCTTGGCCGGACAACCGTTGTCAGTGATATAAATATTTGAAATTAACATGATTTCTTAATGTCTAGTGACATATCAGGGCCATTTTATGATTAATTGAAATACATTTCTTACATACAGTTCCTTTAAGGCACAGAAATAAGTGAAATAAGAATACATGTTGTTAATGAATAAGTATATAGAAATGAGCATGTGTTGATGCAGAGCTGCATCATCTGAAGTCCTGGCAGGAGTTGGAGTCGTCTCTTTACAGGTGTTGGTCATCTGAAGTCTTTATGAGAGGCTGGATCCAGACTGGAGCTGACGGACTCTCTAGTTACCTCGGGATGGGCGTCCCGAGATAAAACCGAACAGAAAAAGAATTAGTGTAGCTGCTGTTCAAAGCATTAAGCAAAGACGATCATGTGATTTGATATAACTGGAGTACAAGGTTATGAGATGCATTATGTGAATGCCTGGCTAAAGAGATGCGTCTTTAATCTAGATTTAAACTGGAGGAATGAGTCTGAGCCCCGAACATTATTAGGAAGGCTATTCCATAGTTTAGGAGTCAAATAGGAAAATGTTCTTCCTCCTTTAGTGGACTTAGATATCCTAGGTGTTACCAGAAGCCCAGGGTTTAGTGATCTTAAAGATCGTGAAGGGTTATAAGGCGATAGAAGATCAGTTAAATACACTGGAGCTAAACCATTTAGGGCCTTATAGGTCAGTAGCAATACTTTATAATTGATACGAAACCCTAACCAGTGTAGAGATGTTAGAATTGGTGTTATGTGATCATATTTTCTTGACCTAGTAAGAACTCTTGCAGCTGCATTTTGGACTAATTGTAGCTTGTTTATTGAGGAGGCAGAACAGCCAGCTAGTAGTGCATTACAGTAATCTAGTCTAGAGGTCATAAATGCATGAACTAACTTTTCTGCATCAGAGACAGATAGCATGTTTCGTAGCTTAGCAATGTTTCTGAGGTGGAAGAAGGCTGTTTTTGTAGTATTTGAAATATGATTTTCCAAGACAAATTGCTGTCTAATATAGCACCCAGGTCTTTTACTGTAGCAGATGAAGTAACAGTACATCCTTAACAGAGATTCTGTGTACAGGTTTTTGGTCCAATAAGTAATACCTCATTCTTATCTAAATTTAATAGGAGAAAATTACAGGTCATCCAATATTTTATATCTTTAACACACTCTGTCAGCTTGGATAATTTAGAGATTGCATCTGGTCGTGCAGAAAAATATAACTATATATAGTATCTTCGCATAACAGTGGAAACTAATTCCATGTTTTCTTATAATATTACCAAGTGGCAGCATATATATTTGAGAATAACAGAGGGCCTAACACAGAGCCTTGCGACACTCCATAATTTACAGACGTCATCTGTTTTTCCCCGTTTAAATAGACAAATTGGTAATGTTCTGATAGATACGATCTAAACCACTTTAAGCCTTTCCCTGAATACCAGTGTAATTTTGTAGACGATCTAAGAGTATTTTATGATCTATGGTGTCCAATGCGGCACTAAGATCAAGTAAAACTAGTATTGAGATACAGCCTTGGTCAGCAGATAAGAGTAAGTCATTTGTGATTTTAACGAGCGCAGTTTCTGTGCTGTGATGGGCTCTGAATCCAGACTGAAATTTTTCATAGATATCGTTTTCTTGTAAGTAAGAGCACAATTGAGCAGACACAATTTTTTCTAGTATTTTAGACAGAAATGGAAGATTTGAAATAGGTCTGTAATTTGCTAATTCATTTGGATCTGGTTTCTTAATGAGAGGTTTAATAACTGCCATCTTGAACTGTCTTGGGACATGACCTAGAGTTAAAGATGAATTAATAATATTGAGAAGAGGCTCTTCTGCTACAGGTAACAACTCTTTCAGTAGTTTAGCTGATATTGGATCTAATAAACATGTTGGTTTAGAAGCAATGATAAGTTTATTTAGCTCTTCCTGTCCTATAGTTGTAAAGCACTGCAGTTGTTCTTCAGGGGTGATAATTGAGGCTGAATCATAAAACGCTGTCAGAGGTTGTACATTTGTAATTGTATTTCTGATGCTTTCGATTTTTTTAGTGAAGAAATTCATAAAGTCATTACTACAAAACTGTACTGGAATATTTTGTTCAGGTGATGTGCGTTTATTTGCTAACCCGGCCACTGTACTAAATAAAAACCTGGGGTTGTTTTGGTTATTTTCTATCAGTTTATGGTAATGCTCAGCCCTGGCTGCTTTTAGAGCCTTTTTATAATGGGAACTGCTGTCTTTCCATGCGATTCTAAATACCTCTAAATGAGTTTGTTTCCATTTGCGCTCTAGATTACGAGTTTCTCTCTTGATAACGTGAGTAATATTGTTGTACCACGGTGCAGTACTTTTCACTCTCACCTTTTTTAATCTGATCGGTGCAACTGTTTTTAATGTACTAGAGAAAATGGTGCTCATACTGCTAGTCATATCCTCTAGTTCATCTAGTTCATATTTTCCAGTATGGAGAACGCAGTGTGCACGTTATTGCGGTATGATGTCTATATCAGTAGGATTGATTCCATGTGATATAATTAAATCTAGCATATGATTAAAACGATGAGTGGGCCCAGTCACGTTTTGCTCGACCCCAAAGGAGTATATTATTTATAATAATATAACAAAATGTATATTTTTCACATTCTTTTGGGGAAAATAAAGCATCACTACAACTTCTGAAAGTGACCAGCAGTGTTTTAGCATTAGGCTGTATAAAAAGTAATGTCACAAATCTGACAATATAATTTTTACATCAGTGTAAACAAATGTAATGCCAATATTTACATACCAAAAACTCTTTGCTCAACTTGGTAATATAGAATTATATCAACCTAAAACTTAACATAAAGAACATCCAGGTAAACCAAAACACCTGAACTAGGGGTGGACGATTAGTGGACGTTCTTCGTTATTAAAAATAAGAACTACAAACGATAGGACAAACACAATGAAATAAAGATACAAATGAAATAAACAGTGTAACAGAAATAAAAAAGGTTTTCAGGCAGGCCTACATTAGATCTATTTAACAGTAGCGAAACAGAAACAGAATAATCAAATGTAAAACTAAAACACTGCAGTCTTCACATGAATTAAATAAACACTGATTCATAATAAAGCTACAAAGGTTGAGTGATTTTCTCTTTATCTCTTGCTGTTTGACCGACAATGGCAGGTTTACTGTATTACACCGTGTCCTAACTACACACAAAGCCGTGACACATGATAAAAGGTATCTTTTCCATATTAATTAGAGTTGTTGTCCTAACCAGGCGCATTTTAGAAAACGGTTTCTATTTCTGAAACGTTGTGGCTGGAACAACAACACAAAAAATAATAATAACACAAAACATAATCTCAGGTAGTGTTTATGTGCTTTATTTAATGTTAAAAGCGTGTAATGTGACTTTGAATATCATTTAGTGCTCCCAGCTTTGTAGTGTATCTGTACTAAAAGCAACAATCAAATTATACAAATGGAAACAAGAGTATATTCTATGACAAAGATTGTTTTAGTAACTCAGTATGTATTTTAGTAATGTTTAAATGCCGTTATATTTGTGAATTTGATTATGTACTTATCCATTTCCTTGTGAGTGCATATTTTCATTAACGAAATGAACACTAGAGTGAACCTGTGTTTTTTTCCCCTTGTCTCTGCACCCCTAATTCTAGGCTGAAAGTGTCACTTATTATATAAAGCAGGATTAATTGGGAGGTTGAACAATAAATGATTATGTATGTCACAGGTATGTCACAAGGATCTGTCGCGTAGTTTAATTTGTGCGAGTATTCTGCCTTTCACTCATCTTTGCTCTCGGCTGTAGATTAGAGGCAGTTTCCCTCCAGTCAGGTGAGGTTTGTGATTTACTGTAAAGCCCAGGGCCGCTGTGATAAAGTATCTAACATAACCTCTGTGTACTTCAGATATAACCTGAGCCGCAGGCGCGAGCTGTCTGAATGAACGAGGCCACGCATGAGGGATTGTGTTTAGTGAGTAGATGTATGCTGGTATCCGACTGATGCTATCAGGACACTCTTGTTTTTAAGTGAATGGATTCCGCAGCTAGGTGCATGCACGTAGGGTGGTGTACGTGTCAGGGTAGCAGTTTCAGGTCTGTTCAGCAATTGTAAAGGAGATAAAGGTCACAAGGAACTCTCTGACCTACTGACCCGGGACACTCTCAGGTCATCTTTACAGGCAGCACTTGAATTTCATCAGGTGGTGTGGTGGGATGACAGGGAGGTGAGAAAACCATCTATCAAACAAGGGACACGCTAGCCAGGTTAAGGACACGGATGCTCTGGTTCTCTTCTCCTGGGGTCGTGGGGACGCTCTCTGGCTCCCACGGTAGCGGGATGAACAGTGTCAGGGTCAGCCAGTGGGTCGATAGCCATCCTCTTATCTGGGTAACCAGCGGTCATGTTTGCTGATGGTGATGGACGCTTGATTGAGCTGTTTTTCCTGCTTTTTCACACATATCGCACTCGAGGAAAAGCATGCGCTAATGGCTCAGTGTTTTGGGCATGTTCAGACGTGGAGGAATGTTGACCTTACCTGCAGTTCATGGTCAGATACTGGAAAAATCCATTAAATACAAATTTCTGCCCATGTCATTTGGACCAAATCGTCTACAGTACCAAATCTATCCATTCTTTATTATGGTCCCGATTTATATAAGGTGGCCTTAAATACTATGTACTAACATAAAAAATAATTACAATGTACTTATTGAGTTCATATTGTATTGCACTTTTGCTGATATTGAGATAGGATACGGGTAAAGTTTAAGGGTAAAGTTAGGTACGGGTGTGGTGTTATGGGTAAGTTTAAGGGTAAAGTTAGGGACAGGTGTGGTGGTATGAGTAAGTTTAAGGGTAAAGTTAGGGACAGATGTGGTGGTATGGGTAAGTTTAAGGGTAAAGTTAGGGACAGGTGTGGTGGTATGAGTAAGTTTAAGGGTAAAGTTAGGGACAGATGTGGTGGTATGGGTAAGTTTAAGGGTAAAGTTAGGGACAGGTGTGGTGGTATGGGTAAGTTTAAGGGTAAAGTTAGGGACAGGTGTGGTGGTATGGGTAAGTTTAAGGGTAAAGTTAGGGACAGATGTGGTGGTATGGGTAAGTTTAAGGGTAACGTTAGGTACGGGTGTGGTGTTATGGGTAAGTTTAAGGGTAAAGTTAGGTACGGGTGTGGTGGTATGGGTAAGTTTAAGGGTAAAGTTAGGTACGGGTGTGGTGGTATGGGTAAGTTTAAGGGTAAAGTTAGGTACGGGTGTGGTGGTATGGGTAAGTTTAAGGGTAAAGTTAGGGACAGATGTGGTGGTATGGGTAAGTTTAAGGGTAAAGTTAGGTATGGGTGTGGTGGTATGGGTAAGTTTAAGGGTAAAGTTAGGGACAGATGTGGTGGTATGGGAAAGTTTAAGGGTAAAGTTAGGGACAGGTGTGGTGGTATGAGTAAGTTTAAGGGTAAAGTTAGGTACGGGTGTGGTGTTATGGGTAAGTTTAAGGGTAAAGTTAGGTACGGGTGTGGTGGTATGGGTAAGTTTAAGGGTAAAGTTAGGGACAGGTGTGGTGGTATGGGTAAGTTTAAGGGTAAAGTTAGGTACGGGTGTGGTGGTATGGGTAAGTTTAAGGGTAAAGTTAGGGACAGATGTGGTGGTATGGGTAAGTTTAAGGGTAAAGTTAGGTATGGGTGTGGTGGTATGGGTAAGTTTAAGGGTAAAGTTAGGGACAGATGTGGTGGTATGGGTAAGTTTAAGGGTAACGTTAGGTACGGGTGTGGTGGTATGGGTAAGTTTAAGGGTAAAGCTAGGGACAGGTGTGGTGGTATGGGTAAGTTTAAGGGTAAAGTTAGGGACAGGTGTGGTGGTATGGGTAAGTTTAAGGGTAAAGTTAGGT
The DNA here is from genome assembly GCF_949357685.1 of Gobio gobio. Classification (NCBI taxonomy): domain Eukaryota; kingdom Metazoa; phylum Chordata; class Actinopteri; order Cypriniformes; family Gobionidae; genus Gobio; species Gobio gobio. Next base: position 27,249,316 of record NC_137097.1, on the reverse strand, counting down.
ACAGGTGTGGTGGTATGGGTAAGTTTAAGGGTAAAGTTAGGGACAGGTGTGGTGGTATGAGTAAGTTTAAGGGTAAAGTTAGGTACGGGTGTGGTGTTATGTGTAAGTTTAAGGGTAAAGCTAGGGACAGGTGTGGTGGTATGGGTAAGTTTAAGGGTAAAGTTAGGTACGGGTGTGGTGTTATGTGTAAGTTTAAGGGTAAAGCTAGGGACAGGTGTGGTGGTATGGGTAAGTTTAAGGGTAAAGCTAGGGACAGGTGTGGTGGTATGGGTAAGTTTAAGGATAGGGTTAGGTGTAAGGGATGGGTCAACAGTGTAATTCTAAATGTAACTACAGAAATGAATTTACAAATGTAATTATATGCAGGTATTTTTTTAAATGTAAGTACAATGTAAAAACATGTATGTACACAATACGTGCATTGTATCAAATGGTTAATTTAAATGTTAGTAGTGTACCACCTAATATAAAGTGGGTCCATGATGTGCATTCTGGTAAGGTTTTTTATGGGTTTTCTAGGTATGTGGGTTGCTTTTCCTTGTCTATCCACTCCAACACATCCATAAAGGGACAGTTTAAATTAAAATGTTGTTTTTAAAGAAAATCTGAAGTAGGCACATTTTAATAAAAACCTCTTCACCTGAAGCCCTTTAAATGTTTGAAATTAGTTTTAAGACCGATTTAGTGTTGAATCAGATATTGAGTCATCCTTTCTACACAAAAGCGGTCGCAAAGGTTAAATGAAACTCATTCTCATATAACTATAAATAGTTCTTTATATAATAATCCTTGTCTATATGCAACACACGTTTTCTGCTGCACATCCTGCCTCGTACTTTCAGCTCAATCCCAATGTTTTGTTTAATCTGGGAACGCAGGCTTATTAAAATAATGACGACTAAGGGATTTACTCTCTCTATTCATGTTCAAAGAGATCTTTGTCCTTCAGTGCAACCTACTTGAAATGTTGCCCAGAAAGTTGATGCTGCCCGATTGTTATCAGCAGGCCCTAAAATCACCCTGTTTATATCCTCTCTCTTGTAATTTAAACCACTTGCTTCTTATTAGAAATCTGAGATATGCTTTTTTTCCCCCTTCTCTTTGTTTTTAATCTCATCTCATCCCTGTGTAAAATATTAATTCCACTTCATATCAAATGATATCAAAATGACAGCTTGAAACGGATATTGCTCGGCTGACAGCTCGTCATGAAGAAGGGCCGGTCTGGAACACAATGAATGTCTCTGTGTCTCTGCTAATCTAGCAAACCGTATTATTTAACTCTATATGTATTCAGTATGCTTATGTATAGTTAATTGGAGTTGTTTTGGCCTCAGAAAGCTCCTGAAACACAGGAAGGAAACACATCCTCCGTGTAGTGACAGTTCAAAGAGAAATGAAAGTGAGATGTGAAAAAGTGAAATGTTACTGTATGCTAATTTTATACATTCACAAAACAAGTGGGTGTTCATATTCCTGGACCACTTTCATTTCAGCATCATTTCTGTCAACAGTTCCAAAACCTTGTGCCAAGAACAATATTCATCTGAAAACTGTAGATGACTGTAATTTTTCCCCATAACAAAGCAAAATGAAATGGTTGGCAAGTAATGTGTTGAATTGTTGTGATTACTAGACATTTTTGCACTAAATACTAAAACATATGAAATGTAGCACAATAGCTGCAACACATTTATTTTTTAGTTAGTTTTTTAACATTGTAAACAGTTACAGTTGCAAGAAAAAGTAAGTGAACTGCTTTCAGAATCTTTGAAATTGTGAATCATTTTAACAAAATAAGAGATCATACAAAATGCATGTTATTTTTTTTTTATTTAGTGCTGTCCTGAATAATATATTTTGCCAAAAGACAAAAGATAGCTGAATTTATAAAAAATTACCCCGTTCAAAAGTTTATAAACTTGACTCTTAATCCTGTGTGTCGTTCCCTGATGATCCACGTGTGTGTGTGTGTGTGTGTGTGTGTGTGTGTGTGTGTGTGTGTGTGTGTGATGGTTGTTCTTGAGTCTCTTGTTTGTTCTTCAGAAAAATTCTCCAGGTCCTGCAAATTCTTTAGTTTTCCAGTATCTTTTGCATAATTCACCCCCGCTCTTAATGCGTTGTGTGTTTCCTTCTGGAGCATCAGTGAATGTTTGAACCTTTTTTAGTAGTCCCTCAATCGCCCTCAGATCTCAGAATCACACTGTCGCTGCTGGAAAGAGCTCAAATATACAGAAGATGCTGAAAACTGAAGAATGTGCTGGACCTGGAGGAATTTTCTGAACAATGTTGGTCAGTTTCACTGCTCAGGACAAACAAGATACTCAAGAACAACCATCACAAAACACACACACACAGCAGTGAATCATCAGGGAATGACACACACACTCACACACACAGCCGTGGATCATCAGGGAATCACTCGCAGGATTAAGTATCAATGGTTCATACACTTTTGAACTGTTTGAATAAATTCAGCTATTTTTTTTGTCTTCAGCTATTTTTTCATCTTTTATGAAAAATATCTTATTCAGGACAGAACTAAATAAAAAAATATTGGTTGGGTAGTACTTAATACTGTTTTATGACCTTTATACTTTGTGCTTCACTAAATTCACACTTGAGGCGTGAGAATATGATTTCATTACGATATGTAACATATCTAGTCCTTTAGCTTTCAGAACAGTGTGCCTTTTATATTTTACGTCTATAACTGCTGTTAATTACCTTCCATTGTGAAGGCCTCCTTCAATTCCTTTTCCCTCTGTACAGATTAAAACATTATCAAAATGATTCCCATTCACATGGATCCGCAGAAATGACTAAAAACACTGTATTATGCATACCAGACAAGTAATTTGGTCATTTTGTAAAGAAAAACTATGCGCCTACGCACATGCGTATTCAAACATACTTGCCTATAGACTAAATGTGATGCTTGCGTGCATGCCGTCACCGTTCTCACAAATGTATGCTTTTTTGAAGTTTACATGAAGGTGAAGTCTGAAGTTTGTGTTCTCAAGCCACCAAACGCTGCAAATGAATGTCCAGAACGCATTAAGAGTTTTCTATTTTAGTTCAAATGGTGTCGTGTAAGTGGCCCTTAAAGTAAATAAATTATTTAGAAACTTACTTTAGCTGGACAATAACTTTTTGCTAGAGCTGATGTACAGCCAAAACAATCTCTTCATTAATTTCCTATTATCACTGTAAAGCTGCTTTGAAACAATCTGTATAGTAAAAAGTGATATTTAAAGGGGCTATATGCAACTTTTTCCCCAAAATAAACGTAACAATAGCCTTTTTATTTTACCATTTATGACTCAAACATCTCCTGATGAGCATACTGACACCTTGTCCGCTCACAGTGGGTGCACCTATAAGCCTGTATCCTATTTTTCCTATTTTCTGGCGGGTCGGTTTTTCCCGCGCTGTCTGCGGATGTGACGTCACCACCGCTGCGAGAGCGAGCAGAAAATAAGAGCAGTTCTATTTTTTGGCCACAGGTGTCAGTCGCGAGTTTAAATTTCAGAAAAACGCATATAGCCCCTTTAAATGAAGGTGACTTGACTTGACATAGTAATTGTACCACTGTACACATACTGTTTTTACTTTGTTCTTACAAACTGAGAGACAATATGCCACAGATGGTTTTCCACACAACATAAGATGTATTTAGCCCAGATTTTCTCGAAAGAAATTATTATTGTAGTGCCCTCAATGCGACCACACACACAATTTATAATGCATTATATATAATGCACCATGGGAATGGATCTTGGAGCAGACACAATTTCCAGCCTCAAAGAGATCCCTTCATATGGGTAACTGCCCCTAGATGGGAGAAATATCTGTGTATGAATTTTATTTTATATATATATATATATATATATATATATATATATATATATATATATATATATATATATATATATATATATATATATCGTATATATATATAGGCACTTATAGGGAATATAATCTACTGTAAGCAGACTAATTTAGCAAAACCTCAACATTATGAATCATTTTTTAACCCACTCCATTAGAGTCCATTAACATAACGTGAGTTCTGTGCGGAGTCTCTGAGCTTCGCTGGACACGACTCAGCAAATCCATTTGCTAAAATAACAGTATAATTGCGCTAACCTGCTCTCCAGAGATTATTTCCTGTGAGCAGACACAAATATGAATTCACTTAATATAGGCAATTTGATTTGGAGAGGGAGTTGCATTACTGTGGATATTGTCCAGACTTCGGGGAGACGTGTGGCGTTGAATGGCAGAGGTGTATCCTCGCAGATGTGCGGTACATGACGCAAACTGAGTAGCCAGGAAGTCCGCCGGCCCATGGTGTGGCGTGCCAGTTGGGATTGACAAAATGGTTCTCCGTTATAAAGATTTCATTCACCCAGAAGACTGCGGCTATGAATATGAATGTGTTTTTTTAGCTGTCTGTATGCAGAGACATGTTCCGATCAGAGGGGGCCTGCAGGGACACATTAAATTGGGCCGTTAAGTGGTGGAGGAGAGTGGGTGGCTGCAATGACTGAGTTTGACAGCCTGCGTGATTTTCCGTAGAGCACGACTTTGGGTTTGTGGGACCCTGGGAAAGATAATGAAAATGGGCCCCATCGGTGTAAAACTTCCCAGAATAAAAAAACATCAATAGGTTTACTAGCACAATGAGTGTTTTTAGTTGTCATATTTTGCTTAAAGTGTCCCCATTACTGTAATTTGAGTGTCTGTGCTCATTTAAATATTTACATTAAACCCTTTCATCTGCAAATGAGTGATGATACTCCAAGACTGGTTCCAAGACGTCTGTCTACTGTCTATCACCTGTAGCAAGGGTGTTCAGTCCGGCTCCTGGAGGGTAACTGTGCTGCAGAGTTCTTCTCGAACCCCAGTTCAACACATCTAAAGCAGCTAATCGAGGTCTTCAGGTTCACTAGGCGCTAGGCAGGTGTGTTGGGGAAGGTCGGTGCTAAACTCTGCAGGACAGTGGTTCTCCAGGAGCAGTTTTCTGAGTAATACAGCACAGGTTCCTTGAGAGTGGACTAGACTGAGCCACTGACCACACTTCATATAAACATAACAGTCTTGCGTTAAATATAGGTAATTCTGTCTATGCGTTAAAAAGAATCTCATATTTGTGAGTGATTGTGTGAGAAAGCGTGGGATTTAATTGGCTCTTTGGGGTCAAGATCTAATTCTATTGTGATATGGGCACAGAATGAGACGGGAGGGGCTAAGAGCCTCGTCACCTGTGGCCACTTGTATGTAATACCTTTGGGAACTGGTTGCTCTTAACGTCTCCACTGGGGATTTTCTCCATTTATGGAGATCCCTTTTATACAACCCTCTTACGCAACTCCTTTGTCACGCCAAACCAGGGTTTCTCAATCCATTCTTACACTGCACATTTTGAGTGTCTCACTAATCTGACACGGCTTGTTTAGTTCATGGAGCCCTCTACTAATGAGCTCATGAGAGAATCAGATGTGCTAAATAAGGACGATATCCAAAATATCTTGACCAGGCAATCAAACCCAGATAAGTTAAAGTCCACCTAAAAGTATCTTCTTCACACTCTATGTCCTTTCAATGAAGAAGATACACTACTCAGCCATAACATTATGACCACTGACAGGTGAAGTGAATAACACTGATTATCTCTTCATAGTTAGTGGGTGGGATATATTAGGCAGCAAGTGAACGTTTTGTCCTTTAAGTTGATGTGTTAGAAGCAGGAAAAATGGGCAAGTGTAAGGATTTGAGCGAGTTTGACAAGGGCCAAATTGTGATGGCTAGACGACTGGGTCAGAGCATCTCCAAAACTGCAGCTCTGTGGTGTTCCCGGTCTGCAGTGGTCAGGATCTATCAAAAGTGCTCCAAGGAAGGAACAGTGGTGAACCGGCGACAGGGTCATGGAAAGGCTCATTGATGCACGTGGGGAGCGAAGGCTGGCCCGTGTGGTCCGATCAAACAGACGAGCTACTGACGCTCAAATTGCTCAAGAAGTTAATGCTGGTTCTGATAGAAAGGTGTCAGAATACACAGTGCATCTCAGTTTGTTGCGTATGGGGCCGCCGAAAGCACCAACAGTGGGCACGTGAGCATCAGAACTGGACCACAGAGGAATGGAAGAAGGTGGCCTGGTCTGATGAATCACGTTTTCTTTTACATCACGTGGATGGCCTGGAGCATGTATGTTGCTTACCTGGGGAACACATGGCACCAGGATGCACTCTGGGAAGAAGGCAAGCCGGCGGAGGCAGTGTGATGCTTTGGGCAATGTTCTGCTTGGAAACCTTGGGTCCTGCCATCCATGTGGATGTTACTTTGACATGTACCACTTTCTGCAGGCTCTTTCAGCAGGTTAATGCGCCTGCCACAAACCAAACATTGTTCAGCAATGGTTTGAGGAGTACAACAACGAGTTTGAGGTGTTGACTTGGCCTCCAAACTTGGGGACCAACACAATATTAGGATAAATAAATATGTAGTCATAATGTTATGCCTGATTGGTGAATTTCATGAGTTTTTCCCCAGCTTTCATCCACAGATCAGCTCTGGGAGTGGAGGGATTCTGGACCAGTAAAACCGGGGAGTGATCCATAGATCATCTGAGCTGTGATAGGGGCTTGTTTATGTGTTTACATCAGGGCTGTCGCGGTCACTCTGACCATGAGTGTGAAGTCATGGGGTTTGAGAGAGCTCCAGCACTCTGCGTATCACATCATTAGCAAACCAGTAACAGCCATAATGACGCTTTGGAGGTTATAGAGAGGCAATGGTCTTTTTATGGGGAAAGTGCAGCAGTCAAACAACACATGCCAAATGCCCTGGGTCTTAAAGGGCTTCTAACATTCCTATATCTGCTAGGTTTACACATTGCTTGTTTGCTGGAACCTGGCGTATGTGTAGATATTGGACTATAGGTTATTCCTCTTCAGTCCTAAACCACTGGCACAGATGAGAGAAGGCTGTCAGGCACCTCTCTATGTGTTTTCTGTGACTGTAGTTTACATGTATAAAAGATTTTCTTCTTAGGGCAGTGGATGTGAGGCTAGTCTTGCATAGCCAGACTTTTGACTTGCAGCATTCAGTCTGGACCACTTTGAACTTTGTTCGAGATGATCTTTTCCTGTTTAAGTGGGTGGTTCTTGGCTTTAAAAAAGTTTGTCTTATTTTTAAGTTTTGTTTAGGGAAGGTTTATCTGAAATAACTAATGAAAAATGCTATAGAAATAATGCCTGCACCGAAAATGCCAAAGTACAACTGGTGGCTTACCTGTCAAGTATCCCGTTTTGGCCGGGAAAGTCCCGTATTTTACCCTTCTTTCCCGCCGTCCTCCCGTATTAGTATTTTCCTGTAAATCTCCCGTATTTTAACCTGCGTTATTAAAAAACAATAATACCGGAGTAAAAAAAACAAAAACATTTCCAACCTGAGCACTGTAACTAGCCTCGCGATAACTGCCATCTGCAGTAGCCTACAGTAAAGGTGTCAGTTGTCGCGAGGTTAGTGTGTGAGGTCAGATGACGAGTGACAACGCGGGAAAAAAACAAAACAGAGACAGATGATGGACGTAACGATAGAGACGGATTAAGGCACTCCTGCCAAAAAAAAAAAAAAAAACTCGTTTAAATACCGTGATCAATGGGACAGCGAATTTAATTATAAAATGTAAGTGACTTAATGTTAATTAATTGTTTATGGAACTGGTGTATGAAATCGGTGTCATTTCCAGTCGTGATGGTATTCAGGAAAACAGCACTCTTGTTAGTGTGATGTTGCTTAACTGTATCATATGTTATAAATATAAGAACTACACAATTTTAACCATGCATGTTAACTGAGTTTCTTTGTATGAGCGGCGCTCATTTGTTTTCGATTTTCTCCAGCTCAACCTTGTTAATGTCAGTTCGTTTGATAGTATTATCCACTATCGATCTCCACTTACACTAACTATTCCCTAGTGATTCCCTAGTTATTTTTTGTTTTGACATTTTACTCAGGATACTTGTCCGTTGGGCAAGTAAAATTATTTTTCACTTGCCCCTTCAAAAAATCCACTTGTCCCGGACAAGCGTTCATGTCGAGCCCTGCCCATAGCAATGCAAGTTCAGAAAGGGTATTTAGCATGGAACGAAAGATTGTTACAGAGAATAGGATGACATTAGACAACAGAACTGTTTGTGCTCTACTCTCATGTAAAATGAACCACTCTGGCCCAGCCCACAAATACACTCCTTCCAAAACAGTCTTAAAGAATGCAAAGTCTGCAACAAATTTGTACAATAACTCACTAAAAGAGTAAAGTAGTTTTCAGTTGCTACCCAGTTAAGATTGAGATTAGTTTAAGCAAACTCAGTTTTTTTTAGGCTCAAGAAGGTGTATTTTATTCTGTGTTAGAGATCCCTACTCACAGCAAATTGGTACAGTTTGGGGTTAAGGGACATCTGATGCACTAAAGCCACTTCCCCTGTGTCTCTCACTCCAAATTAAAGCAGCATTTTAGAGACAAACTTGCCTGTCTTTTGCTGGTAATTATTTATTATATGTATAATTTAGTATACTTATTAGTATAATTCATTAAATTATTATTATATAAATTGACAATTAATATTAAACTTTGCATTTAAATGAATATAAATATATACATATAGAACTACAAGCTTTAATACATAAAGCTTATTAAGCTTACGTGTTTTCTTTTGAGCTCGTTGTGAACCTATATGAATTATTTAAATTCAGTATGATTCACTTGCATTGATATAGTCAGATATTTTCTTTTAGCTGACTTCTCAAACTTTCGCTGCATCAGCCGTGTTTATTTGTTTATGTCTTGAAAATGCATCTAAATTCATGATATTTTTCATAACAATCTCTTAAACTTCAGCAGAGAATTGAATTATTCTGGCTATACAATTATAATGACAATATTATTAAGTGTATAATGAAGTGATCAACTGTAAGTCAATTAAATAAATCCTGTTTCTAAATCAAACAAATGAGACATTTTTTAAATATTGTAAAGGTCAATATTTTACTCCACACCACAACAAATTCAACTAATCTTTATGTTGTTGTCTAACAAAAAAAAGATATATATTCAATATATTTTCTGTATTTTATATGTGCATACACGTGTAAATGCGCTCACTCAATAAAGTCTTTAACCAGTGACTTGATGAACCTTTCTGCAAAATGAAAATACTCCATTTCTAACATTTAAAGATCAGAAGCAAAGCATGTTGTTCATGCAAGCAGCTCATGATTCACGTCTCAGAGCGGCTCTGTTCACAGTAAATGAGCTCCAAATGCACAATGCAGTCAGGCAAGTACCGTTCCCCTGGCAACCACCAAACCCAGACTCGGATTGCCAGACAGAGAAGTGTGACTGGTCACTCCAGAGAACACGTCTCCACTGCTCTAGAGTCCAGTGGCGGCGTGCTTTACACCACTGCATCCCACACTTTGCATTGCACTTGGTGATGTAAGGCTTGGATGAGCTGCTCGGCCATGGAAACCCATTCCACGAAGCTCTCTACACACTGTTCTTGAGCTCATCTGCAAGCCACATGAAGTTTGGAGTCTGTAGCTATTGACTCCGAAGAATGTTGGCGTCTTCTGCACACTGTGACCCTCAGCATGCGCTGACCCCGCTCTGTGATTTTACGTGGCCTACCACTTCGTGGCTGTGTTGCTGTTGTTCCCAATTGCTTCCACTTTGTTATAATACCACTAACAGTTGAGCGTTTAGTAGTAAGGAAATTTCACGAATGGACTTGCCACACAGGTGGCAACCTATCACGATACCACGCTTGAGTTCACTGAGCTCCTGAGAGCGACCCATTCTTTCACAAATGTAGAAACGTCTGCATGCCTAGTGCTTGATTTATACACCTTTTGGCAATATAGTGTATATATTGTTTTATTTTGTAAACTATCCAAAGATAGCCTAACACAATTCTCAAAAACTCTTTGAAATCTTAAGTGTATGGCATTACGTTGTTTTAAACCCCAAATCTTTCTCTTAAAAGATTGTTCATTTACAATTATTAAGTTATTTGTAAATCTAAGTACGTTCAATGTAACTAGCTATTTTTTGATAGTAGATTGTAGTGTAGATAACTTTCAGAGTAGCTTCATCAACGCAATCTTTTTGGGTGTTCCAGAGAAGAAGGAAAAAAAGTCTTACATATTTGGAATTACACGAGTGGCAGTAAAAGTAGCAGTTTTAATTTGTGCTTGAACTATCCCTTCTATCCATCACAAATGTGAGGTCTGTATGTGTGTACTTGTATAGGCTATGATTCTGCCCTAGTTTGGACAATGGACCAATATTGCTTAATTTAGCCTGCAGAAGAGCATAGCTTTTCTTGTGTGGTCTGACGTGGATGAAGTCTCCTGCCAAACAGGTCAGGTGGTGTGTGCTGCGGTCTGGAGGCTGTCACAGGCTAACACCACCACCACCCACTGCTGCTGAGCCGCCCGCCATGCGACCAGCTTACTGCTAATGCTTGAGATAATCTGCCTCCACTTCCACCTCCACAACACACACATGCACACACACACCTTATTTGTATAGCATGGTGTGGACTTGTGTGCCGCAATTGTTTTATATTGAGCCAGTTAAATTTGTACCCATAACCTTAGAAATCTTTACAGAAACCTTTTGGCATTTTTATGATGTCCTTAGCCTGTATAAAGCTGATGTCATGTGGACCATTGGGAACTCTCATAATATTGGTATGTCTGGTATTGGTACATACACAGAAAGATTTTCTTTTGGGGTTAGATTTATAATTCAGCCACTCTCCCATGCGCGCACACACACACACACACACACACACACACACACACACACACACACACACACACACACACACACACATGGTGGCATTTGATCAGTAATTTATGAGCATGCCAACTCATGCGCGCACACACATGCTAAGACTTAAACACACATGCACCCTTTGAACTATGCTGAAGTCTCTACGCCCGAGATCAATGTGTTTGCTAAAGGTACGAGAGGAAGTTTTCATGGATGTTTTTTTTCTTCTTCAGGGTAAAGAGCCATGCCACAGGTGAGGTTTCTCGTTTTTCATGTTTTGTTTCATTCTTTGGCATCTCAACCCTGTCTGCAAACACACTCAACCCCTCAAAACTCACAAACAAACCCTCTGATATTATTTTGTTCATGTGGATGTCGTCATTATAACAGTTTCCTCCTCAGCCATTATCTTATCTCTAAATCTGATTCTCCATTATCTTTTTTAAACAGATGTGGGAGACGGGTACATTTATTCAAGACATTTCTAAAGTTCATTCATTTCTCACGGATACAAAAGGAGCAAAAAGCTTTATTCTTTGAAAAACCTTAAACTACGGTAATAAATACCATGTTATATGAATATGGTAATCATCCAGTACCATGGTATCAAAGTAGTATGATAGTGCCACAGTACATTTTTGTGTACTGTGAATAAACTAATGTTGCTTAGTTTAAGTTGTGGGTAGTAGTGGAAAAAACAAAGGTACTACCAAAGCTAATCAACTTTTCAAAAGGAGAAATGTTAATTACTTCTTTGGTTGTTGACATCAAAGGCTGTGTCCACGTCCAATCCAACTCTACAGTAGCTTATGGAAAATAAGTGCCCTTGACTGTATTTAATGTGCACTGGCAGTGATGAATCTGCTCCTTCAAATCTTAAAATGTAATAAAAAATGTACTTGCTGATCATATAATATTAATGAAACAAAAAGGCTGCTTAAGTGTACCTACAGATAATGGATGGATGCACTTTTATAATGGATGGATGCACTTTTATAATGGATGGATGCACTTTTATAATGGATGGATGCACTTTTTTGGTCTTCAAATGTTGGGCTGCCATTCACAGCCATTATAAAGCTTGGAAGAGCCAGGACATTTTTTGAAATGATTGTGTTCGTCTGAAAGAAGAATGTCATACAGACCTAGGATGGCTTGAGGGAGAGTAAATCATGCGGTAATTAAAATTTTTGTGTGAACTATCCCTGAAAAGTATGAAATGTATATTATTGCCGTTAAAATTGTGTTAAAGTGTAATTATTTTTCACAAGGGATAGTGACCACTGCTCTTATAAGCACAAAAGTAAGTTTAATAAGTGTCTAATAAGTCTGTGTATTGGCCCTCGCTGTCACTTCAGTGCATTATTACTTTAGTGTTGAAGTTTGTCAGCAAAGCCTCCAGCTGCAATCATCTTGTTTCCTCCCTCGTGCGCCCCGGGCACACTGCTGTCATGATGTCATCCACCTGTGCAGACAAGAATCTGCTTTCTATGTGGCAACGCTGAACAAAATAAACTGGTTACCGGTTCAGTAACCAGAGAACACAACGATTCAGTCAGGAAGACTTCACACAGCCACTGCGAGGGCATCAACCTGAACAATAATAATAGACCGGGACAGGACGGAGGTCTAGGGCAAGATAAATCTGTGTTTGATCGGACTGTAAGACATGCCGATAAGGGTCTGTCTGGGGCGGAAAATGACTCATGACTGTGCGCTTGTATCTCTAAATCAGCAGACCTGCGTTACAGTGTCTGTGTGTGTAAATGACATTACAGAATAACTGTGGTATTAGGTGAGTGTTCGGTTGATATGCAAAATGGCCTGTGCGGTGGAGCACGTTGTCCCACTTTGATTTGCATCTTTTTGAAGTGACAGGAGCCAGAGGTGTGTTCTGGCTCAGTACACTGGGTGTAGATGTGACAGGATCATTCCTGCCAAGTGGGCTAGGATGGCGGCCCTGCACATGGGCATGTCTGTACAGGGCCTTCTCAAGCTTCCTGTATGCTGTATAAACTTGTGAGCTGGCAAATTGCTTGCAGATAATCATAGGCATTATTCCCGCCTAGATAGTCATGCTGCCGCAAAGAGTTGTGGGTAATGATAGTGATAGTGGCTTTGGAAAGAGTGATGTCATCGAGGAGTGCAAAAGGCAATCTGGTGCTGGTGGCCAGATAAAGGGCAAAGGCTCTGGTGGACAACTGTAATGCTTTCACAGGAGACCTAATGGAGCTCTGCTGGAAAATCCAGCATAAACCAGCATGAATTACATGTCCAGACAGGTTCATAGTGGTTAGAGCTGGTATACTGCTGGTCTATGTGATGGATCAGCATAGTCAACCAGCAAAACTGAGCTGGTGTAGCTGGTCCACCAACAGTCAAGCTTTCCATGCTGGGGACCAGCAACCAGCAGCCCACAACCTATTCTGGTGACCAGAAGGAGCAATAAGAATAATGTGGATGTCTAATGTCTGCAATCAGAAATCTCAACATGAACTAATCAAATTCCAATATATATATATATATATATATATATATATATATATATATATATATATATATATATATATATATATATATATATATATATATATATATATATATATATATATATAATATTGCCAAAAGTATTGGGACACCCCTTAAAATCATTGAATTCAGGTGTTCAATCACTTCCATGGCCACAGGTGTATAAATCAAGCACTAGGCATGCAGACGCTTCTACACACATTTGTGAAAGAATGGGTCGCTCTCAGGAGCTCAGTGAACTCAAGTGTGGTACCGTGACCGTGGTTGCCACCTGTGCAATAAGTCCATTTGTGAGATTTCCTCACTACTAAATATTCCACACTCAACTATTAGTGGTGTTATAACAAAGTGGAAGCAATTGGGAACAACAGCAACTCAGCCACGAAGTGACAGGCCACGTAAAATCAAAATCAATCCAAATTTGTGTGGCTCAAGAACAGTGCGTAGAGAGCTTCATGGAATGGGTTTCCATGGCCGAGCAGCTCATCCAAGCCTTACATCATCAAGTGCAATGCAAAGTGTGGGATGCAGTGGTGTAAAGCACGCCGCCACTGGACTCTAGAGCAGTGGAGACGTGTTCTCTGGAGTGACCAATTACGCTTGTCTGTTTGACAATCCCATGGACGAGTCTGGGTTTGGCGGTTACCAGGGGAACGGTACTTGCCTGACTGCATTGTGCCAAGTGTAAAGTTTGGTGGAGGGGGGATTATGGTGTGGGGTTGTTTTTCAGGGGTTTGGCTTGGCCCCTTAGTTCCAGTGAAAGGAACTCTTAATGCTTCAGCATACCAAGACATTTTGGACAATTTCATGCTCCCACATTTGTGGGAACATCCTGTTCCAATATGACTGTACACCAGTGCACACAGCGTTGGTCCATAAAGACATGGATGAGTGAGTTTGGTGTGGAGGAACTTGACTGGCCTGCACAGAGTCCTGACCTCAACTCGATAGGACACCTTTGGGATGAATTAGAGCGGATAATTAGAGCCTTCTCGTCCAACATCAGTGCCTGACCTCACAAATGCGCTTCTAGAAGAATGGTCAAAAATTCCCATAAACACACTCCTAAAGCTTGTGGAAAGCCTTCCCAGAAGAGTTGAAGCTGTTATAGCTGCAAAGGGTGGGCCAACTCCATATGAAACCCTACGGATTAAGAATGGGATGTAAATAAAGTTAATGTGCATGTAAAGACAGGCGTCCCAAAACGTTCAATAAAGTGTATATAGTCTTGGGAGAATTTATAAGTTCATATTGCGATTTCTGACTGCAGACTTTGGAATCTAGGAAAATCAGAGCACTGTTTAAGACATTCTGACACGTATGAGAAGTAAGAGAATGTGATATTTTTCTTTTCTATGCATCAAGGGGATTTGCCCCAAATCTTGTGTACCTTTTTTTGAAAAGAAAAAAAAAACCTAGGTTCTTGAGGCGTGAAGTGCTGGGCTATGGTAGTGCATTTACTGTGTAAACAGACCCTTGTGAGGTCTTCATGTACTCCTCCTCTCTATCAGCCCCATTCGGGCCCCTCTGCTACTTCTCCTCGAGCACGTAGCCACCCTGTCCCTCCCTCACCTGCCCGCGTGTACAGCCACCCACATTATATTTCCCTGTTCAACATACAGAGTGATAACACTTGGCATGTTTGCAGAGGCTGAATGAAGGACATCCATTGATTAGACAGTGGATTTTAACTTTGTTTCATCATGACGGCATCTCGTACGAGCAGATCGTTGTAGCTCGGTGTGTACCTGTAGCCACCTCGATGCTGCCCAAACCAGTTGTGTATTCGTTCATTTGATCTCTACTAGATTACAATAGCACAGAATCTCATCGAATCATGACTGAATGAATTAAAGACCTTGAATAAGCCTGTTTGGTTTCATGTCTTCTCTCCTCTAATCCTTTATTGACTGTCCAACCGGTTGGCAAAGAACATTGCGCAATTCCCTTTGTGTGTCTTTTAAAGAGTGCAAACAGAAAGATCTTTCAACCCACAAACTTGCTCTCTTTCTGTGGTTAATGTTACATGAGGTGTTCTGATGAGGATTGACTCAATTAGCACTGGGTTTGCAGAATCAAAGTTGCCAAAGAGAGACCATTTTGACAGGTGCTGATGAGTCCAAGAGCGATTAAATGTTTTGCTGCAGCTCTGGCTGGATGGAGCACAGTGAATGTGGAACTGTGTGCTTTTTGGATGAGCATGCTACTAAAGGGTGTGAAGTATCTGCCAAAGTTATAGCCCAAACATAACACCAGCCTAACAGGATGAGCTGCTCATCTGGGTTTTCTTAAAGCATCTCAAATGAGCAAAGCACTGTGGATCTCATGTTGCCTTAGCTGACCTCTTTGCCTGCCATTGCATGCTGGGTAATGGCACAGTGATGTACGGGAATCTTCCCCTAACGTCTGACACCACCAGCTTACAACACCTCAATGTCTCGACCTCTCAGCATGGGAAGGGCCTCACATATGGGATCTATACAATAAAATGACGGGCCATTAGCCACCGTACCATCACTCTTTAGCTCATTAGTCACCTGTATGGATGTTTCTCCTGTACGGGGGCTTCTATGCAGTAATGTAATGCAGATCACAGTCACGCCCAAATGCACGTTCCAATCCAGCAATTTGATAAACATTTTGTAGAGCTTTCTAAAGCAAGCATCACTATTCTTATTTCCCATACATTTAATTAACGTGTATGCTAGCGTATGTGTACAGTCGAACAAGTATACTCCACTTGACCACATGCGCTCTAGAAAGTTTAATCTTTGTCCAGTGTCTGCTCTGTTTTTCTCCAGAAGTTATGACCGCTAAAAAAAATTTGTACTCTTTTAAAGGTGCAGTGTGTAAATTGTAGTGGCATCTAGCGTTGAGATTGCGAATTGCAACCCCCCACCGCTTAGCCCTCCCTTTCGAAGCACATAGAGAAGCTACGGTGGCCAACACAGGACAAAGATGTGGTCGTCTGAGACAGCAGAGAGTAGCTAGCGCTCTGTAGAGCAGTTTGTCCCTTTAGGGCAACTGCAGAAACATGGCGGCGCAAAATGGAGACTTCACTGTAAGGGACCCGCGGTGTGTGTAGATAGAAATGGCTCATTCTAAGGTAATAAAAACATAACGGTTCATTATGTAAGGTGCTTATACTCCACTTAAAACAGTTATGTATATTATATTGCATTTCTGTCAATAGATCCTCATAAATACTGCACACTACACCTTTAAACTGATGTTGTGTCTATCTCATAACCTCCTCACACAAGCACTTGTCAATGTAGGCTTCTGTTGTTGTTGCAGTCTCCAGGATTTTGTTGTTGCTCTGTCTAATCCCCAAAGTTGGGAGCATGAAAAATTGTCCAAAATGTCTTTGTATGCTGAAGCATTAAGAGTTCCTTCACTGGAACTAAGGGGGCAAGCCCAACCCCTGAAAAACAACCCCCACACCATAATCCCCCTCCACCAAACTTTACACTTGGCACAATGCAGTCAGGCAAGTTCCTTTCTCCTGGCAACCGCCAAACCCAGACTCATCCATCAGATTGTCAGACAGAGAAGCGTGAAGGGGACTTCCACGCACTGTGACCCTCAGCATGTGCTGACCCCGCTCTGTGATTTTACGTGGCCTACCACTTCGTGGCTTAGTTGCTGTTGTCCCCAATTGCTTCCACTTTGTTATAATACCACACAGTTGAGCGTGGAATATCTAGTAGCGATTAAATTTCAAGAATGGACTTATTGCACAGGTGGCAACCTATCACGGTACCACAATTGAATTCACTGAGCTCCTGAGAGTATTTGATACACTGCCGATTTTGCAGGTTTTCCTTCTTACAAAGCATGTTGAGGTCTGTAATTTTTATCATAGGTAAACATCAAAAATCCAGAAAATCACATTGCATGATTTTTAAATAATGAATTTGCATTTTATTGCATGACAGAAGTATTTGATCACCTACCAACCAGTAAGAATTCCTGCTCTCACAGAACCTGTTAGTTTTTCTTTAAGAAGCCCTCATGTTCTCCACTCATTACCTGTATTAACTTCACCTGTTTGAACTCGTTACCTGTATAAAAGACACCTGTCCACACACTCAATCAAACAGACTCCAACCTCTCCACAATGCCAAGACCAGAGAGCTGTGTAAGGACATCAGGGATAAAATTGTAGACCTGCACAAGGCTGGGATGGGCTACAGGACAATAGGCAAGCAGCTTGGTGAGAAGGCAACAACTGTTGGCACAATTATTAGAAAATGAAAGAAGTTCAAGATGATGGTCAATCTCCCTCGGTCTGGGGCACCATGCAAGATATAACCTCGTGGGGCATCAATGATCATAAGGAAGGTGAGGGATCAGCCCAGAACTACACAGCTGGACCTGGTCAATGACCTGAAGAGAGCTGGGACCACAGTCTCAAAGAAAACCATTAGAAACACACTTATGTGGTTAATGGACCTATTACAGTTATTAATACTATTGCACTTTAGAGATATGATAGTGTTTCCATAAAACGTAGCTGTTGTGCTTTGTACTAGTTGACTAGCTCATATTTTCTGAATAAGGAAATGCGGCTACCGGCGATGAGCACAAAGGAAGGAAGTAAATAATCACGTACTGTACCTTTACTGTACACTCACTTCAAACTCTAGCTGTCAATCAACTTGTACCATTTATAACACCTCTCAGACATGAAGGAGCCTGTGTTTGTCTTTTCAGGAAAAGTCAAAAGAAAGACAGCAAGCACGAAAGACAGACAAACAGACAGACAGACAGTAAGACATTCTTTCTACATATGAAGTGTCATGTTTCAGTCTCAGACAAATAGTCTCTTGTCTGTGGATGTGTTGAATTGTCCTGGTGCCATGAGGGCTGTTTTCCCCTCACTCTGATTTGAAGATCACGGTTCAGACGGAGGACACGTTTATATGGAATGTCACCACATCAGCTTCTGAATGAGATAAACATGTTCATGCTATCTTGAGTTTCATACCTGTGCAGTCAAGGCATCAGTTCGGGGCATTTGTGCAGTCGGGCAAAGCCTGATGGGGTATTTTTTTGCAGTGACAATCCCATGCTCCTGGTGCACTCCTTAGAGAAAAGGCCTAGTCCACACTACACACATGCCTGCAAAACACACTGGACTTCAAGATAGAAAGCAAAGTGAGCTGTGAATTCCTGAAATCAGTATTTCTCTGAATTAATAACTGATATAAATTATAAAATGTCCATCAGGATTTGGCCGCTGAGAATTATTGCAAACTTTATCGCTATCAAATCTTATTTACATGAGGGGGAGACAACATTTACCTCTAAATGGAGTGGAACCGAAAGCCCAAAGTGTTTTTCACACTGCTTTTTGCGTGGTGTGAAACAGGCCTAATGTTCTCAAAGTTGCGCTGTATTTTTTATTCCATCTCTGCAAATGTCATTAAAGCCCTAATATGTTCCTCATTTAAGGTGAAATCGTAGCAGCCATTTGTGCGTCTAGAAATGGAAAGCATAAATGCATGGCATGTTACGGCCAATGTTTGTCAGATGGTTTCAGGCAGCTCAACTCATTTCCTGTAACGTGTGCATGAAGGCTGCAGTGTGTAATTCAGGATGAGTTGAATATGTTTCCAGAATATCTGAAATCTGGGCTTCTTTATGTTCTTCATATACGCAGATATGTGTTTGGACTTAGTGGCACTGAGCTGGTTTTCAGGAGCGTTTCTTCCAAGGAGGCAAGCGAGGCAATGTCTCCTCAAAAAAACGGGATGAGAAAATCGATTTTACAAAATTAAAACTTCACAAATATTAGTAATATAATAAAAGTCACTAGTTTTTCTGCAGTAACACTGCCCAACAGCGACATCCACAGATGAAGTTACAGCGGGAGACTCATCTCTTCTGTTCCCATTGGCTTAAAACTGACCCCCTAAAGCTTTTGGGGGAAAGTCACGTGAGAGGAGCCATGTCTCCATCGCGCTTTGATTGGATATGATCGGTTATGAGTGGGTATGATTGGTTTGCGTGTTCTGGAATCGGCCTGAATGAAGATAATGATGCCGTTAATTGGAAGACTAATTAAAAATTAAGTGAACAACTCAACAAGTAAACAACATAAAGCCATTTAGCGCTTTATGTCACGTCAAAATCGATCTTGACAACTGTGGGGTTTTTTAGTGAGCAATCAGCTTGGGGAAATTAAAGGTACATCTTCGTGTCTGTGTCTGTGATCAGTGTGTAGAAGCTGGATGAATGCTGAAAATAAGTTGACTATAATAAAAAAAAGCTGTTGACAAATAATAAATGTGACCCGTGCTGGCAAAAAGAGTGGGAATGCACACTGGATAATTTCAAGCTACATGCTAAACAAGTGAAAAATTACGATTTTGGTCGATTTTGAGTTTGAAGTCCTCGTCTAGTGATCCCAATGCTACAAATAGCAATGAAACATCTAAAAGTATCTTTGTGTGTTTTCTGAGAGGAGTACCTTTCCTTTGTCCATGAAAACGATCTCACTCACTCTGACTGACAGATCTGATGCGTTCGCAACAAAGACTCTCACACAGCGCACGATCCCGATATACACAGAATCACAGTATTTCAAAATATCTGTCATGGCGAGTATTCACACACACATCATCTGTTATGTCTTAAGTGAACGTTTGGTGAACTGTTGGGGAAAAACATCTGATGTGCAACATTATATTAGATCCGTGCGCTACAGCTGGTCTTAATATATCGGCTGTCTGTTTCATTAATGTTAACTGTGGTATCATGGGAAAAAAAGTTGAATATATATTTGTTCTATAGATATGGGTGTTGACTTGGTGTGTGCCACATTTGGTGCTATGACCAGGGATTTTAATGTGATTTTGTTTTGTCAATTTTTCTCAAAACTGACTTTGCTTAGCCTGACAAGCCAGACCCACATCAAGATGTTGGGTCTGGAAACTCACCATTGACAGGGCTCAATCCGAGGGGCGGGATAAACGGTTGTCTTTCAAATTCCCTCTGCACGCAATTGGATAGCGCCATCAGCGCCACAACCAACCAGAGCGAAGAAGAAGGTGAAGCCGAGCTAACGTTAGTTGATAGACTTTCGCCGTATCCGGTAGGCAAAACTTTGAACATATCTTCATTTCTTAAGAATGACTTCAGTGCCGTTCTTTGTTCTTTTCTCAAATAAAAGCTTAACTCCAAGTCTTCCAGAGTCGCGGCCAAAGCCGATTTAAAAGACCATTTTGACTCATTTTGCCAGCACGGGTCACATATATTGTTTAAATTGTTACTGCCTTTAGTTATTATTATTGAATAAAATAAAAATTACTATAAGCGTAAAAACACTAACTTGATTAAATGTATACTTGGTTTTAATAAATAGAACATTGCATAGTTAGTGCAAAAAATACAAAATAGAATTGTATTTGGTCTCTCTTTTTTTATTCAACCAGGAAAATTAAATACATTTTAACGGACATAATTTTACATTTGATATAAAAAAATGTGATGACTTTGCCTCCTCATTTTAAAACACACACCTCTGCTGGTTTTTTTCTTGCGTGCTCCTACCTGTCCTCCTGCAGCCGGAGGCCATGCGTAATGAGAGGGTTTTTCATTCGTGCTGCTGAGACTCGTTTGGATCTCTCTGCCGTTTCGTTACAGTGCATCTGTTCATTCTGCAACCAAACCAAAATCTCAGATGAATGCATTTGGAAAGGTGTCAGTTTATATGTGTGTCGTGTCACGTCTCAGGGTTTTGTCATGAAGTCTGCATGCATGCTCATGGTTGTGTGCGCTTGCGTTCACACTGCTCGTCTTACTAAGAAATTTGACAGTCGTTAACTGATCGGATGCTTCAGCGTTTCCACACTGGAGACGAGAGAAAGGCCTCTTCCTTAAATCTCCATAAATCTGTCCTCGGATTTCAGTCTTTCCAGCGCTACTTCACAGCAGAAGTCTCAAATAAAGGGCTGAAGAGAGATTTAGATGAGAGCTGTTGGTTTGGATCAGCTGGCTTCCTCCTCTTCAGCTGATGATTTCACATCAGTGGAAAAATGATTCATAAATCCAGCTTACATTCTCTGTGGCAACAAATCCCTTCAGTGAGCCTCAGCATCCACGCTGATCTGCTCTAATGGCACTGTCAACATGCGCCGGGCGGCAGCGAGCGCTGGGAGGCTGCCATGTCAGATAGAATCGCTGCGGAGAGACGAGAGCACAGGCCCGCTGCTCCAAGCGGCTCCTGAGAGAGTTTTTGGCTGCTCCTGTTCTACCGCTATAGAGCCGGCCAGAGATAAATCCAGAAGACATTTTTAGTAGTGATGGGAAGGCGTTGCAAACCTTTTTAGCCTTTTTGTTGGACTAATATATTTAATGTCTTCGCTGAGAGTTTGAAACAATTTTAGCCCCGATTTTGACTCGCAGACAGGTTTTGTGAAATCCATGACAAATGCCTGAAATCACAGGCAAATTGGTGCTCGTGCACGCGAGTGACAATCACGAAGTGTGAATGATCAAAGACGCGATCTGAGAGAATCGCAGACGAGACGCCGACGCCCGTGAGATATTTGACATGCTAAATATCTTGACCTGTCGCGATTTAAAATCCTGCTGTGTGAAATGAGTTCTGACAGAAAATGACATCGGCGATGACCTACAGCCAATAAGAGAGCAAGATACAGGGGGAGGAGTTATAGACCAGAATATAAGTATTTTAGTAGTTATATTTACAATGATATGAAACAGAAACAAAGCACAAACATTTGCTTGACCAGCCGCAACCGCAGCACGTTTACCTCCAACTCTCTTTGCAGAACACAATCCTTGCTCCATGTGTCTCCCCAACTTTTTTCTTCTTTTTCTTTTCGCTGCAAATCAGTGCACAAACAATTTGGACTGCAAGCTTTCTGCAGACTATAATTTTTAATAACTCTTCCAGTCTCGCACGAGAACTCTTGTCTGAAGTGATCTTGCGTTGTTTACTTGTCACATCTCACGTGTGTTTACTTGTGAAAGGTAGTTTGTGGACGGGACAGCTGTCTGGGATTCTTCCTCTTGAAAAGTCCTGCAGTGTGAAACCTCCTGTCGCCGATCCATCGGTCAGTGTGAACACAGCAGTGACTCAATGCTACCCCAGATAGTCATGCAGTGTGAAAAGAAAAGGCATTATTTAAAACAGTGCGGCCTATGATCACATGGCTTATTACTGCTCAGAGAAATCTCAGTTGTCCCCACATTGACCACACTGCTAAAACCAATACCAAATCACCCACACTCCTGCAAAATCACAAAGAAACACTTGGTGAAGACTGCACTTCTGAGGGGCGTGGATTATTCACTGTTTATTACAAACGGGTATGTGTTGTTGAGTGGAAGGGCTGATTCTTGAGACTTTCTACTTCTGATATGTACTAATGAATTGTCCAATAAAAATGTGAATGGGTTGTGTTTGGTCGTTGGATGGTCCCCATTCCTAATGGCACCCTCACAGTAAAGATCTGCGCAGGATGGTTTTTATCAATCCTTCGGCTGCAAAAGTTTCAAGATGTTGCCGCGAGATTATTAATGAATATTAAAAACGTCAACACATTACTCCGTCCTTGGTCTCTCTACATTGACTTCCTGTAAGTATAGGATTGATTTTAAACTTATTTTATTAGTGTATACATCTTTGCATGGCCTTGCACTGGCTTATTTATCGGATCCGCTAATGGAGTATCAGACAGGAAGAACATTGAGATCAACAATTCATTAAGACACACTTGTTTGCCATGGCGTATTCTTCTTGATGATAAGTTTTATTATTTTCATTGTTTTTATTATTGTACTACTATTGTATTATTTTGGCTTTATACTGAGATGATGTAAAGCTCATTGGTCAACCTATGTGTTGTTTTAATAGTACTATAGAAATAAAAGTGACATTGAGCATGTTTACATGCACACCTGTAAACTGATAACTCACATATATCAGCTTATTGAAATAACCAGTTTTGCCCATTTACATGCACATCAGCAACCTGACAACGCAAGTAAACTGCATTTACATGACTTTATTAATAATAAATCAGGTTATTTCCCTGTAGTGTCATCTGACTCTAAGTATTCCATGTGTTATGTCATGTTAAATTAAGCGCGCAACATGTCAGAGTGAACTTCCAGCTCATATGTTATCCTCTCACGCAGTGTTGGGACTGAACCACTTCTGCTTCTGCTGTATGAGATGAGAACACATTTTCTGGGTCATAAATAAAGATTCAGAGTTTGTGATATGTCCTTCTATCTTTCCTGCAAAGCGCTCGCTCTGTCTGGATGCGCTTAAATCTGCACTAAGGATGTGCTCCTGTCACGTATCACACGTGCGCACTTCAATAAACCGACAGAAAGCAGGTGTGGCGAACAGCGAGGCAGAGGGACCGTGAGGGCGGGACGAGGCGGCGCTCATCAGGGAGGATGAGCGCCAGCTGCGCGCCGCCTCGTCCCGCCCTCACGGTCCCTCTGCCTCGCTGTTCGCCACAGCAGGTTAATGCGTTTACATGTTTACACGCGGAATCAGAATAAGAGGCAGAAAACTACCTGTGTCGACCGGTTTATGTTTAAGCCATTTATGACCTCACTCGGTTAAAAGAAAACGGGTTACCGCGTTTACATGACCACTTGCGTTGTCGGCTTATTAAGCATAATCGGCTTAAGAACGTGCATGTAAACGCACTCATTGACATTGACACAAGATTGTGTACCGCTTCCGCCAAAAATATGTTAGATTTTATCTTGCTTCTGCTTGAAACTTTCACATTTTGTCCCATTCCCGTCCACAAAAGCCTGTGGGAAGAGGTCTATGCCGATTTTTCAGTCCCGGTCCAGTTAGATTCGGTCTCGTTCCAGTGTCTATAGGCTATTTTTTTCCAATTTCCACTCTTCAGATCCCCAGTTACAGACTCCTGTGTGCTGTTGTTATTACATAATTTTGCGGGAGCCCATGAGTCATTTCTTTCCCCTGGTTCCCGCACACATATTAGTATCTTCCCTCTCTCTTCCGCACTCAGCAATTCAAAACTTGTCCCGCGCTGCGGGATCGCAGTACCCTTGCGGTACCTTTGACTATCGGGTAGAAGTCTGCCATGGGCTTGGCAGAAGTGCGTCTCGAGGGATCATAGTGGCCCAAAGGGATTGACGTGAGCACCCTTTTGAAACCTAACATGACTAAACCTACACCTCAACAGTGCGCATGATTTGAAGCATCATGTCAAATAATGACTGAAGCATTGTTTACGCTGTTAGCATGTTTGAATTGGGCTGTTCTGCCCTGTTGTTGGACACTATCTGTTACATTGAACAGGCTGTTCTGATTCCACGGCACATCCTGTTCTCTTTTCCTTGGCACTGGGATGCTGGCAGAGCAGATCTCTACCTCACATACCTAGCAGTGCGGTTTACAAGAGTCCACAGAGTGCCACAAACAGCCCTGGAGCCGCCCCAAATCCAGGCCTTTTAATATCACGTCCCTACGAACGTTAATTTCTCAAGTCCTGCTCTTTCTGCATGCTTAAGTGTAACCACATGTTATGCCATGGACGTAATCTTTTCCACTGAAGTGAGTCGGGCTCTGGGAGAGGAGAGGAGACAGGCTTCTCTCTGCCATCTATGGTGCTGGCTGGCACCATAGCGGGCACGATTCAAATGTCAGAGTGCCGAATGTAAGCAGTTCTCTAAACAAACATGTATCCACATACAGTGTGGTGATACCTTGCAGCCCCTGGAAGCAGCTTTAAATGTTTTTATTTGATTCTGTGACTTCATCGGCTCTTCCATTTGTTTCTGATGTATCTATGCAAACATGCCATTAATCAGAAATTCTGAGTCATGCAACTCGCATTAGTTGACGGGTGCTGCATTCTGAGAAATGAGAGCGTACAAGGATGGGCAGATATTTACCTCCCTGCTCTCGTGTCCTCTGGAGTGGCAGTTTCAAGAGCGCCCAACAAAGGCTGCGGTGCTTTCAGGTCATACGTGTGCTCTTTAGGCCCGGCTCACACTACAAGACAGAAGCTCAATGGCCTTTGCACATTTGCAAGACTAACTTAATCAAAAGAATCACTGTCAAAGTTATTCTTTTTTGAGAGGAGACCAAAAATGCTCTAGGAATGATAATGCAACTCTTTTAATTGCATAATACCATACATATTTTGTGACAGAAATATGAGGAAAAAATAACAGCGAGATATTAACAATGCACTAATTCTTTTAGAAAGAATATGCATGTTTCAAATAATTCAATAAGTCAATAAATAGGCACTGTCCTTCGGATGAGATGTTAAACCGAGGGTTTGAGCTCATACACGGGCCAATCTCGATCACGCCACACCGTTACTACACAGCGCTGGAGATCCAGCGAGAAAGCGTTTGAATTCACCACAGAATTAACAACATCACTACTGCGAGATCTAGTGGAAACGTTCTGCATAGACTTCCCTGTTATAAACCACAGATATCAGATAAAAACAGAACTGACGTGGAAACCAGGAGAAACACTGAGCCATGAGCAAAAATCAGGGGTTCCATTCCACAAATCACCAACATTCACCATGATTTACTGCAGTGACAACACATGGGATTGTGGCAGAAATAGTCTGTGTTTTTTTTTTTTTTTCTACATTATTCATCTCGGGTTCATACAACCTTTTGGAAGTGCACTTTTCAAGGGCTTCACTCTTTTTTCAGCACTTAAAAGCTCTAAATATTTTCCAATTTTAATGTTATTTTTAATGTGATGATTTGTAAAACTGAAAGTTATTTTCTCTCCCTCCCTCTCTCTTTCTATCTATATTTATATAAAACTGGTCAACGTGGTGTTTATGGACTGATGCACAGAATGTGAAAACGAAAAAAAAAAAGACCTGAAACATATGAACGTTGAGCGTTGTGAAGGCCATGCGCTAGCCTGACAAGCCAGACCCACATCAAGATGCAGGGTCTGGAAACTCACCATTGACAGGGCTCAATCCGAGGGGCGGGATAAACGGTTGTCTTTCAAATTCCCTCTGCACACAATTGGATAGTGCCATGAGCGCCACAACCAACCAGAGCGAAGATGAAGGTGAAGCCGAGCTAACGTTAGTTGATAGACTTTCGCCGTATCCGGTATAGGCAAAACTTCGAACATATCTTCATTTCTTAAGAATGACTTCAGTGCCGTTCTTTGTTATTTTCCTCAAAGAAAAGCTTAACTCCAAGTCTTCCAGAGTCGCGGCCAAAGCCGATTTCCGCTGTTCGCCAGCTTTGTTTACGAGTAACGTTAGCACACAGAACCTCCGCAACTCTGCCGTGACGTGCCATCATTATGTTAAGCCCGCCCACCGACTCTACACACTCTGTGATTGGCCTGACCAGAGTTTGGTTTTTCCAGCTCTCAGGTCTACCGAGAGTTGCTAGACTACACTCGCGGCAAAATAAATTTTCTGCCGCTAGGGTGCGTCTAGATTTCTAGGCTAGCCATGCGCTGCAAGTTGACTACAATCAGAATGGTTTTGTAATAGATTATTTGCAGACATGAAAGGGTGACGGTTTTTGGTGACGGTGAGAACTTAATCTACCTTCTTCGAGTGTCAGTAGTGGGGTGATTTGTTTGCATCAACTATTGCAAAATCCATTAGTATTGTGTTGGTACTATTTTTGCAAATACATTGTCGTTACAAACACAATAGATATGTTGCGTATAGTGTGAGGAATTTTCTGCAGTGCCAGCAAGCGTATGTGCAACAGGAAGTGAGAGGTGAGGGTGGGTCCTGAAACCCAAGGCCGCCCTACCTGCTTTTGCCTGTCTTTGCGAGAGAGAGAGAGAGAGAGATAGAGAGAGAGAGAGAGAGAGAGAGAGAGAGAGAGAGAGAGAGAGAGAGAGAGAGAGAGAGAGAGAGAGAGAGAGAGAGAGAGAGAGAGAGAAAGAGAGAGAGAGTGATTGAAAGTGTGCCAGTATGAGCAGAGTGAGAGACAGGTTCTCGGTTATGAGGAATTCTGCCTCAACAAACATCCATCATCACCTGCAGCAGAAATCTCCATGGTGACTGCAATGTTTTCTTTAATAATAGCAAAAGCTGAACATAAGTTTATCTTCACATAGCCATTCTTACAGACAGCTGTCAGATACATGTACCACAAACGCATACCTGTGCCATTCCACACGTTACAGTTACAAAGAGGAAACATGTGACCATCAAATGCAAAGTTTATAATTCCCACAAAAAGCCTTTAGGGTACAAGAAAAGAATGTATGAGAGAACATTTCAGCCTCCTTATGTCTTTCTAACAACATAATTCACATCCTCCAAGTGGAGCTGACAGGAACTATGTTTGACAAACAAAGCTGCATGTTTTGCTTGAATGTTAATGTTTGAATTAGTTCACTTCAAAATGAAAATGTCCTGATAATTTACTTACCCCCATCTCATTCAAGATGTTCATGTTTTCTTTCTTCAGTGGAAAATAAATGAAGTTTTTTGAGGAAAACATTCCAGGATTTTTCTCCACATAATGGACTTCAATGGCAACCAATGGTTGAAGGTCCAAATCAATGCAGTTTCAAAGGAAGGGCTTCAGAGGCTCTGCACAATCCCAGACGAGGAATAGGGTCTTATCAAGATAAACCATTGATCATTTTATAAAAAAATTTTTTTTTTACATTTATATACTTTTTAACCTCAAACGCTCGACTTTGGTGTTGTGCTTCTTCTTTAATGGAAGACATTGTGAGGTGCTATCTCTTCAGCATATCTGTGAGCCGAAAGGAGAGGAGTCTCTCTGCTTACAGAGAGCCAGGGACGGGTGGTGTTGTTCTGCATTAAGCCCACGCCGGGCCCTCAGAGAGCCGAGAGTACAAAAGAGC
Source organism: Gobio gobio (assembly GCF_949357685.1). Taxonomy (NCBI): domain Eukaryota; kingdom Metazoa; phylum Chordata; class Actinopteri; order Cypriniformes; family Gobionidae; genus Gobio; species Gobio gobio. The sequence continues at coordinate 27,221,075 of NC_137097.1, read as the reverse complement.
CAGCATCCTTAAGGCTTTTTCTCTGAGCAGAGATCATAAAGGTGCGTCTTTGTAGCGATCGATATAGAGATGAAGATATCTGTACTCTTATTGCTTTCTGAGAAAACAAATGTTTTCGTTTTCAGTCTGTTCATTATCTAGCCTTTTTTGTGGCGTCGATTGGCACTGCTTGGTAATTCTGCATATCAAGGTGCTCATTAAAGTTGTAACCGATCCATGTGCTTTTAGCTCCAGTTCCTTCAAGCTTTTGTTCGCTATGGGAAAGACACCATATCCCAGAGTCCACTCTGCCCTGGTGAACCGTGTCTTTGTCCCGAAGGAGTCTAGAGGGTTTCTCTCACAGTCTAACGGGCTTCTCCCTCATCTGCCAGGTGTGGTCTGCAGGTGAAACACCACCATGGGAATTGAGTTATTACAATTGAAGGAGCACTGCTCTATATAACGCCATTAGCTCGCTTTAGCAGACAAGCCTTTGTATTCAAAGCATATAACACAGGATACATGATTGTATGCCATGCTAGTTTCTTTTCAAATCTGGCAATCATGTCCTTTTCCTGTCTGGAAGATTGTGTAACCTTTCTGGAGGTGTGAGAAGTGCGGCATGTATGGCTAATCTAAGCAAAACTGCCTTTCATGACCCTGGACCACAAAACCAGTCATAAGGGTCATTTTTTTCAAATTGAGATTTATACATCATTGAAATCTGAATAAATAATCTTTCCATTGATGTGTGGTTTGTTAGGATAGGACAATATTTGGCAAATCTGGAATCCGAGGGTGCAAAAAAATCTAAATATTGAGAAAATCTCCTTTAAAGTTGTCCAAATGAAGTCCTTTGCAATGCATATTACTATTAATAATACATTTTTTATATATTTACGGTAGGAAATTTACTAAATATCTTCATGGAACATCATCTAAATATCAGGCATAAAAGAAAAATGGATAATTTTGACACATACAATGTATTGTTGGCTATTGCCACAAATATACCCGTGAGACGCATGACTGGTTTTGAGCTCCAGGCTCATATTTTTCATCTGCCAAACAGCACTCAAACAGAGCCCCAAGACATGATACTGAACACATTCAGAGCTATTTGATATGACAAGGGGTTAAGGGGTAAAAAAGACAGAAATGTTATCCCAACAGGGCCTGAATTCCCCTCTATGTCTTTCAAACCGAATGGTTTTGATTCTAACGGAACAGCTACAATTTCAGGGTGCAAAATCCTGTGATATTTTTTATTGTGATTAACCACATATCGAAAAAATGTAAAGATTTCGACCATCAGCCAGATACTCCCCAGAGTCTAAAGTGTGGTGTTATAATGCTCCATAGATTATTGGTATCAACATCTTTGTTCACTGGCCTCTATCCATTATGGCCCTTAAATCATCCCCATAAAAACACAGACAAACTGGTGTGTATCGGCTGTTCTGGTGTGGTTCCTCCAGGTGGATGGGGGCACTCTTGAGCATCTTTCTGAATCATAAAAAGACTGTGAGACGTGTCTATATCACAGTGTGTCTCAAATGTGACAGTGCACATTCTCCAGGCATGATCGCTACTGACCATCTGAAGACAAACAGCGGTCAACAACGAAAGCAAGGCATTTTCAAATCGAACAGGTTATTAATTTAATACTCTGTGAACAATGGTAGCTTATTTAATGTATAAATTAAGGTACATGTCCAAAAAACTGGTGGTGACATACCGGCATTACCGAACAAATCATTCAAACTGATTCGCAAAACAATTTAGACTGTTTTGCCAACTTGTTTGATCAAGTCTTTGAACAGAATTGACTCAAAAGGTCGCTCACAAACCAGAAAAAAAGAGACAGCTTGCTTGGAATAAACAATGCATTTCTTAACATGCATTGCATTAAAATAAAGCAGGAACGTTGCCCAGTATAATGATGTAACAGTACAGTTTTTGTATTAGAAATGTTCTCGAGTAATAGTAAAAGTACCCACCTTTAAATGTACTCTTAAAAGTTTTTCAAAAATGTACGAAATGAAACATAGTAAATGTAGTTTGTTACTACCCACCTCACCTCTACAATCAGCATTAGTTTGTTTCTTTCCAAATGTTTATGCTTAGTTTAACACCTTTAATGTGTACAGAGTTGTGATGAATATAGTTTAACGATGACACTCAATCACTGTCTACAGCCAGCGTTCTTCTGCGTGGGAGAGAACAAGTTGAACAGGAACTAGGACCTGACAGCATCAGCCATGCAATTCTGTTTTTCTTTTCGATCGGGACTCAAGCCTGATCCCATAATCAGTCTGCCGCCTGGACCCATGCCGTCCAAACCTCCCAAATCCCATTCTTTGCCATTTGTTCAATTGTGAGACCTGGAAGCCAGGTTCAGTTTTCCTGGGTATGTTCAGTTTCCAGTTGAATAGGAAAGTGCCCAGTGATTTGGATGGGCTCTATACTGTACTTAGATCATTGCGAAATGTACGGGTGGACAAGGCTGTTTTTAGTCTGTTCTAGGACGGCAGACTGTGCCCGAGCCTGGGGCCGCTCCAGAAACCCTGGCCTTAGGGAGCCAAGACTGGGCAGCGACTGATGTGGACAATAATAAATACACGACACAGTCTGCTTAAATGTTCACACAAGTGTATTCTGCGAATCTTTTCCAAAAAAACCAATTAGTTCCATTTTGAAAATGTGCTTCAGGAAAAAAACTCCATCCATCTGTTTCTTGTCTGCTTACTTTCTGATTTCATAACAAACTGGGAATTATTGATTGGATCTGTAATTGCATGAACAGATCTGCTTTGAATAAGAGCACAAAGCTTCTTGAGCAAATATAATTCAGATGCAATTCCAGAGATTAACTGTCCCGCAAAGACAATTTCATATCATCACAGGGCTTATATCCACATACACAGATAAGGCATAACATAATGAGCACTGACCGATGAAGTGAATAACACTGATTATCTCTTCATCACGGCACCTGTTAGTGGGTGGGATATATTAGGCAGTGAACATTTTGTCCTCAAAGTGGATGTGTTAGAAGCAGGAAAAATGGGCAAGCGTAAGGATTTGAGCGAGTTTGACAAGGGCCAAATTGTGATGGCTAGACGACTGGGTCAGAGCATCTCCAAAACTGCAGCTCTTGTGGGGTGTTCCCGGTCTGCAGTGGTCAGTATCTATCAAAAGTGCTCTAAGGAAGGAACAGTGGTGAACCAGTGACAGGGTCATGGGTGTCCAAGGCTCATTGATGCACGTGGGGAGCGAAGGCTGGCCCGTGTGGTCCGATCAAACAGATGAGCTAAAATTAATGCTGGTTCTGATAGAAAGGTGTCAGAATACACAGACACAGTCGGGCTGCCCATGCTGACCCCTGTCCATCGACATAGGCTGGCCCGTGTGGTCCGATCAAACAGACGAGCTACTGACGCTCAAATTGCTCAAGAAGTTAATGCTGGTTCTGATAGAAAGGTGTCAGAATACACAGTGCATCTCAGTTTGTTGCATATGGGGCCGGCGAAAGCACCAACAGTGGCACGTGAGCATCAGAACTGCACCACGGAGCAATGGAAGAAGATGGCCTGGTCTGATGAATCAGGTTTTCTTTTACATCACGTGGATGGCCGGGTGCGTGTGCATCGCTTACCTGGGGAACACATGGCACCAGGATGCACTATGAGAAGAAGGCAAAGCCGAACATCTGTGGGATGTGCTGAACAAACAAGTCCGATCCATGGAAGCCCCACCACACAACTTATAGGACTTAAAGGATCAGCCGCTAACATCTTGGTGCCAGTTACCACAGCACACATTCAAGGGTCTAGTGGAGTCCATGTCTCGATGGGTCAGGGCTGTTTTGGCAGCAAAAGGGGGACCAACACAATATTATGTTATGTCTGATCGGTCTACATTCCAATACATGTTGTTACTGATTACATAAAGCACAACATCATAGAGTCAGACTATTCCTCTCACCACTGTCACTCAAGAAACTGCAGCCTCTGACATCATCAGTGTTGCATGTGTCGACAACTTTCACTTCCCTGACATACCCAGATTATGTCCCTTGCCTAACTCTAGGCAAGCTCTAGAGAGCAGAAAGCCCACTGGCTGTCACATGCATCTGTCTGTCACGTAAGCTGTTCCAGTGCATGTGAGGAGGCTTTGGAAGTTCACTTTTCTGTTCCTTGTAGTTTTTGTGTTGCCAATATCGGATATTCCTTCAGCCATTGTGGATGTCTGAGACCTTTACATGCGTTTGTATGCTTTTCCCTAGACTTTCACAGACATTCAGATATTTCCCCACGTCTTCCTGCGAAAGAGAAGTTTCCCAAGAATGTGAATGTATCAGTCTCTTGGTGTAAATGTCAAGGTAGACAACTTCCTTGTAGTCTGAGTGGGAATTTAATTGTTCATGAGAATTGATCAAGAGCGTGTCGAAGGGGGGAGGGGAGAATTTGACAGTTGTGACATTGCTTGTGCTTGTTTAGTACATACTTATGCGTATTTTCCAGACATGTTCAAATGTTCTGGTTGTTTGGGGGATCCCAAAGCAGATTTACGGTGAGAACCCAACACATAACAAACAGGCAGGAAGGCACGGCATGTGTGAAGCATACTAATGCATCGTGAGCTCCAGTGTCCCGCATCCAACATGGGTGGGGGTGCAGACACCAGCGGCTCTTGGTGGTGCCTATACCCAGTTTATTAAAGCACACAATGCAGCAGTGTAGCTGTAGCTGTTGAGGTCATGATCGAGTTTTAACTCTGCTATTATTTATAGTTGTTCACTGTGCAGACTAGTTGCCCTGCAAAACATTTTTAATGTATTGAGCCAATTGCTGACTTCCTGTGGTCAGGTACCTATCCATGCACACTCCAAGCTCTGACTTCACCCCACGTTATGTGTGAGTGGCCAACCATTTGTGACCCAGGAGCACAAAACCAGTCATGTGTCTCACGGGTATATTTGTGGCAATAGCCAACAATACATTGTGTGGGTCAAAATTATCCATTTTTCTTTTATGCAAAAAATCATTAGGATATTAAGATCATGTTCCATGAATATATATTTTGTATATTTCCTACCGTAAATATATAAAAAATGTATTATTTGTAGTTATATGCATTGCTAAGGACTTCATCTGGACAACTTTAAAGGCGATTTTCTCAATATTTTGACTTTTTTGCACCCTCAGATTCCAGATTTGCCAAATATTGTCCCATCCTAACAAACCATACATCAATGGGGAGATTATTTATTCAGTATGTATACCAAGGCCACGGTCTCAGATGCTACAGTATGTGTATGGCATTGAGCTGGCAAACATTTGTGTTTCTGCCCAGCTTTCAGGCATGTGTAGTGTAGTTTAGGGTTAGCCACTAGCAATGTTGTCAGATTGGGCGGTTATGAATTTGATTGTGCGGGTAAAAATGGGAGAATTTGGGCTGGTTTGGGGTCAGTTCGGCAGTTTTCAAAAATCTAAATTTTATAGTCAAATTGGTCAATAAACAAAACTCAAGTGTGCATGTACTCCATAAAATCAGTCATCATGACACACAAACCCACGCAGAGTCAGCTGGTATTGGTGTTGACATCGCTGACGAGCATGCACTTTTAGCCAATCAGACGCGATAATTCATGACTAACAGGTTTTAGCGCAATAACTTGTAACTTTAGCTGTATAATTCAAGTGATCGCTATGCCAAAGTGGCATAAATATACAGTAAGTTTTATCTATAGTAAAGAATGGGAGTGTGATCCAATTCTCAAAATGTGGATTACACTCTCTATATATACAAGACTCTATATATATACAACACACTGTGAGAGCACAGTTGAATGACTTGGACTTGAATTTAAATAGAATATGGGACTATATGACTCCTGTCCATCATCGTGTGCACACTGATCAGGACATCTGTGACTTTTGAACCGTCTAGACTGCACTTTACTCGTCCCTGACAGCTGCTGAAAGAGGTTTGAATCAACGATTCATCAGTTCTGACTGTGCCAAGTGCGTTCTACAATATGTACTTCACGAAAGACGTACTGTAGTTCTGTCTGACGTTAAAGCACGTCACACTAAGATCGTTAGGACAATGTATCAATGAATGATACATTTTGTGTAACAAGTGTAAATAACATTTTCTTAGCGATAGATGACATTTACACTGTGCAAATAGCTTTAGATGCTATTTACTAAGTGAAAATAGTGATATAGTCGATTTACACCATATAAAAGTAGCAGTTCTCTGCAATATGTGTAAATAGTAATTAAATGCTATTGATTCTTTATTTTGACAGATACATACTATTTGCATCCCAGTATTAATGGGACAATAAAAGCCCTCCCTACACGACCCCTAACCCTACCCAATACTCATTAGGCATTTTATTTCCATTTTTAGAAAATGTTATTGAAAGTAAATGCCTTTCCGATGTGATATGTGATGGGAAAAGGGAGCGAGCTCGGCAAAAGGCGGATTCGAACCCGGAAAAGGCGCATTGCTGGCAAATAGCACTTGCCAAAAAGGCACGCTATTTGCACTTGGTGTAAATAGACACTCCCGTTAAAATTCATGCGTGTTTTTCCGATGGTTAATTTCTTGATTGACGTTTTTCCACCTGGGCATTTTAGTCATGTTTGCTCATTTTCTTTAATGTATTTGCCCTGTTTTTATCCATTTTCCTGGGGAACTGATTTTTTATTTTATTTTTTTGTCTTTAGTATGATATTTTAAGTAGATAAAATGGTGCTTATCAACCTTGTGTATGTATGGGTTAGTACCTATGTATGACAATTGTAAAAAATGGCAGTTAAAGTTTTGGGCGTTTTTTTCTTGGAGTGGGGCAGTTTTTGGTGAGCTTTTGGGCTGGAAATCGTCGACCCAATCTGGCAACACTAGCCACAAGGTCAACGCTGCTCTAGTTGAAGTTGTTCAAATACCAGTAACTTTAATCGGCAACTGCTCAGGCTTTGTAATCTCATTCCCTGAGGACATAATAAATTAGGATTACTGTGTGGTAAGCAGAAACAATATACGTGACTCGTCTATGAGGACTGACTGGGTAAGCCAGCCTTTAGAGGGGGAGAAATGGGTCAACTGCCAAAGAGGCGATCATTAAGGCTTGTCTGTTCAAAGCCACTGCCGAGGAGAGACGTACACTCAATGTGAGAAAAGAGCGAAGCCTTCGGGTCCACTCCCATGCTGCCTTTCACACGCCCACAGTCTCCCCAATCCAAGCCGATTTCTGCCATCCATCTACCTTTATTAGCCCTGCCTGACTTTATAGGCTCTCGTTGCAAAAGCACACATCACAAATATGACTTATGAAGGGGTTTTAAGAACGGTGCTCTGCTGCCAAAGTGGAGAGCAGGACCTTCTGCGGTGACAGCGAATGCCCAGGAGAAGGCTTGTTTTTCTCGGAGTGCATGTGTATGTGTGTGATTTACGGACGTCACAGAGCTGCCCTCGGCTGGCCCATGAGCTCAGCAGAACTGGAGTTGCTGGAAATGTGCAGGGCCTCATGGTGTCTTTTGAACCTCAATGAGCTGGAGAACGCCAGACGCTGCAGCCTTGGCCGGTGCTGTCAGCGGCTGGAGACAGGAATGGCTGGAAGGAAAGAAATAGAAAGAACAAGAGTGATGGAGCCGATGGAGAGTTAATATGGGGCACCGGAGGAACTCCAGTGGCGACAGGAAGTGCAAATAAATAAAGCGATAGATAAAGCACAATAAAGGCAGAAAAACATGTTCTTTGGGAAAGCCGTGTTAATTTCGTTCACAAATCATTTTCGTCAACAACATTTTTTCACTGACAAAAACGAGGCGATAACTAAATAAAAAACAGTTTTGGATGACAAAGACTATGAGGAAAATCGACTGTCATTTTTTCGTCAACGAATAAAAACGAGAGGAAAATATTAGGCAGGGCCTATTAGGGAAGAGATCCAGTCACAACTGATGTCCTGTGTAACAGATGCGCACATTTGAGTTTGAGTAACGCGTGGATCTAATGGCGGGAAAACACAGCGTTGTTGAGCTTCTACAGGCTCACACTACAGCGCTTCAGAGCGGCTCAATCAATGAATAGCGCACATTTATGACAGGTAATGTTTATGAACTAATGCTGAGGAATAATGACAATGTTTACTTTACCATGTTTATATAGTAATATGTTTAGATGATTGTATCAATGCATCTCCCTCATCTGAATGTGAGCAACTGCAATAGTTAGGCATTTCAAAATAAGAGTCCCTGTGTATTTCGAGCTTGTTTATAATTAAAAGTCACGCATTATATATACGTTTAGTTACACAATAAACTGTATTTAATTTAATTCTCATTTAATTCATAGTCAGGAGGAAAGACAAAGAACAGTATTTGACATATTATTCAATAAAGTAACTAAAACCATTAAACCATATATTCATTCCTGGAAATTAAATAAATGTTAACTAAAATAAAATAAATAAATAAAAATTATTTGATGCTTTAGCTTAACCTGATATAGTAACTAAAACAAGAAATACAAAATGATAAAAACTATATAGATGTTTTTTTTTTTTTTTTTTTAAGTAGATTGAGCTCTTTTGTGTATTTTTGCGCTTGAACGGTCAAAACACAATTATGTCAAAATGTGAGTTTTGACATGTATTCAAGTAACAGTCGGTTATGTAATGCTTAAATGCTCAATTAATGCATTACAATCGAACTAAATTCCTTAGAGTCGACTAAAACTAGACTAAAACCAATTCCGGTGACTAAAATATGACTAAAGCTAAATAAAAATGTGCTGTCAAAATGAACACTGGCCAGGAATAAACAGTGATGTGTGTAATTTATTCGGTAAATTATTGATCTTGCCATTATACCTCGATGGCCCCGTTAATCACCTGCAGTTATGCGTCTGGGTCAATCGCAGACTCGGGAAGTTTCATTCGTGATTGGAAGCAGTTGGTATAAAAATTATGAGGCATATGTGCACTGTCTTAACACTGCCCTATGGAGACCCGATTAACATAAACTATTCATTTCTGTGTATGCGTGATGCAACGTGGCAAAGAGGGCACCGAGGAGGGGTGGGATGATGGCACCAACAGTTTTGTAATCTTCAGTTACAATCGATTGATGTCGCCTCCTCCCTCCCGCCTGTGAGAAACATGCCTCTCATTTGCTCTCTATGTATATTCATGTGTGCCACTGCCAATGCCACAATGAAAGGTCTGGCACAATTAACCCAACTCTTCTGCATGCCAATTGATAATCGCTTCATATTGGTGTCTAGACTCAGAACATTTTATGCAGGCAGACTTATTATTTTTCTTCCTGGTTCTGTGTGAGATGGGTGTGTGTATGAAGGGGGGGTAAAGTGAGCATTCTATTGAGGTCTTAGTTTGGCTAATCTCCACCATGTGACAGCGTGCAGGGCTTTGCTGCCATGGAATGCCACAGGCTCTTGTGTTGGGGACAAAAACAGACAGAGGCTTAATCTGCAGGGGTGGCAACACTATGTGTCCCCAGAACACCAGTGACGTGGAGGAGGGGAGAGAAAGTTCTCATGGTTTAACCCGTCGTTATCATCATGCTACCGCATGCCCAGTTCACACTGCACGATTTTCACTCGCCGACAGGTTTTGCGAAATCGCCGACAAATGACAGTGATGATCACAGGCAAATTGAAGCTTGTTCACGCGAGTCACAATCAAAAGCCCTATTCGGACGGTAATTGTTTCTCATGTGGACGTCTGTAAAAATACATTTGCATGACACCTCAGTGATAAAACTCGTGCATTCGGATGGAGATTTATTCTCGGTGGAGGAGAACGTTTTGAAATCCTACGATCCTGGGAACAGTCGCATGTTTGCCTGCTGTAAATAAAATGTCATATGCTTGGAATAATAAGAATAAATTATATAAATAATAAATAAATTCATGCATCAAATTACAGCGAAGCACAACGATACGGTGCTCTGGAGTGGTCAAAAAGGATATAAACTGAATTTTGAAGTGATCTCTTCTTGAAAACTTCTGACTGCAATTAAATCCCCACATGACCTTGGTGTTGGTTCAAAAAACAGTAGGTAATTCGGAATTCGGTAAATTCACAGACTAGATGATAAAAATACTTTATGACCCCATGAGAAACAGTTACTGTCCGAATAGGGCTTAAGACACGATCTGAGAGAATCACTGACGCACGTGAGATATTTGGCATGCTAAATATCTGGACCTGACGCCGATTCAAACCTACTGTGTGAAGTGTGTTCTGACTGAAAATTACATCAGTGATGACCGACAGTCAATGAGAGAGCAAGATACAGGGGGAGGAGTTATAGAGCAGAATATCAGTATTTTAATAGATAAATTCACAGTTATATAAAACAGAAACAAAGCACAAACATTTGCTTGACCAGCCACAACAGCAGTAGCCTGGCTCCGCCCTCCTACGTACGCTCAATTTTCATTTTCCTTCAGTACTCCGTCTGGGATTGCGGTATATTCTCTGTTTTTCTCCGGTCAAATTTTAACCAGTCCAATCAGCGTACAGAGGGAGTGGCTTAAAACGATGATGTTGATGTCGTGCACTAGTTTGAGATGACATAGGTCATGACCAAACGTTAGCTAGAGTCTGGTAGGACCAGGCTACAACAGCAGCACATTGCAAAATTATTTATTCACCTCAAACTCTCTTTGCAGAACACAATCATTGCTCCCTGTGTCTCCCCAACAATTTCCTCCGCCATAATCCTTTTTTGCTGCAAATCAGCGCACAGACAATTTGGATTGCAAGCTTCTTGTTGGCTATTGTTGGCTATCATTTTTAATAACAATTCCAGTCTCACGCACACGTGATCTCGTGTTATTTCCTTATCACATCTCGCGTGTGTTCGGTTGTGAGACGTAGTTTGCGGACCGGAGTTGTCTGCGATTCTTCCTCTTGGAAAGTCATGCAGTGTGAAAAGAACTGTGATCCGATGACTTTGAAAGTCATGCAGGGTGAAGTCAGCATTAGTCTCCATAACCTCAGCTGGCAGACCCAGGGTTCAACCTCTCTTGGAAAAATCGCCCCACTTTAGCAATCACTGTCTACAGTGGCTGACTTGCAACGGAACATATACTTTATTTTACAGTGTCCGATGTAGTTACTATAGTAATTACTATAAATTGTGAATAATTACATGCAACTTACTGAAATCCTAAAGTACATTTAGTTAATTGTTATTACTCAAAACTCAAATTAGTATAATTACACTGTAACACGGACAAATCTGTTCCACATTACTGCATAGTAGAGTAGTGTTAATTTTGTCTCATATTTTTTATTTAGTCTTAGTCTTGTGCCAAATGTCCATGTTAGTTTTAGTAATATTTAATCATTCACATATCTTTTTTTGTTAGTCAAGTTTTAGTCGACTAAAAGTCTCGTCATTTTAGTCTAGTTTTAGTCAAAAGAAAACTCAATATATCGTGTGGCAAAATAAGTAACATAAAATATACACTCACCTAAAGGATTATTAGGAACACCATACTAATACAGTGTTTGACCCCCTTTCGCCTTCAGAACTGCCTTAATTCTACGTGGCATTGATTCAACAAGGTGCTGAAAGCATTCTTTAGAAATGTTGGCCCATATTGATAGGATAGCATCTAGCAGTTGATGCAGATTTGTGGGATGCACAACTAGGGCACGAAGCTCCCGTTCCACCACATCCCAAAGATGCTCTATTGGGTTGAGATCTGGTGACTGTGGGGGCCATTTTAGTTCAGTGAACTCATTGTCATGTTCAAGAAACCAATTTGAAATGATTCGAGCTTTGTGACATGGTGCATTATCCTGCTGGAAGTAGCCATCAGAGGATGGGGACATGGTGGTCATAAAGGGATGGACATGGTCAGAAACAATGCTCAGGTAGGCCGTTTTGGCACAATTGGCACTAAGGGGCCTAAAGTGTGCCAAGAAAACATCCCCCACACCATTACACCACCACCACCAGCCTGCACAGTGGTAACAAGGCATGATGGATCCATGTTCTCATTCTGTTTACGCCAAATTCTGACTCTACCATCTGAATGTCTCAACAGAAATCGAGACTCATCAGACCAGGCAACATTTTTCCAGTCTTCAACTGTCCAATTTTGGTGAGCTCGTGCAAATTGTAGCCTCTTTTTCCTATTTGTAGTGGAGATGAGTGGTACCCGGTGGGGTCTTCTGCTGTAGTAGCCCATCCGCCTTAAGGTTGTGCGTGTTGTGGCTTCACAAATGCTTTGCTGCAAACCTCGGTTGTAACGAGTGGTTATTTCAGTCAAAGTTGCTCTTCTATCAGCTTGAATCAGTCGGCCCATTCTCCTCTGACCTCTAGCATCAACAAGGCATTTTCGCCCACAGGACTGCCGCATACTGGATGTTTTTCCCTTTTCACACCATTCTTTGTAAACCCTAGAAATGGTTGTGTGTGAAAATCCCAGTAACTGAGCAGATTGTGAAATACTCAGACCGGCCCGTCTGACACCAACAACCATGCCACGCTCAAAATTGCTTAAATCACCTTTCTTTCCCATTCTGACATTCAGTTAGGAGTTCAGGAGATTGTCTTGACCAGGACCACACCCCTAAATGCATTGAAGCAACTGCCATGCGATTGGTTGATTAGATTATTGCATTAATGAGAAATTGAACTGGTGTTCCTAATAATCCTTTAGGTGAGTGTATATAACCTGCATAATGTATGTGCCACAACACCATAGCTAACTGGTTGATTTACAGCGTAGATGCCTAAAATCAGCATTAGCTTATGAGACGTTAATTTAACTTGCCTGAATGTTTGGGTAGTTAGCCTTTAGGTGTCGCTTAAGGTTGGTGGTGTATTTCCCCCTATATTTTTTGTCCGCAGTGCTTCCCATCAGTTATAATGACACATTCTGACTTTTTGTCAATACATTGTACGTAAAATGCGACCAAATATCGAGCCTCTTCTTTCTACCTAGCATGTCGTCGGCACTCGTCGCTCGAGTTAGCAACTGTCTATGGGTATTGTTGTATTCTTGCGGCATGTAGTTTCGTGTTGCAGCCACAGGCTGGCAGCAACAGGAGTATGAGACCTGTACTTGAGCAACAGCGCGAACTCATTCTGAATATTTTGAAGGCGTAGCAGCTGAATATTCTATCTCACGATGAAAAAGTAGAGGCGATTGTAGACGAAAATCAAGAGCGATTTTATCTTAGTTTTTATTTTATGCAAAACATTTTAGTCTCGTCTTTTTTTCGTCAACAATAATGCATGTTAATTTAGTCTTAGTCAGCGGTTTTGGACATTGGTGCAGTCTTGTCATCGTCTCGTCTTAGTCATGGAAAAAAAGAAATATATTTAGTTTCGTCTCGTCTGACGAAATTAACACTATAGTAGTGATGGGGAGTCGACTCTGAAAGAGTACTCTGAATAGCCCCAGAGTCAGGGTCGACTCCAGCACAGGAATCGTCTCTCGGTGTCGACTCTGCTGCTCTGTCTGAAATCACTCACTTGTTTACTGATTATCTAATCCCTATATAGTTCATGGCAGTTGAGTGCACTATATAAGCAAGGAGAGAATTCAGACACCGACGTAATACACCGTATTAGACAGCTGTCGCAGAAACTTTGCAGAAACACATTTATTTGAGTGCTTACTTTAGAAATAGAAAACAGTCACACTGACTTTAGTTTGTAATTATACATAGGCTTCCTCCATGCTAGCTTTAATTTAATTGATGGTATATTAATGCAATAAATAGGTATAGATTTGGTTGGTTTTCCATGGTGTTCATAATCATTAAAGGGTTAGTTCACCCAAAAATGAAAATTCTGTCATTAATTACTCATCCTTATGTCGTTCGACACCCGTAAGACCTCCGTTCATATTCGGAACACAAATGAAGATATTTTAGTTGAAAGCTGATGGCTGAGAAAGGCTTCAGACAGGCCTCCATTGCCATTCAGTACATTGACACTTCCAAGACCCATAAAAGGCACTTAAAACGTCGTTACAAAGTCTATCTCACCACAGTGGCTCTACAATAATCTTACAATGCGACGACAATAGTTTTTGTGCGCAAAAAAAAATCAAAATAACACCTTTTTCCAACTTGTTCTCGACTTCCGTGTATGCCTCCACGACGCATGCGCGAGAATATGACGCAGATCCGGCGTTCGGACATATGACCCAGAAGCGATTTGTTTACGAGCAGAGGAAGACGTGCGTGTCTAAGCTGTTGGATTCTACATTGATCGTGCTTTAGGTCTCGGCGTAGTGCTCAAAATGGGGCTTAAGTGTGTATTTCATGGATTCCCGAACCCCGGCGCTACGTCATATTCTCGCGCATGCGTCGTGGAGGCATACACGGAAGTCGAGAACAAGTTGGAAAAAGGTGTTATTTTGATTTTTTTTTCCGCACAAAAACTATTGTCGTCGCATTGTAAGATTATTGTAGAGCCACTGTGGTGAGATAGACTTTGTAACGACGTTTTAAGTGCCTTTCATGGATCTTGGAAGTGTCAATGTACTGAATGCCAATGGAGGCCTGTCTGAGCCATCAGCTTTCAACTAAAATATCTTCATTTGTGTTCCGAAGATGAACGGAGGTCTTACGGGTGTCCAACGACATGAGGGTGAGTAATTAATGACAGAATTTTCATTTTTGGGTGAACTAACCCTTTAAACTAACCATAAGTCATAAAAATCTCACAAATGATCATGTGCATTTAGCGCCATCACTGGACAACAGCTGTTTTGCGTGACTTTTTCCTCAGTAAAATTAGTTATCGGCAACAGGTAGAAACGGTGATAGCCACTCATCAAGCCATCGCTAATTTGGACGGTCACGCTGAAAGTGTGCGGTTTTAATAAGGGGATTTTAAGGCTTTGTGTCGGGGGAAAATAATTTAAGTGTGTAACAACTGCTATTTTGTCTTATTTCTGACCCTGTTTTGATGTAAAGTAAATGGAGTCGAGGAGTTGATTCCATAGACTCCTACAGTGGGAGTGGGGAATTGGGAGTCGGCTCCAAACAAACTGTAATCGAACACCTCTAGGACACACTGTGTTCTGTGCTCTTTTATATTGGAGGTGTATGGTGTAGATTCACAAAATACAGGACAACCAGATCCACAAATAAATGCATTTTCACAATTAAACGTATTTAGTATCTATTGTAAATGTGTGCCTTAGTAGAAATCGTTTTTTCAACTTTTTCAAAAGAGCTGTTAACTTCAAATTATGAGTATCAAGTCGCTTGACAAGCCACAGTTTGAGAGTAGCTTCACAACAGTGAGAAGAGAGAGAGAGAGAGAGAGAGAGAGAGGGAGAGGGAGGGAGGGTGTGGATATCTCTTAACTCCACCTCTTCACCCATCTCTCTCTCTCTCTCTCTCTCTCTTTCTCTCTCTCTCTCTCTCTCTCTCTCTCTCTCTCTCTCTCTCTCTCTCTCTCTCTCTCTCTCTCTCTCTCTCTCTCTCTCTCTCTCTCTCTCTCTCTCTCTCTCTCTCTCTCTCTCTCTCCATGTCTCCCTTTCTAGTGGTGCACTCCCTGGGATTAATTTAAAAAAAATAGTAATTTGCATCACAATGGACACCATTAGTGAGCTCTTTGCCATCAAGACTGCAATGAAAATGTAGGATCTCAGATGAGCTGCAGCGGCGGAGCCTCTTACATCATATGTAGGAGAAAGTCCAGCCGGAGCAAATCCACTGGAGAGGGCCTGAGGGCCGGCCGGTGCAGAGGGGTTGCTGAGGTCTGGACCAGCTCATGCACCACACACACACACACACACACACACACACACACACACACACACATACCCCACCCCCCAGCTCTCTTTATACCCCCCGCCCCCCCCCCCCCCGTCCTCTCCTCAGCTGTCTTGCTCTACAATGGCCTGAGCATCTTTTGTAGAATTAACGGTTTGTAGGAGCAGGGGAACAATGTATGAGAAGAGAGGAGCACGGGGTTCCCACACACAGCCTCCACATGCCCACACACACACACACACTCAACATCACACAGCTGATCCAACCCCCCCTCACTGCCGACAATAACACACACCATACAAACACACACGCACATATATGTTCACACTATCACAATTCACTCAACCTACACACACACACACACACACACAATTATTTGGCAAAAAAGGCAAACTACAGCGACCGGTTTTATTTTACTATGCAAAAAAAAAGAGAAAGAAAATGCATTACAAAAACATACATGCATTGACTACAACATAATCAGTTATTAATATTTCATTGGTTCTCTTGTGTTTTTGCATGTGTTCATCATTTTTGGACAGGCTGTGTCAGAAATGTGTCTCACGGGTATATTTGTGGCAAGAGCCAACAATACATTTTGTGGGTCAAAATTATTAATTTTTATTTTATGCCAAAAATCATTAGGATATTAAGATCATATTCCATGAAGATATTTTGTACATTTCTAACCGTAAATATATTTAAAAAAAAATAGTAGTAGTAGTAGTAATATGCATTGCTAAGGACTTCATTTGGACAACTTTAAAGGAGATTTTCTCAATATTTCGATTTTTTTTCACCCTCAGACTCCAGATTTGACAAATATTGTCCAATCCTAACAAACCATACATCAATGGAAATATGTCAGCAAAACTTGGCATTTTTCATTGCATTATCACAAATAAAACAATTGACTCCAAGCACAACTACAATCTATCCATCATACAAGTGCATCCATCCAATATAAAGGTGCATCTATCCATCATAAAAGTGCATCTATCCATTATAAAAGTGCATCTATCATTATAAAAGTGCATCTATCCATTATAAAAGTGCATCTATCATTATAAAAGTGCATCTATCCATCATAAAAGTGCATCTATCCATCATAAAAGTGCATCTATCCATCATATCTTATCCACATCTATCCACAAGATCTTTAACAATTTTTTTTTAATAATATTTGAATAAAGGGTGAAGATGTCCATTATTCTAGGCTGTCCATCACTTTTGACACTTCCAGTCAAGTGTTTCTTGAAGACCTGACAGTGGGGAAATCTCCTCAACCATCTCCTCCTGGAACCCAAGACACACTAAAGCATCCATCAGTCCTGCTTATCTCAGGATGAACCTAATGAAGTAGCTTCAGGGATGCAATCTAGACTCATCTAAAAATTTGGTCACTATATAATTCATACTTTGCATTTGTGCTGTTTCATAGTTTTGATGACTTTACTATTAGTCTATAATATAGCATGTTGATAGTGATATTGAATTAGTAGTTTTGACTGGACGTGAGCTTACTAGCTTAGTTCTAGAGACAGTTTCGTCCATAAAAAATCCCCCGCCAACAACCAAACACTTAGCACATACTTGCTCTGAGTTTTAATTGCCAGTAGAGACAGGCGATGGGGGTCGGTGGGGGTGAAGCTCATTGTGATGTAGTGGCTGGAGGGTTTTTGGGTAGCTTGATTAATTTGTAGTGTCATATGTGGGAGGGCTCATCGGGATGGGGGTTATGGGAATTCACCAAACCCCAAACACTGTGAGAAACACAGAGGGAAATGCTAATAGAGAAATGAATATTCAACACTACCTCATAGCTCGCTTTTATTTCCCCCATAAAAGGAACTGAACACATTTTGAAATGGCATTAATGGTGTCAAATTGAAGTTTAACCTTCAGCTGGAAATGTTTAATACCGATGATCAGTGCTTGATTTGAGTTTGATCTCAGTTCCCTATGTAATGTCATCTTCCCTATTAAGATGTTAAATGTACATGTCAAGGAATCGAACAGCACCACAAATGAGATGTATCAGTTGTTTCTCCCAAACAGGAATGAAACGGAGAGCAAATGGAGAGCAAATGATCAATGCTGTCCACATAGTATGTTGGCTCTATGCCGCATGTCAACAAAAGTCTTATTTGTGTTAATTTTTATGAGAAAAACAATTTCAGACAATGTTGATATAACTCCCTGAAGTTCCCCCGGGCAGTTTTAGATCTCTGAGGGTTCATGAGGATTGCTAGAGCCCAGAGATAAAGGCATGAAGATGAGAAAAGATGTCGAAAGAAGCACAGCACTTGTGTGGAGCGTCCAGGGGTTCAGTGGCTGGTGCAACAGCACTTAAGTGCTCGCAGAGATGGATTCTTTTAAAAACAAATCTTCATTTGTATTCATCTGAGGAAAGAAAGTCACATACATTTGATACATCCTAGGTGATTTATTTTATTGACCTTATCTCTAAAGCCTCTCTAAAGTGCATCCATCCATCCATCATAAAAGTGCATCTATCCATTATAAAAGTGCATCTATCCATCATAAAAGTGCATCCATCCATCATAAAAGTGCCTCTATCCATTATAAAAGTGTGTCCATCCATCATAAAAGTGCCTCTATCCATTATAAAAGTGTGTCCATCCATCATAAAAGTGCATCCTTCCATCATAAAAGTGCATCTATCCTTGCATCTATCCATTATAAAAGTGCATCCATCCATTATAAAAGTGTGTCCATCCATCATAAAAGTGCATCCTTCCATCATAAAAGTGCATATATCCTTGCATCTATCCATTATAAAAGTGCATCCATCCATTTCTAAAAGTGTGTCCATCCATCATAAAAGTGCATCCATCCATCTTAAAAGTGCATCTATCCATTATTAAAGTGCATCCATCCATCCATCCTAAAAGTGCGTCCATCCATCATAAAAGTGCATCCTTCCATCATAAAAGTGCATCTATCCATTATAAAAGTGTGTCCATCCATCATAAAAGTGCCTCTATCCATTATAAAAGTGTGTCCATCCATCATAAAAATGCATCCATCCATTATAAAAGTGCGTCCATCCATTATAAAAGTGCGTCCATCCATCATAAAAGTGCATCCATCCATTATAAAAGTGCGTCCATCCATTTCTAAAAGTGCGTCCATCCATCATAAAAGTGCATCCATCCATTATAAAAGTGCGTCCATCCATTATAAAAGTGTGTCCATCCATCATAAAAGTGCCTCTATCCATTATAAAAGTGTGTCCATCCATCATAAAAATGCATCCTTCCATCATAAAAGTGCATCTATCCTTGCATCTATCCATTATAAAAGTGCATCCATCCATTTCTAAAAGTGTGTCCATCCATCATAAAAGTGCATCCATCCATCATAAAAGTGCCTCTATCCATTATAAAAGTGTGTCCATCCATCATAAAAGTGCATCCTTCCATCATAAAAGTGCATATATCCTTGCATCTATCCATTATAAAAGTGCATCCATCCATCTTAAAAGTGCATCTATCCATTATTAAAGTGCATCCATCCATCCATCATAAAAGTGCGTCCATCCATCATAAAAGTGCATCCTTCCATCATAAAAGTGCATCTATCCATTATAAAAGTGCATCCATCCATTATAAAAGTGCGTCCATCCATTTCTAAAAGTGCATCCATCCATCATAAAAGTGCCTCTATCCATTATAAAAGTGTGTCCATCCATCATAAAGGTGCATCCATCCATCATAAAAGTGCATCTATCCATTATTAAAGTGCATCTATCCATCATAAAAGTGCATCCATCCATCATAAAAGTGCGTCCATCCATCATAAAAGTGCATCCTTCCATCATAAAAGTGCATCCATCCATTATAAAAGTGCCTCTATCCATTATAAAAGTGCATCCATCCATCATAAAAGTGCATCTATCCATAATAAAAGTGCATCCATCCATCATAAAAGTGCATCTATCCTTGCATCTATCTATTATAAAAGTGCATCCATCCATTATAAAAGTGCATCCATCCATCATAAAAGTGCATCTATCCTTGCATCTATCTATTATAAAAGTGCATCCATCCATTATAAAAGTGGATCCATCCATTATAAAAGTGCATCCATCCATAATAAAAGTGCATCTATCATCATAAAAGTGCATCCATCCATCATAAAAGTGTATCTATCATTATAAAATTGCATCCATCCGTCATAAAAGTGCATCTATCATCATAAAAGTGCATCTATCCATCATAAAAGTGCATCCATCCATCATAAAAGTGCATCTATCCTTGCATCTATCTATTATAAAAGTGCATCCATCCATTATAAAAGTACATCCATCCATCATAAAAGTGCATCTATCCTTGCATCTATCTATTATAAAAGTGCATCCATCCATTATAAAAGTGCATCCATCCATTATAAAAGTGCATCCATCCATTATAAAAGTGCATCCATCCATTATAAAAGTGCATCTATCCATTATAAAAGTGCATCTATCCATCATAAAAGTGCATCCATCCATTATAAAAGTGCATCTTTCCATAATAAAAGTGCATCTTTCCATAATAAAAGTGCATCTATCCATCATAAAAGTGCATCTGTCCATCATAAAAGTGCATCTATCCTTGCATCTATCTATTATAAAAGTGCATCCATCCATTATAAAAGTGCATCCATCCATTATAAAAGTGCATCTTTCCATAATAAAAGTGCATCTATCCATCATAAAAGTGCATCTGTCCATCATAAAAGTGCATCTATCCTTGCATCTATCCATTATAAAAGTGCATCCATCCATTATAAAAGTGCATCTATCCATAATAAAAGTGCATACATCCATCATAAAAGTGCATCCATCCATTATAAAAGTGCATCTATCATCATAAAAGTGCATCCATCCATTATAAAAGTGCATCTATCATCATAAAAGTGCATCCATCCATTATAAAAGTGCATCTATCATCATAAAAGTGCATCCATCCATTATAAAAGTGCATCTATCATCATAAAAGTGCATCCATCCAGTATAAAAGTGCATCTATCCATTACAGAAAAGCGCAACCGGCGCAACAGCCGTTGGACATATCGTAAGCGTTTTAAAGTGCGAGAGGCGTTACACTTCCTGCATAAGTAGAATATGGAAGGCAGTCCGCCAGAAGCTAGATATTTTACTTTAAAATGTGTTAAATATGTTATAAATATATAATGATGGATAGATGTACCTTTATACTGGATGGATGCACTTTTATGATGGATAGATGCACTTTTATGATGGATGGATGTACTTTTATAATGGATGGATGCACTTTTTTGGGCTTTCTGCCATTCACTGCCATTATAAATCTTGGAAGAGCCAGGCCATTTTTAATATAACTCTGATTGTGATCGTCTGAAAGAAGAATGTCATACACACCTCAGATTACTTGAGGGGGAGTAAATCATGGGGTCATTTTCATTTTAAAGTGAACTATCCCTTTAAAAAACACTTTTTTGTCCGATGTTTAAAGCTAAATCGCTTTATCAAACTGGTAAAGTCAGCTGTTTTATAGAGTGGCCCACAGTGTTCTGTCACAATGCTATAAAAAGCTCAACAGGTTTTGGAACCGAGCTTTCATTTAGTGCAGTTGTGACGTGTGAGGACATACTGTAAGGCTTTAGTGGTATTTAGCGCTTTTGTTTCTCTTAGCATCTGTAATGAATTACTCTTCATTATAAAAGAATATGTATTTCCAGAGCCACCTAATCATTACCATGCTAATTGGTTTCTATTGAGTGTTATTTTGTGTGTAAAAAGATGCCTATTCGGAGCTTGCAGAGATTTGATGTCATGGTGTGGGAGTGGCCCTCATCTGAAGGCCCTCATCTGTAAAAGTCATTGCTAAGATGCTAGTGTAACAAAGTCCAGCTATTAAGATGAGCAAACCTCACTCCCCTGGCCTCAAGAGCCACACTAGAGGCTTTGGTCTTTAATGCCCTTGTTAGTGCGCCCGCCTCCCATGCTCATCATGGTGCAAGTAACACCAGTTACATTGGAATAGTTGTTAGTGTTTTGCTATGCAGTTGCTAGGGTACATTGTGGTTGCCAGGGCATTGCTATCCAGTTGCTAATGTGCTCTGAATGTGTTTAGCATGTTGCTGGTGTTTTCGTGGTGGTCGCTATTAAACAGAGAAAAAGGGTGTCAAAATGGTACCTTTAGGGGTACAACTGCTTGTCACTGGGGCAGAAAGGTTCATAGTAGTACCTTAAGGCACGCATTTGAACTAATATGCACCTTTAGGAATGAAAAAGGTACAAAGATGTCCTTTTAAGGGTACTGCCCCAGTGACAAGCTGTTGTACCCCTAAAGGTACCATTTTGACACCCTTTTTCTCTGTGTAAGCTACCCCGAATCTCTATGATATTCTGGTCTGTCGATATTGCTCACTTCCCTCTTTCTTTTTGTAAGTGTAGTTTTGTTAATCAATGTTAATCAAATTAACATGAATGAACACTAAAAGAAACCGTGGAAAGACGTCAGTACACACTGTTTGTCAAGTTCAAGTCCACCGTCATTAATCTACTATAACTCTCCTGAATGCTTTGTCGGACAAAAATGCAGAATTGGCGATGTGATTGGTCAGATTTCCTGTCAATCAAACTCGTGGCGAAGGGTGAATTTAGTGACGTAAATGGACAAATGCAGCTCTTCAGCTGCTGCCAGGCGGGACTGTTGACTTGGCCATGATTCCAGGTGCCTTCAACCATTATGGAAATATGACAGGTGTGATCTGTGTTGGACTGATGATTAGTAGCGCCACCTGTCTGTCTCAGTCCTGCTGGGCTAATGCATCAGTCTGAGGGATGTTTTAGCATGTGAATGTTTACAAGGCTTGACAAAATCCATATGGCAGAGATCACCTCTGGGGTTGACGGTCATATTGGCAGTCTGCAGAATACGGGTTGGGGGAAATCTAAAAAAACTGTGGCAGACACTAATGTTAGTGTCTCTTTTTAACACTTTAGTCTGCTAGAAGCCTTTTGACACCTGAGGAAATGCTGGAGTAGAAAGTACATTTACCAGCATAGATCAGGGTTGGCGTTAAGCTCTGCAGGTAAGCGGCTCTAACACTTTGTGTTGTATTCTGATTCAGGCATCTCATTCGCATCATGGTCATTACTAGAGGTATAAATGTGTTTCGCATGATGTTACACCAGTGTCTGGTCCTAGTGTGGGCACGGCAGGGTGGCCTCCACACAGTACCGCCCATCTGATGACTGATGGATGAGCCCAGCTCAGTGCTGGCCAATGAAACCCAATCAATCAGAGCCTGTCAACCCAGCGTCTGTCGATGGTCCCACAGGTCAAGAGATCTGTCAGGAACCCTCCCATGGCCAATGATCCTGCAGCACGGTGCAAATCACATTACATTTAGTGCTTCTTTTTAAAAAACAAGTGTTTGTTCGAAAGATTATGGCTGTTTGTTTCTGTGGCATTGATTTCAATAAAAACCACGCTTGAGTAGTTCAAGAGGTGAATGTCAATATAGCTCCTATAAACTTCTATGTGCCAAAAATGACAAATCAGCAATACAATCTGCCACCAAATTGTATTATAAAGTTAGGGACACACCAAACCGATGCCAAAGAACTAGCGCTGATGAAAGCTGACTGTGTTGTCACCTCACGTCGGGGAAAATAACAGCACCTGAACTACAGAAAATACAGGACTACAAACTAGTTGACGACTGTCAACTAGCTCACGTGTTCTGTGCCTGTGTGTGTGAAGGAGATAAATGTCTGCACATATATTCGTCTATATTAATCATTCAATAAGGGAAAGTGAAACTAAGACTGCAGGTAATGTTGTACAAACCATAAACAAAGAAGCACTTGCGAACCATTTTGAATATCAATCACACTGATCACGTTCTTTATTCCATTCCGCTCATGTTAATATGAAAATATTTGCGCAGTGTTGCTCATGATGTAAGATGACATAAAATTATAACAGCCTTCTGTCTGTTCAGTTTTGATTTACTTGCTTGCTTCCATCACTTTTTCTCTTGCTAAACTGAACAGGCAATCAGAGTTCTCTTTCTCACCGATGGCCGATGCCGATTCTACATGTTGAATTGGCCAAAAAAACCCTGACAGCATCCGACTAGAGCCAACGGTGCACAACACACTAGAAAAATGAAGTTGGTCTGTCCCTGGCTTAAGATTTGCTGAATACAAATCTGAGTAAAAAACTTGTTTCTGGTGGACAAAGCTAATGCACACGCACGTTTAAGGGCAGGGCCTGTTACATTAAGCCGGTTTCAGTTGCTACCCAGGTAAGTTTGAGATTAGATTGAACAAACTCAGTTTTTTTTCGGGCTCAAGAAGGTTGGTTGGTTTCTAGTAGGTTTCATTGCCATGGTGACTTAAGCTACACGGCTAACCTGCTCCGGAGTGTGTTTTATTCTGGGTTAGAGATCGCAGACCAAAACTGGACCAATCAGCTGTGAGTAAAGTGACATCTGATGCACTAAAGCCACTGAAAGAATTTTAAAGACAAAATTGCCCAACTTTTGCTGCTAATTATTTATTATTAAATTAATTGTAACTTTATAATTCATATAATTATTATATTAACTTACAATTAATATTAAACTCAAGCTTTAATATATAAGCTTTTAAACCGATTAAGTGTATTCTTTTGAGCTCTTTTTTAAACTATATCAATTATAAGGCCTATTTGTTTGATTCACTTGCATTGAGTTTGAGAAGGTAGTCTCTTGACTATATTTGAACTATCCCCGTTGATCACGCCTCTTGAGCAGTAGAAAATACAGAGCAGGCTCCCCAGACCAATGTTCAATCTTAAAAGATTGAGCTTGGTCTGCTGATGGCCAGACAACACGTACATGGGTATTTTTATAAACAAAGTTTTTAAATCAAACAGACTCTCCATGTTCTGTGTGATTGGCTATTTACAGCACGTGTCACACTTTCTGGAGTTAATCACAAACTCTGGATCAAACCTGAGTTGAAAGAGAATGTTTATACCGAGTGTTATGAGCCCGCTGAACCTGATCTAAACCAGGTTGGATTTAACTGGATTTGTCTAAACCTCCTCTGAAACTCTGGAGAGGGCCACTACCCTGCAGCTTTGAGTTGTTGCTCCAACACACATACCTGTAGTTTTCAAATAAACCTGAAGGACTTGATTAGGTGGTTCAGGTGTGTTTAATTAGGGTTGAAGCTAAAATTTGCAGGACTTTTGCAAGGGTAAGGACCATTTTAGAAACCACCAGATAAATTAGCCACTAATTTGAGTGGTTCTTTTAAGTGAAAGAAGGCTCTTTCTTTCCTACAGCCCTCATGTTCCGTGTTGGGATTTCATTAGTTTTTCGATAAATGGCCTTCTCCTTCTGTCTCTGGATGAAATAGAAAGTGTTAGAGTTTTGTTTCACTGAAGTCCAGCAGTTAGGTGCAATTGACAAAATCCAACAGTTGTTCCTACTAAGACTTTTTTAGTTAACTTTACTTAATGTCCAAAAATGTGTTGAACTTAAAACAATTTAATAATCTGTACTGTTTGCATGCATTGCCTTCGTTACTCAGAAAACCCAAGTAAACATTACTTGACTGGTACCATTTTGCCAAAAAAAACAAAAAAAACAAAGTGGGGCAAAAGGTTTTTGAGGCGGGGCAATTCTTAATAGACTTTTCACTAATTTTCTCCGCTTCTGCAGTCATCGTTCTTCTTATTTACATTCACTCATTTTCCAGTCATCTTGAATGTTATTGCCAATACAACTAAACATTTTGGGAGAATGTCTCATAAGTGACTTCATAATTTCATGTTGATTTCCTAAAATTGTTTATTATGGTGATGAGTGTTCCCTTTGGTTGAGCACTTGGAACTTAATTTATATTATTGTAATACTCATCCTATTGATGCAGTGATGCAACACTTTATTTAATTTCAAAGGAAATATATATATATATATATGGGGCGGCAGTGGCTCAGTGGTTCATGTAGGTTGTCTACAAACTGAAAGGTTGGTGGTTCGATCCCCGGTTCCACCTGACCAAGTGCCGAGGTGTCCATGAGCAAGACACCTAACCCCAGCTGCTCCCGACGAGCTGGATGGCGCCTTGCATGGCTGACACCGCCATCGGTGTGTGAATGAGTGTATGAATGGGTGAATGTGAGGCAAATGTAAAGCGCTTTGGATGGCCGTAGGTCTGTTAAAAGCGCTATATAAATGCAGTCCATTTATATATATATATATATATATATATATATATATATATATATACATTTGTGTCAAAGTCATGTTCTGTTTAGTTTCATAATCATGGACTTTTAGTTTTGTTATTCTATTGCATCATGTGTTCCTTTGTTCTGTTTTCCCACTCCTCATCATGAGTTTGTTTAGGTCAGCTGTGTTTAAGTAATTACCCTCATCCTTGTTTGCTATTTAAGTTCCTCCCGTGCACCCAGTCCCTTGTCCGTTCACGTTACTTTATGGTGTGTTTTCCCTACCTGTCTTCCTGTCTGGAGATTTATGATTAAACTTGAGAGGGGAACCGTATTTTGAGAGATTATTCTGTCTTCGTCTTCCTGCCTGAACAACAGTGTTACAATTTGTAAATTAATGCATTAATGACATATAACAACTATATTTCATGTCAAATAATGAGCTTTAACATTTTATTGCTAACACTTAAATTGGGTTGATATAATCCCTCTATATTTGTGACAGTATATCTTGCAGTTGACCATGCTTAAGTCACACACAGACTTCAACATTCAATGGTAACAAGTTTTTTAAATTAATCATTTATTAATAAGACCATTACAATTGTATTTGCTGTCGTTATTGGGGTTATACTGACAAAATACAGCAAATTAAATGGAAAAATAAAGCAATTAATTTATGCATGCCGCAATGCACTCTGGGAGTACATTTCCTCAGACCACAGATAGAATTAAGTTGACAAAACCTAAATGGTTTAAGTAAGAACAACTTGATGCAATTTTTGAATTAAGGCAACGAGTTATCACACTTGAATTAAGTAAACTGAAAAAATTTGTTTTTATGGTGAAGGCAGGCCCATTGAAAGGGGGGTGCGAGGCCCTGTGCGAACGTGATGCGCGAGGCCCGGGGCTCGGGGCTGGGTGGGGGTATATTAATGGGGTCTACTGTTGCTATAGTGATGAACAATTTGTTGTTTATGTGGATATTTACGAAAACTTTTATATATATATATATAAAGTTCTGGGCAAATTAATGCGGGTGATTATTTTTTTCATTTTAAAGGTCCCATGGCATGGCATTTTTCTAATATATTATAATGTTTCCTGAGGTGTACTTATATTGTTTGTATGATTTCTACATCAAAAAATGTCATAATTTAGAAATAAAAGGCATTTTTTCTATACTGTTATTACCCCTCTGGGTTGAATGCTCTGTTTCAAGGGGCGTGTCTGCTGTGAGACTGTGAGACATTGAAAACGCCCACTGTTGTGATTGGCTGACATCTTTGCACTTGAAATGAGTGTTAGATTATGTTGCGGAGGGGGCGTGGTTTAGCGAGGCACTGCACGCATGAGAGAAAGAGAGGCTGACTGCGCACCACAGAGAGCTGGAGGAAGTTTTATTGTACTTTACTGAGTTGTTGAGAGCGCTGTGCTGTTAGCGCGAGATTATTTGTAGCTGAGAGTTCTGAATAAACAGTCCCAGTCACGTGGACTCTGTCTTCCACCTTATTCTACGAACTTTGTAACACATGTAATGTATCATTACAGCCGTCGAGATGAACGAATCGTCATTATTTTATGATCTATTCCTATCACATGAAAGGCTGGAGTGATGAGCATTGAGTAGACAGACAGTCTGTTGATCGAGTGAATGCAGTGATCTCGTCATTGCAACGCGTTTTCTCTCACAAAATGCTTTCACCACAACTAACAGCAAACACGACATCGATATGACTACAGTAAGAGCTTTGTGCAGCATAACAGTGTCATTCATTATAACGGCAGTTTGGGCAAGTGTGCAGATACACTTGCGACGTGTGATTGACAGATTGATTGCCATTTGCCTCCGGTAACCTGGACTAACCACAACATAAACAGACCGCGACCAAAGACAAAACATAATATGCAGATAAGTCCAATAAACATCTAGGGATTCATTTATCTGTTGTCTGTGTGTGTTTATAAAGGGGATTTGGAAAAAGATGCAATAATGGTGTGAATATGTGTGTTATGTATGCTACTGAAGCGTTAACCTGACCCTCGTGTGCACCCAAGGGTAGGAAACAATAAACCAGGTGGATAATGGATCAAATGTGCGTGTAAAATGTAGTGCTGCCGTGATCGTGACAGAGCCCTCTGTTACACAAACATTATAAAGAGTGTTCTCTGATCGCTCTCTGTAGTTTAATCACTTAAATAAGGGATTTGTTTCATGCTACTAACAGAAACGATCTTTTTAGTCACTGGCTTGATTCACTGATGCATTACGCTTAGGGCATCAAGGCGGCGAAAATTAAACGATCTAGAAAGAAAGTCTG
The DNA here is from genome assembly GCF_949357685.1 of Gobio gobio. Taxonomy (NCBI): domain Eukaryota; kingdom Metazoa; phylum Chordata; class Actinopteri; order Cypriniformes; family Gobionidae; genus Gobio; species Gobio gobio. The sequence continues at coordinate 27,192,753 of NC_137097.1, read as the reverse complement.
AGTGACTTGAATGATTAGCTACACTTCAGAAATCACTGATCACAGATCAGGCATTAATGAACACTGTTACTCACTGTTTGTGGCGGTGCTGTCGAATCCATATCGTGAAGTCTGTTTGTAAAGCCTGTGCTGACATAAACTGAATCCATTTTCTCAGAATGCTCTGGGGCGGGCAAAGCAGAGGAAGGGGAGGTAACCTTTCCTGGTATGACTTCATAACAGGAAAATTCCAGATCGGCTCGTCTGAGCTCATTTTCTCAAAGGCAGAGAAAGACAGCCAGAACTCGGTTTACACCTATCACAATTTCTAGCCACTTGGGGACCATATACAGGCTAGGGGAACTCATATTGATGTTAAAAAACCTCATAAAAACGAAATTTTCATGCCATGGGACCTTTAACGCATTAAAAATATTTAGCGCAGCCTCCGTTTTTATGTACATTTTTGCCTAGCGTTACATTATATGATCACGCTCTTACTCATGTAAATGCTTTTAAACCATCTAAGTGCGACAAGACAGAAGAGAACGCGCTGTATGTCAGTGTCCTGTCTGTGTGGCTGCGTCTCAATCCCTAGTTGCTCCGGTCTCATGCACACATCGAGTTTTCTTTCTTGAACAAACAATAACAACAACACAGAGAATGTTGCCATAATGCCAGTTTTGTCGAGTATTCTCATAATAGGAGTCTTAAATTAGTTAAATAACGTCTTAAATGAATGTGAGAAAATGAGATCCGCGTGGCAGCGCGTCAGATCCGCGTCATGTTCGGCAGCGGCCGATCTTAAAGTGACAGCAGCACTAATGATGTCTGTCATTAATGTTCATCAAAGAACAACGGTAACAGAGAAAAGATGATTAATCTATATTTAATTTATTATGCATGCAGTTAAGAAAGGCCACAGGTAAATATAACATTTATTATAATGGGTTTATTTAAAGATTGTTTTAAGTTCACTTAAATTAAAAGTAGTTTTTTTTAAAGCCTAATAAATGTTGAAATTGGTAGCTTTCATTTATATTTTTCATTCATTCATTATTTTTCATTTATATTTAATTTATATATATATGTAATGTAATGTCATTAATGTTTCATAGATACCTTAGTATCAGTGATACTGGCCTTCATTCATAAAAAGATGCCATTACAACACATATGTAAAATATGCTGTCTTTAAATTGTTTCTACATTAATTTGGAGAGTAACTGAAATTATTACAATATCAAAATATTAAAAACTTGCGATTAATCACAGAAAACAATGTGATTAATTTGTGTTTTTTAAAATCTAATATATATGTATTAAGTTTCTTAAATGTCCACATAAGCAACAAATTGTTTGTCACTACTCTCTCTCTCTATATATATATGGCCTGAATCCCCTTGAATTAGTTTGGACTGCTCTCTCTCTCACTGAATCATCTGAAGCGATTTCGCAGTCAGTAAAACAATCAGACAGTATCGAGAGAACCATCGCTGTGTTTCAGTACCTCTGTGAAGATGCGCTAAATGGAGGTCTGATAATTTTGTAGCTTTTTGGCAGTTTTCAGATTTAAAAACTTTTAAAATGTCTAAAGATAGAGTAGCTACACTCGTTCTGCTGCACCACTGCTCCGAAAGGAGCATAATAGTTAGGCTATAAGCTTATTTAAACTTTACAGTGTTAAATAAAAAAACTTTTGTGCGCACTGTCAGATGAAATCCGTGCTTTCTTTGTCCATGCAATAAATGCACATCCTTGAATGGCCACGGATTTCTTGCGTATTTACTTAAACTTCTTAGGTAATATCTATGGTTTGACCCATTTCAGAGGTGGCCAAAATCAGAATTTGAATGGACTGAATAAAGCTCTACGAACTTGACGTGTGATGCCCGCTGACTGACATGTATGCGCATGAATCACTCTCACACAAAGAGAAATATTGTATGTTTCTGCATAATACATTTTTAACAAGCAGAATAAAGGCCTGTACACACCGGGACGAATATCGCACGCGCTTATCGCCAGCGTTTTTCGTGACGTTTTTCGGCGCGTCTTGAGTGTTCACACCCAAGCGATTTCCACTGGCGATGCGCCGAGTGAACGTGCACATTCAGTAGATGCGCTCCCGGTACACAAGGTGGTGCTGCGGCACTTTAAGCCTCTGACACTCGCTTGTCACACAGAAGAAGAAGAGAGACAGTATTTATGTGCTTGCCAAAACCACAGATATATTATGTCTATGGCAAAACCATTCACACACTTTTTGCTAACTGGCAAGCGGCATTAGCAGCCCATCTTCTTCTTTGTCTACTTACTACTTCTTCTTCGTATCAATGTGTGCTCGGCAAGACCGTTTTGTGCTTGAGCGCCACCAAGTCGTGTTTTACTGTCACTTCAGCAGCTCCAGGCACGTGAACAAAAGCGCTGATCTCATTGGTCGGCTAGTTTTTAACGCGCCGCGTCAAAATAAAAAAACGAACCCGAGGCGTTTTTTTTTTAATGACGCTTTTACGCCTGGCATTTTACGCGTTGGTGTGCACACTCACATTGGCACCCATTGTTTAGTCACGAGGCGTTAAACGTCGGCGATAAACGCGGGCGAAAATCGTCCCGGTGTGAACAGGCCTTAATACAGCATCACGATACACAGTCTCGTTTTTTAGCTATGTCTTTTAGCTATTATAGTACCCTACTTCGAAAGACAAAAACATGAACGAGTCAGCTGTCATTTTATTGGCTTTTACATGGTCGCACACTTGGCACCGCCCTTGCGACGTTACTGGGTGTAGGTATATCCACAATAGGTATATATACAGTATATAACAAGGTATATTTTGACCTGCAGTACTATTGAATCCTTACCCATGTTCCTGGAGATGTGTGTAGTAAAACTGAACAGCCGCTCAGAGAACACTTGTGTCAAATTGAGTCAAGATGTACTCTCTGTGTGTGCTGCCGGAGAAAGTGTTTGCTTGTCAGTCAACAACATGAGGTGTCATCTGTCAATCACTTTGACAAATGGCGAGTCCGGGAAAACAGCAGCAGCATCCTGGAGTCACTAGGGAAGGCTATGGTGGATAAATGAAAGGCCTCCACTAAAGGAGACATGTCTGCTGCTAGCTAAGCTAACCTCATCCTGGGGCAGTTTGAATCACGTGAAGGGCAAAGGCAGTTGTTTCAGTTCCACAGACGGTGACCACAGCCTCAAACACAGCAAACCCTCAAAGAGTCACTTCAGCCATTATTACACACAGCATTAGATTTACCACTAATATCTCCACATGGAACAAATATCATTCGTAAAACCAACAATTTACAAAGTGTACACATGGTTCACACAGACCAATTCTACATGGTCTGTGATTTTGTCTTGTGAGAAGTGTAAAACTGAAAGGGCATTCTCAAAGCGTGAGGGTTAGACACTTCCGAGACTGCACAGAACTGAAACTAAAGATCTTTTGACTTACTCGAGGTTTTCAACTGTTACTCTTCTTGAAATGAATCAGCATTCTGTAACCCAGATTTTCCCTCGCATTAACAGGAGCAGAGGTTCATATCTGTACTTTTCAAATGTCATATACCTTGGAATTGTGTCAGTATTTCCCATGAGCAAACTTTCCCTTCAGCGCTGACCTATCCCATTGTTACGTGATTCTTAAAGGTTAAGGTTTTGGGTAGGGTAAGCTGTGGTTCTAGGTCAGCATGGAGAGTGAGCGGTCTGGGAACGGCATGCCCGACCCTTTCAAAATCCGAGAAACTCGAGGAGAATGAGGGGGAAAGGCACTGGAGAAATGGCCATTGAGCGTGCGGCTGCGTGTGTGTGTGTGTGCAGTGAGGAGCATGCCTGGGGAGAGAGGGGAAATGTGTTTGACATACGCTCAGCACACACTGCCGGGGAGGCAGGAACAGCAGGATACGATTAATGACCGCAGAATAAGATTGTTACAATATGGCCTCCCTCGCCCCTGCCTCTCTTTCTGTTGGGCTGTCATATTTCACAGCCCTGTTTCATGAGAGGCCGTCCATTCGTCCGTTTTTGTTTTTTTCCCTCTCCTTTCATCGCTCCCCCCCTCTCTTTTTATTCCTCAGTAAGCGTCATTGATATGCAGGACGAGGCTGCAGGCTCGGTTCTCATGCTCGGCCTTTAAAACAGCTTGGCGCTGACTCACGGGTCCAGAACTCATTCAGGTAAAGCTCTTTGAAACGAGTTTTACTATCACAAACGTTCCTAAAGTGCACATACGACACATTGAAGAAACATTTGACATGGAACCAGCGCATAACAAGTGGATTTCCTGTCCTGCATGCCGCTCTTTTTGCTTATTCACCGTCTCTCTTGCATTCCCTCGCTGACAGTGGCTGAAAAGGGAAGTGACAGCTGTTTGTTTAGCTTGCCCTCGATGGTCTTGCATGGCGAGCACTGATAACCCAAAACCGGGTCGTAGCACGCTGATTTGTAGTACAACAAATAAAAGTGGGGTTTAAAGACATCCGCAAGGGTTGGGGGGCAGAAATCTGGCAGCCAAATGTTGCATGAAACTTTGAGCCATCCTGAACAGTAGCTGCAAAAAGGTGGACGGACGCTTTGGATCTTTGCGCATGAGCGTGTCCATAGCCAGACCAGCGCGGCTGTGTTTGTTGACACATAGAGAAGAGAATTTCAGTGTTTTCGCACTGTTCATCAATCAGGAGCAGGCATGGTTTTTCCCAGGGTCAGAAATGCTCTGGAAGTACAGCTGCATATGCGCTGAACGAAACCACCAACAATATAATCATGTTAACAGAGGTTCTGGCCTCATTCGTTATCTTCATTTAGACATGGTCAATGAAAAAGTCTTGTGATTGAAGTGAATCTGACACAAACAATGCCTGGGTCACATTTCATCCCAAAATGAAAAGAAAAACACAACCAATTTTATTGCAAATTATTATATATTTTTTTTACATTACATGAAATTCATGACAATTATAACATTCTCCCAAAGTCTTTACCTACTATAGAACAAACATGAATCAATTGATACAATGTGCTTATTAAGAACATATACAGTATATATATATATATATATATATATATATATATATATATATATATATATATATATATATATATATATATATATATATATATATATATATATATATATATATATTACTCAGTACTTAAAGGATTAGTTCACTTCAAAATGAAAATGTCCTGATCATTTCCTCACCCCCATCTCATCCAAGATGTTCATGTCTTTCTTTCTTTCTTCAGTGGAAAAGAAATGAAGTTTTTTGAGGAACATAATGGACTTCAATGGCAACCAATGGTTGAAGGTCCAAATCAATGCAGTTTCAAAGGAAGGGCTTCAGAGGCTCTGCACAATCCCAGACGAGGAAAACCATCGGACATAAAAAAAAAAAAAATAACATTTATATTCTTTTTAACCTCAAATGCGCAACTTCTGTGTTGTGCTTTTGCACCGTTTACGGAAAGGTCACGCCTGTGACGTAGGTGGAAGTACCAACCGAGTGCCGAAAAACTCCATCTCATTAATGTCAATTTCGTCTGACGAGACGAGACTAAATATGTTCGTCAACAAACTTTTTTTCCATGACTAAGACAAGACGATGACAAGACTGCACCAATGCCCAAAAACGATGACTAAGACTAAATTAACATGCATTATTGTTGACGAAAAAAGATGACACTAAAATGTTTTACATAAAATAAAAATTAATTCTCTTAATTTTCATCTACAATCGTTTCTAGTTTTTCATCATGAGATAGAATATTCAGGGTGACTTTGTTACACTGTAATTGATACGGATTAATATTAAGTAGTGCTGTCAAATCGATGAATCGCGATTAATCGCAATTCACAAAAGTTTGTGTTTACATAATATATGCGTGTGTACTGTGTATAATTATTATGTATATATAAATACACACACATGCATGTATATATTTAAGAAAATTTGTTATATTTATATATACAGTACATACATGCATGGAAGAGTGAACATTTATATACACATTATAATTATACACAGTACACACATATATTATGCCAACATAAACTTTTATTTTGGATGTGATTAATCGCGATTAATCGATTTGACACCACTAATAATAAGTAAATACATGTGTACTTACTGTAGGGGTAGGATTAGGATTAGGCTTGGTTTAAGGGTTATTTCCATGTAATAATGCATCATTTATAGTTATTACTATTGTAACTGCATGTCAACGTGTAACAATGACACTAAAATAAAGTGCTACCTCCCAACCTGGCCCATAACTACTTCAATAGCAATCATAAGTGCTGTACATAGTATGTAAGTGCATAGTAGGCATCAAATTTAAAGTGACCAAATGCATGTATAATTGTATAAAAATGTATAAATGTATTACAATTCATGTATAGAATAATTGTTAATACAAAATTATGTAAACCCTTAGCCCACATCAAGATGTTGGGTCTGGAAACTCACCATTGACAGGGCTCAATCCGAGGGGCGGGATAAACGGATTTCTTTCAAATTCCCTCTGCACACAATTGGATGGCACCATGAGCACCACAACCAACCAGAGCGAAGAAGAAGGTGAAGCCGAGCTAACGTTAGTTGATAGACTTTCGCCGTATCCGGTAGGCAAAACTTTGAACATATCTTCTTTTCTTAAGAATGACTTCAGTGCCGTTCTTTGTTCTTTTCTCAAAGAAAAGCTTAACTCAAGGTCTTCCAGAGTCGCGACCAAAGCCGTTTCAAAAGGCCGCTGTTCTTCAGCTTCTTTGTTTACGAATAGCACGCAGAACCTCCGCAACTCTGCCGTGACGTGCCATCATTATGTTAAGCCCGCCCACCAACTCTACACACGCTGTGATTGGCCTGACCAGAGTTTGGTTTTTCCAGCTCTCAGGTCTACCGAGAGTTGCTAGACTACACTCGCGGCAAAATAAATTCTCTGCCGCTAGGGTGCGTCTAGATTTCTAGGCTAGTAAACCCTACAAAGAACCTTTACATTTACAGAAGTGTTTTTGTTTTCATATCCACAAGTTTCCTACGCCCCATGAAGCCTTGCGTCAAAAGTGGGAGCGTCTTCCGGTTCGAAGTAAACAAGCGGGACTTTATGCATTTCCATCGTAGTTTATGCACACGTTTTCGAATCGGATATAACATTTATCCGACTCAAACGACTGCATACATTTTTTATGTGCATTTATAGAATTAATTTGCATCTTGGCATTTCCATTCAGCATTTTTTTGATGCAATAACGTTATCCCAAAATGCGCATAAAAATAGGTGGATGGAAACAAAGCTTATTGACATTCAACAGTTGACAGCCATTCAAGTTATCCAAATTTGCTAACGATGTGGGAACACAACCTAAACAAACTTTCAAAAGGGTGAAACAGCAGTAACGTTACCTTTATCCTCCGCGGTAGTTGGGAGGATGACGTGAAGAAGTGGCCTCGTGTCGCGTACGGTAGCATTTTAAGCTATTTTCTAGATTCAGTAGCCTGTGATGGTAAGTTGATGAGCAATTTGAAAAGCTCAGAGGTGTATCAGTATCTGTCGAAATATCGGAAACGATCTAAAAGCGGACATTGAGCTGAGTCTGAGCTACACGTATCCCATCACAAGGCATGTGTGCTAGCATCAGTGACAGGTGAAGTACAGACAGCGGTTGTTCATGAATTAGGGCCAGGACGCTGTTGTAGTCATGCAGCAGCACTTTGGTGGAAGGTCAGTAAAGTAAGGAAGGAGAATTAAGGATACGAAAATTTTATTGTTTATTGTATTGTGATATTATTAATTAACGAATAAATGTACTAAATGAAATGTTTAGTGTGTGTCATTCTGCAAATGTTGCTTCACAGTAACCTTCACTTAACCCTTGTGGCACCATCTGACAAAAAAAAAAAAAAGTAAAAATGATCATTTTGAAACCTTGCCAATGATCCGAAAAACACTAGCCTCTCCACTAACTAGCACACAAAATACCATTGGAATACTACATCCGCCTCCTCACCGGAAGTTGTACCCACGTTCTTATTTACAGTAGCGCCCCCCGGAAACAGGTGGATAGAGTAGAGTTCTTTGGAATTAAACATTTTTCTACGACTCATTTCTAATAAAAAAAAGTCAATGATGAGTTTAATAATGTAATGTCAGTTCAGGGTTCACATTCACTCTTGCTGGAATTTCACAGGAGAGCAACAGAAGTTCAGCTCACATTGCAGAAAGGAGTGCGAGACAGACAGGAAGTGAGATGGCAAATCCAGTTGTATCGTCTGGCAGCTCATGCACTCCTTCCTGCTGGTGAAAAATCCTCCTCCCCGACTGATCCGAGAGGGATATTTACCTGCCGCACATTCACCAGTTGCTCTCTCCAGATACTCATCTGGCTCGTCCTGTATTCTTCTTCTTTCTGATTCGGACAGATGTATGTGTTGAACATATGGCGCTGCTCAGGGCTGTCCGTGCCTCGCTCACACCTGTTCCATACAGCTGCCCTGCAAAGCCTTCCATTAGCTCCAGCTTTGTGTCCGAACACAGCTGCAGTGGATTCTGGGAGCACGAGAGGCTGGCGTAAGCCTGCACTGCACAAATGTCTCCAGATTAAAAGCCTTCATGCTGACAATGTTTCAAAAGGACGAAATGAAACTGTGCTCATGCTATTTAATAATGTGAGTAAAATACTGTATCAGTAGCACATTGTATGACAGCAATTCAGCTCAAAAAACACACATTTGACCTTGAATAGATTTGTGAAGTGAATAACACTGATTATCTCTTCATCACGGCACCTGTTAGTGGGTGGGATATATTAGGCAGTGAACATTTTGTCCTCAAAGTTGATGTGTCAAAAGCAGGAAAAATGGGCAAGCGTAAGGATTTGACCGAGTTTGACAAGGGCCACATTGTGATGGCTAGACCACTGGGTCAGAGCTTCTCCAAAACTGCAGCTCTTGTGGGGTGTTCCCGGTCTGCAGTGGTCAGGATCTATCAAAAGTGCTCCAAGGAAGAAACAGTGGTGAAACGGAGACATGGTCATGGGTGTCCAAGGCTGGTCCGTGTGGTCCGATTAAACAGACGAGCTAACGGAGCTCATATTGCCCAAGAAGTTAATGCTGGTTCTGATAGAAAGGGGTAGAGTCCATGTCTCGACAGGTCAGGGCTGTTTTGGCAGCAAAAAGGGGACCGACACAACATTTGTTCTCATTGACTGCCATAGTATAGGAAAAAAATACCATGGAAGTCAATGGGGACCAGCAGCTGTTTGATTACCAACATACTTCAACATATCTTCTTTTGTGTTCAGCACAAGAAAGAAATTAATACAGGGTTAGAACAACACAAGAGTGAGTAAATGACGACTAAATATGAACTATCCCTTTAATGGTACTGAATGTGCACTTGTAGTGTATTTCCAAAAACTATACTATAGGGTTAGGGTATAGAATTAGGATTTGGTTTAGGGTTAGTTATATGTAATTATGCATCATTTACTGTTATTACAATAGTAAGTACATGCTTTAAAGAAGTACACTTGTTTTGATGTGTTGACTAAGACTCTAAAGCACGTGAAGTACTTATGTGTTATGATTCAATATTACATATGTTAATGTTTTAAAGGTAGGGTAGGTAGGATTTGGTTAAAAAACCTTTTTTCCAGATTTGTTTAAACTTTCTTTATATATCAATACATAATTAAAATGTAAGTACTCTGAAAAAGAAATTAAAATTGAGTGTCTGTAGACCTCTCACAACTGTTTTAAAGACAGCTCATTATTTCCATTCACTCCACCGTCTCCCTTCTGGGCTCTTTCCAAAGCCACGCCCCCAAAACACATGAATGCGCTACGCAGCTGAAAGACGCATTATTTACCTGAGGCAAGCAGAGAAGAAGGAGCAGAGTGCATGTAGTGACATCGTGTCAGAATCACATGTAATAAAAAATCTAACTTTATCATTATGAATATAAACAAATAAGATGTATTTTAGTACTCACTATCAAGCTAGAATACAGATACTGGTAAAGTTTAAAATACACACACAACACGTCTACGACACACACAGATACAAGATAAAAGCATCAGTAAACATTGGTAGAGAATATAAAAAACAAACCGCGGAAATAAACGTGCAGGTAAAGTTCCCGGTGAACATGGTAGAAGAGTTTAGACAGAGGGTAGTAGCTAAAGCTAACTTAGTTCTAAAAAAAGTTCCTGGATGCGGTGTACTAGCTTTTACCCATGCATTTTGTTATCTAAAGTTACATTTTGCGAAATTCAACACGACAGCGATCAACTTGAGCTAAGCATATTGACTATTTATCATCTCTACTAATGGTTCGCTAAGTATATAACATTGTAACTTTATGCTAAGTAATGTTATGTTAGCTATATTAGGCAGCTACGTGTGCTAGTGAGACATGCTTCATGAAAACATAAACCAAAAAAATGTATGATCAAAATGAAAGATTACCTGTCCAGCAGAAATACAGCCTCTTGAACTCAAATCAAACGGTTGCGCCAGGGTTGCCAGGTTTTCACCACAAAATCCGCCCAATTGCTACTCAAAACTAGCCCAAAACAAGCCCAATCGTGTTTCTCCGGTAAAAATCGCATTTGGGGGGTAAAATATGTGCCTTTTTGGTAGAGCTAAAGTTCGCAAATCCTGGAGCAAAATATCACATAATTGGGGTCGCTTCAATCCGCGGACATGAAAAACAGCCCGCGGCAACAGTGTTGAAGTAGCCCGATCCTGGAGCAAAAGCGGCGGTAGCCATGGTAGCGAGAGAGAGTGACAGGCGCCCAAGCCAATCACTTGTTTCGGCCCGAACGAAAATAATGAGCGGTGTTTATTGCAGATTAAAAAGTCTAGAGTCACTCGATTTTTATACTCTCTTTTTCAGAGTACTTACATTTTAATTATGTATTGACATAAGTGTTTTAGATCATTCTTACCTACCCTAGCTTTAATTTACTAAATTGCAACTTCAAATATAAGTAACTGCACGACACAAGTTTTAGTGACATTAAAGTATATTTAAGTTTACCATAAATGCTTGTCGGGGCATACGGCAGAACACATTACATTCATTTTGCACTTAAGGATATTCTTTTAAAGTATATTATTCCCGTAATAAGTCTGCTACTCTTTTTAAAAGTCCCTAAAGCATACCTCTTTTTTAGTAGGGCTAAAATTTACAGCAGTTGGAATAGAATATATTCTATTCTAGGAATAGAAATCAGCGGATGACAAAACGTCCTGGACGAAAACTTTACATGTAACTTTGCATGTCTTTTTGCTTGTTAGAATACTGTGTTAAGTTACATACTTCAATTTAATTGGAGCATCTGATCTTTAATCTCTCCTCACCAGCACAATATTAGCTTGATAACAGTTGCTGAAGTATGTTTATGTCTTCCCATGCGCAGGGCGAGTGTGTGTTCAGTAAGTCACTCCAGCTGCCCTCAGCAGCGTCTGCTCGCACATGCTGTCCTCAGAGCGGGACCACGGGGGTGTGAAACGAAACTCCAAACAAAACAACCAGCCGCTTTTACACACACACACATACACAAACACAGAGCATCTGGAATCAGTGTCTTCAGTGACAGCGAGAGACGACATAAATTCATGGGATCTGAGACTTCACGGCACTGCACACACATGACAGGAACGGCTCCTGTGCAGCGTGTCTGCGGCTGCTTTTAGACTTTAGTGGCGGGATATAGACTTAACTAAAGTGAAGCTTTACAAGACAAAGAGACAAATCTCACTGTGTGCTGTAACTAGCAGTCCAATTCGGTTCAGTACGGCACAGCTTGCGAGTCAGTTACATTTTAAGACTACAGAATATTTATTATTATATTATTAACCATATGTACTGTTTTCAGCTGCTGGGTGAACATATAGCCAATGGGAAATACCTCATGAAATGGTTTGACACTCAGTTTTCAGTCTAGATGAACTTCTTCATGGACCCTAAAGGTGTGCTGTGGTATCTGGCACCAATATGTTAGCAGCAGATCCTTTTAGTCATTTAAGTTGCGATATGGGGCCTCAATGGATCAGACTTGTTTGTTCAGCACATCCCACAGATTCCTTGGAGCACTTTTGATAGAGACTGACCACTGCAGACCGGGAACACCCCACAGGAGCTGCAGTTTTGGAGATGCTCTGACCCAGTCGTCTAGCCATCACAATTTGGCCCTTGTCAAACTCGCTCAAATCCTTACGCTTGCCCATTTTTCCTGCTTCTGACAACTTTGAGGACAAAATGTTCACTTGCTGCCTAATATATCCCACCCACTAACATCTGCCGTGATGAAGAGATCATTAGTGTTATTCACTTAACTGGTCATAATGTTATGCCTGATCGGTGTAAATGAAGAATGAGAGACCAAATGATTACTTGAATGTATGAATTCGATTTAGCCGAATAGCTGTCAAGCTACTAGTTATTTATTTATTTAATTTAATATGCGTGAATTATGTTTCTGAATAAATCAACTGAGATATTACCTGTGAAATATTATCAGTTTGGTTCTGGCTTTCAGTGAGGTCCTGAAGTGAAAGAGATATTTCAGTGGAAACGCAGCAATCTTCATACACTTCCTAAAAGTTTGTCTTTCCATCACTTTCCTACGACCGAATGGAGAACGAATCCTCCCTTTCTGAGAGTGATCTGATTGTGAAATAATTGCACTGCATTTTTGGACCGATTATTAGCCAAAAGCTAAACAAATTATTTATTATATGTGGCTTTATACTGTATGTCATGATAATTCATAAAAATGTCCACACTGTGAGACCCAATCAGAAAACGTTTTTTATATTAACTAGATTTTAGGGCAATAAAGAAATACATACCATTTAATGTCATCATGCGTGTATGGTGGAGCCAAGTAACAATCCTTTCAGGATGATAATTGAAAACAGTTGGAAGGATGGTGGTGGAAAAATCCCATAATTATATCAAGATTATTCCTCTCTGTGTTATTGAATCCGGGCATTGAGATGAAGACACAGCCATCTTACTGCTGGAACCCTTGCATTAAAAACAACATTTAATGTGGTGGCACTGGATTCATACCGACAGCGAGGTTTAGTACCAGAAACAGGTACCAGTAACCCAAAGACAGGGCAGAGATAAACATGAGGTGACCTGATGAGACTCCAGCGAAACCATTAAACCTGGTTTCTCTTCAGAGCTTCAATACACAACACATTATTCTGCTGTTCAGGGATGCGTCCTGTTTCCTGAAACCATAGTTCCAACGAACATTCGCAAACTTACTTGGTTAATTACGGGCCGTGGTTAGAAGCATAGTTTCTTGTTAAAATGGGATTTAATTATGTTGATAGTCTGTTGTGCTGTGTGTTTCAGAGTGAAGGGTGGCACTGAGCTGATTTGTGCAGTTCATGATGCAGTGTTTTCAATGCAATGTGCACTAGGTTTACTATATTCACATATTCACATCATATGAGAGAACTTGGGAAAAAAGCTTTCTCATCATATGCACCAAATGTCTGGAATGAACTCCAAAACACCTTAAATCTTGAAGCACTTCAATCTATTAATACTTTTAAAAACCTTTTAAAGTCAACTTTGACTGAACAGTGCAATTGCTTTTAACTAGGTGCCTTTTACAATTGCACGTCTGTATTTGCTTACGTTAAGTAAAATGTTTTGTTTGTGTTCTAGTATGTATAGTGTATGTATAGAGATTTGTGGTGTAGTATGTAATCTTTGTCCTGTCTTTTATGTATATGTTTTTTAAAACTTTTGGCCGCCAGTCTTGGCCAAGACTCCCTGGGAGAAGAGTTACTGTAACTCAATGGGACTTTTCCTGGTTAAATAAAGCTTAAATAAAATAAAATAAAAATATCCAACATTGTGGAGAGAGGTTTCAAGCATTTCTGTAGTATTCTGCCAAAATATAAGCTTTATGATTTGAAATGTTAAAAGCTTAAGGGTTTGAATGTTTGTAAGTGGAGAATTTAAAGCATCAATATTAGTATTATAACATTATTACATTTCTTTTAAATAATTATATTAAAAAGAGATTTAAAATTTTTAAAATAAACTTTTTTTATTTTACTGTACAATTGTCATTTACAACAGTAATATTTTCTCTTTTTTGTAATTGGTGTTAAAATACTACTACTACTTCTACTACTAATAGTAATAATAATCATAACCAGTTCAATCTTCAATATATCACAAAATAATTACACATTTATTTATATGAATATATTAAAATAAAAAATCCAAACAAAACACTTCAATATATTAAGATTCAATATTATGTTAACTTGCATATCACGTACCAACATCAGAGAACCGTGAACATGTGAGTGTTAAATGAATGAAATATTAACTTAAGATCTCAAAGTAAATAACTCAATCATAACTCATAACTTCAGTCTTTCCCCATTCTAGTAGAAGCTGTATTTGTTGCTGATTCCTTATGGCACTGATGTTATGTACTCTCTCTCTCTCTCTCTCTCTCTCTCTCTCTCTCTCTCTCTCTCTCTCTCTCTCTCTCTCTCTCTCTCTCTCTCTCTCTCTCTCTCTCTCTCTCTCTCTCTCTCTCTCTCTCTCTCTCTGCTATTGTGTTCATATTGTATGTTTTTATTGTTATGAGCTCACCAAGAAAAATGTCAACTATGTTGGTATAGCAATAAATTATTGGAGCTTCAATGACTAGAACGAGCTGCCTATAGAAATTACAAATACGACCTCAGAGTGAACTAACTTTTTGTAGACAAACTTTAAGTTGGCTTGAAAAAGCCTAGCCAGAAAGTTTGAAATAGTTTAAGTTTTAGTTTAGTAGTTTTGTTAGGGTGCTGCTATGCGGTTGTTAAAGGGATAGTTCACCCAAAAATTTTAATTCTGTCATCATTTACTCACCCTCAAGTTGTTCCAAACCTGTATGAGTTTCTTTGTTCTGCAGAACACAAAAAAATATATTTTGAAGAATGTTTGTAACCAAGCAGAGCGAGCAACCATTGACTACCATAGTAGCTAAATTATTTTCAATAAAACAAAGATCAAAATCTTATCCTACAAAAAATGGACTAAATGACTAGCGAAGTTAGTTTACTTTTATCGTTGCCTCTACTTTTACTGTCTTTTAATTGGGATTTTCAACATTTCTGAACTTTAAACAAAAGTATAAATAAGTATACAAATAAACATGTGGGAATTGCTGTATATTGTTGGTGGATTTCTTGCTTTCTGTAACTCAAACGTACAAGGAAGAGATGATGCCAGCAACTTTGATTCCAAGGGAGTGTATGCCTTGAATACAATGTAAATCGCACATGAGTTGACAAACAAAATGGACAATTCTGGAACATTGCAGTTTTTATTGTAAATGATTTATCAGTCCACATCATTGTGTTAAATTCATGTTCCTCGTAATCTTGAATCTTGAACTTCTCTCTCTTGCAGCTCTTCTCTTCTCTGATGACGAGGGCGGGGCAACCTGTCACTCACATGAGATCCACCAATAGCAAACCACAGCCATCCAATCAAAACCCCAAGGACAAAATCAAGCCTGTGCATTGCTGCATTGTTTCCCTTGGATATGCGTCAGAAAAGACGACTGCAACTTCCATTTCATGCTGAATGAAACGACTGCTATAATTTCAATGAGTTGAGATTACTCAATCTGAATATTAAATCTTCAGACCTTAATATTGGTGTGATGATTTCTACAGTGGTTGATCAGTGGAGTGTGCTCAGGCACAAGGACCACCCATAGGGCCGGTGTCTGTGTGGAATAATGATGTGTCCCTCTGGGAAACTCTTGTTTCCTGTCCTCTGCGTGAAGGATTCATGCGTGAATGCCGTCTGTCTGATGGGATCAACGGATCGTTGCCACTGCAGTCAAATACACTTCCAAAATGTTTATTACATTTGTGATATTTACCGTGCTGTGCAAGTTACTTCCAAACTGTAATACTACTTGTTACTGTTATTAAAGTATAAAGTTATAAAGTAATTCTTTACCTTACAATATTACTGTGTCAGAATTGTAATCTTACATTACTCCTGTATTACTTTTGAGCTATTTTCACCAAAATAACTACAGAAGTAGAACTTAACATTCGAAAATGACAAAATGTAGGCTACTACAGAGCGTTGTACATCCAGTAGAAGGCGATATGTAGCATAATGACTGTGGGCTATCTAACAATATAGCATATCATTGGCAAAGTGAAGGCTCAAGACAATGCAAGAAAGGATGAATCACAAACGATCCAAGTCTGTTAAAAATATGATAGAGGTAAAGTGATTATCTGGCAATAGCTTGGGTCTATTCATATTAGACACAACAGAACTGTATGTAAACTCTAATGCCATGACAAGATGCACATTTGTTCTTTTCTTATTGTTGTCATTATTTTATTCTCTTTGAATTCAAGAGGTTCACTTCACAACACAAAACCGTTTTTTTTTTTAAATTGCTAGTGCTATTTCGCGACGTCGATAGTTCTTTCTGTTTTAGACAAAGGTTGCATTTGCATTTGACTATTACGTTCTTCTTGTCCTTATCTCTGACAAACTCGAAGTAATGCGCATACGTCCATCTCGCGAATGTACAGTCGTCTTCTGCCATCTTCATCCATTAAGCCTTGTTTATTTTGTTTGGCTCCGCAGCGCGAGCCTTGTCCGTTTGCAAAGGTGTTTATACTCGACGTGCTGGCCATTGTGCTATTATTTGAAATGACAGAGCCTTTAAGCCTTCTTTAGCCGCTTTTCCACTGGCCAGCGAGAGCTGTCATTTAGTCTTTATTTACAAACTTGGACACCACATGTGGCTATTGACTAACCACGAACAGATAATAACTTGCTTGCATTTTTCAATGTCTCGCGGTCTTGCAGTTTTTTTTCTTTTTCTTTTGAACAATTAAATTATGGGTTAAAAGTGTGTTGTAACGCAAGCGTTACTGAACATGTACAGAGTAAAATATTACAGAAAATTGATTAATAATGCCTTACACTACTGCGTTACTGCAAAAAGTAATATGTTACTGTAATGCATTACTTTTGTAACGCGTTACTCCCAACACTGGATATTTAGTGGTTTTAACCGAATTTTTTAAACATTCTGATTACGAAATTCGCATCACACGTACTGTACGCTGAAAAACACAAAAAACAATTCACTTCTGAACATTTCACTTCTAGTTTACAATTTGATTTGGACACAAATTAGTGCAAGTTAAATTACACCAAATGTGTCATCATTTGACACATAAAAAGAGGTTTTGTCAGATTAGATCACCTCTGGGTACAGTTTTTTCCACAAACAATGGTTAAGTAGGTACAACATTTTTAATTGCTACTCTACATGCAACTCATTGGACACCAACCACAGCAATTACAGCAGCGGTCATGCTACATTCTGTTACGAGTGTGTTCAGGCAGGAAGGCAAGACAGGGAAGTATACTCGAACAAAGTTTAATTTCCAGGAGCAAGACAGGAAGCAACACACTATACATGAACGTGACCAGACAAGGAAAGAATGAACCAGGAGGAACTAAATACAAACACAGAAGACTGGATAAACTAGGGACACAGGTGATACAGATGGAGATAACTAAACACAGCTGAACAGGACTAGACTAACGAGGGTAACCAGGGAAACGAACGAGTGGCGGGAAAACTGAACTAAGGAACATGTGACAAATGCAAAAACACAACAGAGACAGACTAGACATGTGACACATTCACCGTTTAGCTGACCTTTAAAGATGGTGCGGAAAGCAAAAGCTTGTATTATAATTTGGTTTGCATCCATTGCAAATCAGACTATTTTTACTCTTTTAAAAAGAGCCTCAGCTTTTCCAGGTCAGTACATCTACCTTGGGTTGTTTCGCCAACTGTATAGTGTGAATGCAGATATTGGATATGGGTCACTATTTCAGTTCATGAATAATTCACCACTTAATCTATAAACACAATTTCGTAAATACACGGCAACTTGTACAAACCTCAAACATCCACGTCAAAATCGAATATTTCAGTCAAAAACGTACTCACTTATGTCAAACTTTGGCCTCAGATCACACACAAACCTACAAATACACAGACTACTGACCATTGAACACTAGTGAGATCCATTCATAATAACACTGTAACAAAAACCTAATTGGGATTCAAGAATAATGTGACAGCTCTGTGTCTATGACAGTACGTGAATGAAAGAGTGCAGATCGAGTAAAATGAGACCCTGGACAACAAAACCAGTCATAAGGGTCCATTTTTTTCAAATTGAGATTTATAGGATTTTCATTTTAGGGTGGCTCAGCCCCCAGTGAGGATATGAAAAAAAATGGGGTTCAAATTCGCGTTCAGCCTCAGCAGCTTCTGTGCGTACATAAAGCCTGCCTACTCTGATTTGATTGGTTTTCTCAAATATTGACGAGCGGTGACAGACCAATGGGGCTCAGATCAACGCACAAACCTCTGCTTCTGACTTCTGACTGGCTCTATTCGCTGCCACAGCGGATTAAAGAATACGCTTATTAACGCAGATTAAAAAACGGGACGAAGCCAAAGCCTCCCGCCAGTTTCATATGTTTGAAAGGTTAATCACACATTGTTTTAGGGGGGCTGGACAGAAGTTTAGGGGGCCTCCCTAAAAAGGGCCTAGTAACGCCCATGCTTCGACTGAAAGCTGAATAAATAATCTGTCCATTGATGTATGGTTTGTTAGGATTTGAAAATCTGGAATCTGAGGGTGCAAAAAATCTAAATATTGAGAAAATCTCCTTTAAAGTTGTCCAAATGAAGTCCTTAGCAATGCATATTAGCCTACTACTAATAATACATTTTTGATATATTTACGGTCGGAAATCTACAGAATATCTTCATGAAACATGATAGATATCCTAATGATTTTTGGCATAAAAGAAAAATTGATAATTTTGACCCACACAATGTAAATGGTAAATGAGCTTTCATTTCACTATTGTAAAGTGATCTTACAGTAGATGAAAGTATATGAAATAGTTGATCTTACAAGAGAAGAAACTAAATATGAACAGTGTATGTGCACTGTCAATTACAGTAATGCGTAGATAAAGAAATAAATTTGCCATCTTCTGTACCTTTGGCCAAATTTAATTACAGTCCAGTACTATAGCAGCTTCTTGGTCTTCTGACGAATGTGAGGGTGTACATGTGCTACAGTGTACTGGACACAGAAGAGTGAAATCTCTCATATAAAGTAGTTACTGTATTGTGTAAGTAGTATAAAACCCTGTCAATGATGCAATTTCTAAAGCACAATTGCTCCTTTTTTATCCCCAGATTCTGATTGGCGTGTCATCCTTTTTGCTGCTGAATGTTTCCTGAGTTTACATAGCGACACTTGAGTTAATTATACCACTAGTTAAAGTAAATTAAACCACTGTAAAATAAGGGCAAGAGTTTTGCAGAAATCATGAAGAAAATTGGAATGTGTGTGAAAACAAGTGAAATGTGTTTATAGTTTTGAGAATTGAATAAGGGTAGTTGACAAATAAACAGTAAAAAATGCTTCTTTTTTTTGGAAAGCCACTTTTGAAGAAAAAATGCTAATTGTTATGTAGTGTGAGTCTGATGGTTGAGAAAATATGTGAACCTGGAGCACAAATCCAGTCATGCGTCTCACGGGTATATTTGTGGCAATGGCCAACAATACATTGTGTGGGTCAAAATTATACATTTTTATTTTATGCCAAAAACCATTAGGATATTAAGATCATGTTACATGAAGATATTTAGTAGATTTCCTACCATAAATATGTCTAAAAAAAAATAATTAGTAGTAGTAATATGCATTGCTAAGGACTTTTTTTGCACCCTCAGAGTCCAGATTTGCCAAATATTGTCCAATCATAATAAACCATAAATCAATGGAAAGATTATTTATTCAGCTTTCAGATGATGTATACATCTCAATTTAAAAAACTGATGTAAGAACACGCTCACATTGCAGCGGCACGGTAAAGGCACCTTCATGTTGCTTGTGTAAAACATGCAGTCATTTCCTTGACCATTTCTGTCATCAGACATATTGTCTAATGTGTTGTGCGGTTTATAGATGCCTTTTCTCCAGCAATGGCTCCAGTTTATTGCTTGTTTAATTAGCTATGACATAGTGATGTGAGCAGCTTCACTGATCTCCTAATGACTGATGAAATCAACTGTTTTTGCAGCCAAACGCTCGAGTTCCTGTTTTCCTCCACATTTAGCAGGATGAGAGATGGGCAGTGAGCGTACGTCGGAGCGCTGATCGCTTTATCAGGTGTCTTCAGCACAAGATCATATATGCATCTCTCTTTTACTTCACATCCTCCATTCTACACCATCAAACTTAGTCACTTTTGATGTTAATACAATTTTAATTCATTGCGTGTGTACTGAATTATTTCTTTAAAGGATAAGTTCACTTAAAAATAAAAATGTCCTGATAATTTACTTACCCCCATCTCATCCAGGATGTTCATGTCTTTCTTTCATCAGTGTAAAAGAAATTACGTTTTTTGAGGAAAACATTCCAGGATTTTTCTCCACATAATGGACTTCAATGGCAACCAACAGTTGAAGGTCCAAATCAATGCAGTTTCAAAGGAAGGGCTTCAGAGGCTCTGCACGATCCCAGACGAGGAATAGGGTCTTATCTAGACAAACCATTGGCCACTTAAAAAAACAAAACAAAACATTTATATACTTTTTAACCTCAAATGCGCGACTTTGGTGTTGTGCTTCTTCATGGCATGTGGCGCCATCATGTTGGAAAGGTCACGCTTGATGTAGGTGGAAGTACCGACCCAGTATTAAAACGAACGTGCAAAGACTAAATCAAACGCCCTTTACAAAAATAAAGGTAAAACAACGATGTCTGACAATTTTAAAGTTGGAGGAGAACATGAGATGGAGTTTTTCGGCACTGAGTCGGTGCTTCCACTTACATCATGTGACCTTTCCGATGTGATGCCGTCATACGTCGTGAAGAAGCACAACACCGAAGTCACGCATTCGTGGTTAAAAAGTATATAAAGGTAAATTGTTTTGGTGAAAATGTCAGATGGTTTGTCTAGATAAGACCCTATTCCTCGTCTGGGTTCGTGCAGAGCCTCTGAAGCCCTTCCTTTGCAAGGCAAGGCTAGGCATTTTTATTTCTAAAGCACATTTTAAACAGCTATTGCTGACCAAAGTGCTGTACAATCTACCACTTTGGATAATGAAGTACATAAACTTTATCTTTCATAAAAAAGAAAATATAATCAAATACATAACTGACAGGAAGACACAAATTAGTAAGATTACATTGATCCGAAAGCTAGAGAAAAAGTATATGTCTTTAGTGCAGTTTTGAAGCTTTCAACATTGGAAGAGAGCCCAATGTGGACCGGCAGATCATTCCACAACAGAAAAGGCACGATCTCCTTCAAACGAGACCGCGGCACGGTCAGCATCAACCTGTTGAAAGACCTTAAGGGCATAGAACATTTCCGGCAGAGAAGCAAATCTGTGATGTATTGTGGAGCCATGCCATTTAACCCCTTATACACATACAATAAAACCTTATGTAGCATGGTATTCAACCGGCAACCAGTGAAGTGAAGCCAGAACAGGCGACATGTTCCCTCTTTCTGGTCCCAGTAAGAAGTCTGACAGCAGCGTTTTGTACCAATTGTAGGCGGGATAAAGAGGACTTAGCCACACCAAGGTACAACGAGTTACAGTAATCCAGCCTGGAGGAAATAAAAGCATGAATCACTGTCTCCAAATATTTTGGTGATAAAAACGCTTTAAATTTTGCATTGGATCTGAGATGATAAAAGCTACTCTTCACCCCTGAATTGATTTGTCTGTCAAATTTAAGGCTGTTATAAAAAATAACTCCCAACATGTTTGCATGTTCATGAGAATTCCCAGATAAAGGACACAGATGGTCATTTATCTGTAAAATAGAAGATATTAGACTATAGACAATTTCAGTTTTAGAGTCATGTGAAACTGCATTGATTTGGACCTTCAACAGTTGGTTGCCATTTAAGTCCATTGAGGAATGTTTTCCTCAAATTTCCACTGAAGA
Organism: Gobio gobio; assembly: GCF_949357685.1. Taxonomy (NCBI): domain Eukaryota; kingdom Metazoa; phylum Chordata; class Actinopteri; order Cypriniformes; family Gobionidae; genus Gobio; species Gobio gobio. Next base: position 27,170,669 of record NC_137097.1, on the reverse strand, counting down.
AAGAAAGACATGAACATCTTGGATGAGATGGGGGTGAGTAAATTACCAGGATTTTCATTTTGAAGTGAACTAATCCTTGTCGGATGAGTAATTACCGTGTGTTAATGTCATGAACATCCCACAAAAAGTTTGAACTGTTTGAAAAAGACACATTTTAAAGCAAAGGATATTTTCAATATCTTTCTTTTTATTGCAAACAATATGATACAAAAGATAAGCTTCTTTTAAGACGGTGGCATGTTTTACAGTTTTTTTTTAAATGAAATAAAGAATAAGGGAAAAATAAATGCTGGTGTTTTCATAGAGATGTATCCAACAGCCTGCAGAAGTTCCAGTAAAAAAAAAAGAGTTCCAGTTGTTTCTATGACAGGTTTGATCAAGTTTCACAATTATAATCAGTTCTCAACTAGATAGACAGTTTAAAATGGAAACATTAACAAATGATAAATAAACGAGATGGTTAAAGTTTGCTCTACAACTAAAAATCGCAATCATCTCTGGAAACATTTCATCACAAATTAGTCGTACAAAGCCGAAGTACATGATAAAATGCAAATAGTATTACTTTCAAGTCAAATGAACACTAATGAATAAATTAAAAGAGGTTAAGACTCCATGGCATCTGAAGGAATGCCAATCTGACCAATGGTGAGCTACGGAGGAGCCTCAGGTCAAAGGGCACTTCCTGTTTCTCCTCCAGCAGCGTGACGGAGGCGATCTCTATAGGCACAGACGGATGAAGGCAGTTTTCACGGAAACAAGAGCTCAAATATGGCAACTGTGATGCGGCAGCCGCAGCTGCGCTTAGGCACGGACTCTAGAAGCGTTCAGACTGTACATCTTCCCCCAGCGAACTTGCACATACTCTGCCCAAGTTTTGACAACCCCTCACAAATATATACAGAGGAAAATATCAGAGTCTTTACAAAAATATCGTCAGACAGCTGCGTATAAATCCCCCAATCCAACAAAACCGAGAAAAACAGATAACACATACACAGTACATACTAAAATAATCATCTTGATCTGTCCTCACAGAGGATTTCTCTTTTGTTTCATTATATCTAGAAAAATATAATCACAACTCCAAGCAATGTAAAAAGGCACAGTTGGGAGCCATTCTGTTCGTTTCAGTACTTTAAAAGAACTTTAAAAGGCTTGAACGAGAGCGTCTCTGGACTGCCGCTTAGTCTCTCAGGGCCGGGACAGCTGGGTGTAGACCGGCTGCTGCTCCCAGTGCTGCGGGCTGTGCGGCTGCGGCACGGACGGGACGCCCGCCGTGTCGGCGATGGGGGTGTACATGGGCCTCTGGCTGGGGCTCATGTAGCTGAACGCGGGGTACTGGCCCGCGGCGTGGCTGTAGTAGGAGCTGGCTGGACTCTGGTGCTCGGCGTACTCGTACTGCGTGCGTGTGATCGAGGGGTAAGAGGTGCTGTAGTGCTGCAGGTTGAAGGAGCCGTAGGTGACGTGCTGCGGGGAACCCTCGCTGTAGTGGCTGGGACTCAGCTGCTCCGTCTTGATCTGCGTTCTCTGCTGGCCTTGGCCCTGCTCGCCGCCGTTGGCCATCGCGCTCAACGAGTGCTGCTGCTGTTTGGACATCCAGCCGGCCTGAGAGCCGAGCCCGTAGCCGGCGGAGTACGCCTGGGCGCTGTTGGACACCGCAATCCCCGGGTGCCCGTGAGGAGGCAGGTACTGGTCGAACTCATTGACGTCGAAAGGCTCCATGTTGGAGATCACGTCGCTGCTCAGCTCGCCGATGTCTACGGCCCCGAAGTCGATGCCCTCCTGCAGCGGACGGCCTTCGCGCTTCAAGTCTGCTTTGCTGGATGGCAGGTCTGTTTTGGGGGTTGTGGGAGGTGTTGGGGGACCTTGGGACTGACCTGCTTTTCAAAACAGAGACAAGAAAAAAAAAACTATAAATGTACTGCCTGCCACAAATTATGCAACCAGAAAGCTGATAAAGATACACAGCGACATTTAGAAGGCCAGATAAGGTTTACGAGTCTCCTGCAGGCGTTACATAAGGTGCTCTGTGTTTTCAAAGGGTACAGTAGCGTACAGGCGATTGAGGCGACGTTGAAGTACCTGAGTGGTCTCCGGGGGAATGCGCTTCGCCCACGCTGGATGCGGGAGAGTCGGCCTGCTGCAGGGCTTTGAATATGGCGTTGGGAGAGATGTGCGTCTGCTCGCCGTCCTCGGCTTCGCTCTGGCCGTTCTTCACAGATTTTCTTCTCCTGGGCTGGTACTTGTAGTCGGGGTGGTCTTTCTTGTGCTGGACCCGCAGGCGCTCAGCCTCCTCCACAAATGGACGCTTCTCTCCCTCATTCAGTAGTCTACAGATATCCATGAGAAAAAATTACTTCTTCGGTTAACAAGAAACAAATGATGTGTTCTATTGTTTTGTTTTTTTTCTGAATCGTATTTAATTTTAATTAAATAAACCCAAAACTAGAACATTAAGATATTTCATATCCATAACAACATCTAGACAACTTCTTAAAACCAAAGATTTTTACCATCTGCACAAACTAACTTTTTCTACACTAAAATGCATGTAACTATTTATAATTTACCTCCATTAACTTTACATTCACCTTTTCACAAGCTTATCAGTAATGGTTTATTAGCATTATTTAGTTAATAAAATAATGCAATCTACTGTTAACACAAATACAAAGTCTTCCAGAGTTTGCCTGGGCAACTATATACATAAATCAGTATTGCTCTGACTTCTGGACTTTTTCTAGAATCTCATAAATGGCATAAAGTGAAGTAAAGCTCTCACCTCCAGAGTTTCCCGAGGGTTTTGCTGAGTTCTGCGTTGTGTAGGTGCGGGTACTGATCCGCCAGTTTCCTGCGCGCGGCTTGAGCCCACACCATGAACGCGTTCATCGGTCTCTTCACGTGCGGTTTGTTCTTGCTAGAGCCGTTCACTCGCACGGGCATGGGCACCAGGGTCCAGTCGTAGCCCTTCAGCACCTGCGACACCGCGTCTCTGATGCACACGGGGAACTTGTCCTCCTCGTCCTTCTTAAACTCTCTCAGGTGTTGATCCGCTCGGGTGCTCTCGCTGTCCGACCCGGACCCGGACGGACACGGAGACCCGGCGGAATCCTCGGACATGCTCGGGCTGGGCGCGTCGGAGAGACTCTTGTCCTGCTCGTCGCTCATTTTCAGGTAGGAGTCGAAGAGATTCATGCAGAAGAGTTAAGAAAACTGTCGTGCCCCGTTAAAATCCTCCTGCAGGAGTTCAGATGAGTGCGGTGAAAGCGCGCGCCCCTGCGCGAACGAGCTCCAAGTGTCCAAAGGTCCTCAGATCTGCGCCTCGCGGGTAAATAAACACATGCAGCTCGACATATATCACTGAGATGAGGACAAATCCTGTCTGAGTGTGTTTGTGTGGAGATTTGGGGAGGTTCTGCTCCCTCTGTCTCCAAAGCGCATCACTTATATACACATGTGGATGAATGGAGGCGGAGCAGAACCCGATCTCTCTCTCTCTCTCTCTCTCTCTCTCTCTCTCTCTCTCTCTCTCTCTCTCTCTCTCTCTCTCTCTCTCACACACACACACACACACACACACACACACACACACACACACACACACACACACACACACACACACACACACACACACACACACAGCGCGCGCAACGAAGAATAAAATAAATATAAACATCAACATGCTGTTTTTACTCGAGTATAAAAATGCTTAAAAATAGATGTGGTAGGAGCTAAGTGAACTTGTTTTATTCAAAACTAAATACACTTGGTTACACCGAAGACTATTATTTTGTACAAATAGCAAACTGCACATGTCTAGTACATGAGTAGCTACACAGCTTAATGTGCTACTTTTGTTTATTTTATTATATGTCGAAAGTTTATGCAAAATCACTCTGTTTTCCATCTCAAGCCAGCATTTTCATAAAACTGTAAAGTTTGTGTATTGTTCAGTGTGTGTATATCTGCTCATATCACTCGTGTGTGTTCGCTGTGTGACCGATAGGGGGCGACATGAGTTCAGAGACTCACACCATCATTCATTCAGTAAAGCCCACAAACAACTGCTTTACTCCGTTTACTTCATATCAAACAGTGCACTTCGCTGAAAAATGTATTGAAACCTCAACACAGCACAGTAATTATGGGAGCACCTCTCCAAAAACGTAACATGCTTTGCATTTACGAAAACCAAAACAGATTTGTTTGGGCATGTTGGCACATGTTTTCTTAATGATGTAAATGTGCAATGGCTTTTTTTTTATAAGTATGTCTATAGCAAACACGGACAAAAAAAAAATCACTTTAATAATAACAAAAACTTCTAATGCTAAACAGAATTATTTTTATTTGTTTATTGAGGGGGACTCTAATTCAATTACAAAATTACAAATGAATGTTTTTTATTCGAGTCAAGTCAAGTAACCTTCATTTATATAGTGCTTTTTACAATATAGATTGTTTCAAAGGAGCTTTTGCAGTAAATTAATGAAGAGATTGTGTTGGCTGTACATCAGCTCTAGAAGAAAGTTATTGTACAGCTAAAGTAAGTTTATGATTCATTCATTCATTTCCGTTGTAAAATAATATTAGTTATTTATCACTTTGAGGCTAAAATCGAAAACGTTTAATGCATTCTGGACATTCATTTGCAGTGTTTGGTGGCTTGAGAACGCAAACTTTCTTGAAAAAGATAAAAAAAAGATTGTATTTATATTTGCTGTAAAGTTTATTTATTGCGTGATTTCTTGCATTTTTATATTTCTGTTTGCTTGTTATTGTCATTGCTTTGATTTTGTATTTCTCATTGCTTATGCACATTTCGGCCTTTTAAAAAAACACATCAGTATTAGCATTACAAATATATATTTCATTAGCTGTCAAACATTCAGTGCTGAAGATCTTTCACTTGCATGAGCATGTGTCTGAAAACTATACATTCAGAAACAACAGTACCACAGCAGCAACAACAATATAATAAATCTTTGGTAGCAGGGTAAAATAGAAATTGCTCAGTTACTCTCTGTCTCTCTGTGTTTATTTGTGCAAGTAATGTTGTGGAAATGTAATTTTGGGCAGAACGTGGGCTACACATGTGTTCCTCATGAGCTACCTGAAATATCACGTTTAATAGATCACAGATGTGTGTCTGCCCTCTCTCTGTATCGCCAAATTACCACAATTACGTGATGAGGAACGGGCTTTTTCGCCTGTTATAAAATGTGCAAATCATCTACACTACCGTTGAAAAGTTTGGTTTCTATGTGTCTTTCCTCAGTGTCTGCAGACTTAGCTGTTGGTGTAGCGGGTGAGTTTTACACACACAGGTCGCAGAGGCGTGGGTGGGTTGTGCGGTATCAGCCGGTGGAACTGATACAGCGGGTCCCTCCTTATTCTGCCCTGAGCGTGAAGCGCCGCTCCTCATGCACTGTAACGCTGGGAAACTTCTCAGCTTTATTTCGAGCCCCAGTGTTAAAAACTGGGAGACAAACAGTGAAAGTCAACTGCTAAATCATGTCCCCCACTCCTGTTCGCGCTTGCAGAATCTGTGGCTGTCAGCTGAGTGGTGTGTGTGTGAGTGTTTGTGAAGTATAGCGTTCTTGCTTGTGTTGTTCCTCCACGTACTTTTATAATGCAATGTTTGCGGACAACCCTAAGTGATGTTTTCAAACAGTAAGACACTCACGTGGTCATATTAATACTCCCCTGTTATATAACTGTTGTGGCTTCTCGTCACAGGACAGCATTCAACAATTGAGTAGTTCTAATTACTGCACATCATCGTGGAAATCTAGCGTCACGCCATCGGGGCTCTGCATTCGTGTCAGAAAAACGGTTCCTAGCTCAATGAAACCAAGGACTGAACTGGCAAACTGCCGCAACCGATGGCTCTCAGTTCAGTTTACTGTTACTCGAGAACTGTTGTGACAGGATCATTCAGTCTGATTTGCAAACTAGCCAGAGCAAAGAGGCAAAAGTAGACATCAGTTGTTCCAGAATCATATTACTCCGGGGGTGGTATTCCAGAAAGCAAAGGTAACTCACCGTCAAATACACCCCAAACTCTCAGTTGACTAACCCAAACCTATGCAGGTTCCTGAACCATGGTCTGGAGTAAGTTCAGTCAACCCGGAGTATGAAACTCAGAGTTAACGGTGACCGCACAAAGACATTCTCAACCGTGCGGCGAATCCAAAACGGACACTAAGATGAAGCGCGATTTATATTTTTATAGCATATCGCCACCTAGTGGGTGGTTTTGCAATCTTTTTTTAATCTTATCTTTTAGGGCCCTATTTTATTGATCTGAGCTCATAGTCTGAAGCTCACGGCGCAGGTGCTCTTAGGGCATGGTCGCATCCACTTTTGCTAGTTTAACGATGGGAAAAACGACCAGCGCATGGTCTAAAAGGGTTGTCCTTAGTCTCTTAATGAGTCATGGGTGTGTTTTGGGCGTAGCATGCAATAAACCAATCAGAGTCTCACCTCCCATTCCCTTTAAAAGCCAGTTTTCTCAAAATAGCAACGCTCCAACAATGCTCCTGAACATGCCTGGTTTTCAGACCAGACGCCCATGGGTGAACAGATGCGCCAGTGCATTTGATATTTAAACAACGTAGAGTTGGACGTGAAAATGAGAACTACGTCGGACTGAAATTAGCAAAAAACACTTGCGTCACATTGCGCCGGGTGTATGATAGGACCCATAATCTTTCTTTAATCAGCTTTTTAATTTCTTTAAACAAGAATTATATTTTTAGTTTGATGCTAAATATATAAAATTAAAAAAGAGAGACGGGTTGACCTAAAGAAAACAGTGTGCTTTCAAAGATAATATGGCTGTATAAATGAATTTTTTATGTTTAGCCAATTAACTACCACATTTGTTGTGAGATGCATCATATGCATTTAATTATAGGAATAGATTATATAGAAAATATCCCATTTTCGTTCAAAACTTTTAATGCAGATTTATGAGATCAGTAAATTAGAGTAAAATAACATGTTTTGTTTTATTATAACTCACTGAGTGGCAGATTTGAAGAAAGTTACTATCGTTTGGCAATTAAATAAATGACGGAGAATTACATGCGCATTGCCAACATTTTATCAAGTAAGCTTGAATATATAACTTATAGTGTTAATTTTAATTAGTGAGTGCACGTACGGCTTGGGTATGCAGAGCATTCACAGCTTATATCGACCGCACGCCCCTGTATTATATAACTATATAATCCAATATTGTGTGAAATTTGTTATGCTCACTAGCCGCGTTTCCATTAAAGATTTGCGCATATTTTCTAAATGTCAATAAAAAACTATTGCGAAATGACAGCATTTCCATTAACCGATGTTATGCAACTAAAACTTTTTTTTTTCCTCTCGCGATAAGTCATTCCAAAAATTATGCCACGTATGCCACGACTTTTACGTACGCCAGGTGACCTGTAAATGCGGAAATAGCAGTTTCGTGAAAATGTCCTTTTTCGAATTGCCTGAAAAACCACCTCATGTGAGCGTAAAAACTTTTTTGCGATATATGGGATTTTTCCAGTGGGTGTATTTTAAATTTGCAATTTCAGTTTGCGCAATTTGAAGGGTAATGGAAAAGCGGCTACTGTCGTGCGCTGAACACCTCTGAAACAAACTAACCCTAGAACATGAGTAGAAAGTAAGTTGCTATGTAATTACTTGCATACCCTGCTATTTTACATGATATATGGATGGCATTATTTCTGAATTTCTTATTGGTTATTGGAAAACTAGAATTTTGATGTCTTTGTGCACCTGCAATCTTTTAGCAAAGAGGCCTGTGTGCCGAAATGTGTTGGTGATTATATAAACTGTATATAACCATGACCAGTGCAATTCACAAGTGTTGTTGGATATTTGTTCAAAAATATACTCTTGTTTTTTCCTTCCACGCACCTTGTTGATTTTTTGAAGTTGCACCAGAATAACCATACAACACTTCCACTTACATAACCTAAAAGTTACCTTCCTTTTTGGAGCTGAAAGTTGATGTTATCAGATGTTTACTCTGAGTAAACCTACCCAGGTATGTCACATAACCTGCTTTCTGGAAACCCCCCCTGGGTTCTTGGCGGATTTAAAGAGTTGAGTTGTGAACTCTTCCAAATGATCCAACCAGTTCACAGAGCAATTCTAATTCATGAACTAATGGAAACAGAACTAGCTCCTGCCTCCAGAAGCATCTCTGTTGGATTAGGGTTCTAGACTCGGATGAATCCATCAGTGTTGCCTTAGTAGACAACGCTAATTGAAGAGCACCTTCTAGGGATTGTTGCATTTAGTGAAAGAAGAAGCGTATTTGGCTTCTATCTAGAGGCTCAGTGAAGAATTTGAGGAACTCCCTGCTGCGTGGACGGGCAGATCTTTTTTCTAGGAGAAACAGAAAAAAAACATGAGGAAACATGAAGGGAGGAATGGAAAGATGATGGAGTCTGTGGCCTAGACTTGTGAGAAATGACTTTGCACCTGTCCGCTACTTTCCCCTCAGAAGTGCCAGCTTCCACAAGCCTGCCAGGATGGATACACCTGGACTACCGACCCAACGGTGACAACCGGACAGGGATCGCTCTCCTCATTTCCCCACCCAGTCCAGCCCAGGGTGTCGGCACACTGTCAGAAAGCCGCTCCATACGGACGGAGTGTTTGCACGGCCAGATCAGAGCGCAGCGACACGGGTTGAGTGTTGACACATAGCATTTTGGAGGAGCTAACGTTTGAACAAGACTTATCATGGGCCTGACACCTTCAGAAGGCAAGACTCAAATGATCCCACAATGTTTTTTCACACTTCCCTGACAGCCCCCACCAAATTTTGCAAAATGGCACACTCTTCAAGATAACTTGAGCACAAGTAGAGGTACTGAGAAATAATGTGACTCAAGCAAGAGTGTAAATAAGTTGTTTACTGACAAACTACTCAAGTAATTACCTCACAAATTAGCCATTATAGTCATTATAGTCATTCATAAACATCAAGCCGGTATCTAATCCCTATTCAGATGGAGCAGAAGCATTGTTTTTAATTTTGTGGTCACTGACATTTCCATCCTTGCAAATCTCCAACCCTCAGTAAGAGCTTGGCTTAGAAAACAAAACTATGAATGCCACAGAAAAGTCTGTGCCTCATTGTTTTATCATTTAAACATACTGTATCATAAAACAAGAATTTTTCCCTGTAAGAATCTGACACTGAATATTTTCCATCAAACAGCTAGTTATAAAGTCATAAAGAAGCAGTCAATTTCAGCCTTCGCTTTTACAATCCATAATTGCCCTTGCCCAGTTCCTTGTGTATCTTTGTTGGCTTACGTCTCTGTTTGAAGATGTGGCCATTATCTTGCTCTTATCGGCTTCTGGTTTCGAGTTAAGTGAAACACCTTGTGGATTTACTGAATGAGGATGTGCGTGTGGGACCGGTCATTCCAGATAAAGCGTTGTGCCGTCGGATGGATCCCACCTGTAGAGGGGGAACATCATCAAACGCCTACTGACCACACAAATGTGACCCTGGACCACAAAACCAGTCATAAGGGCAAATTTTTTAAAATGTAGATGTATACATAATCTGAAAGCTGAATAATTAATATTTCCATTGATGTATGGTTTGTTAGGATAGGACAATATCTGAAAATCTGGAATCTGAGTGTGCAAAAAAATCTAAATATTGAGAAAATCTCCTTAAAATTTGTCCAAATGAAGTCCTTAGCAATGCATATTACTACTAATAATAATTGTTTTATATATTTACGGTAGGACATCTACAAAATATCTTCATGGAACATGATCTTAATATCCTAATGATTTTTTGCATAAAAGAAAAATGGATAATTTTGACCCACACAATGTATTGTTGGCTATTTCCACAAATACCCATGAGACGTATGACTGGTTTTGTGCAGAAAAGTCTGGACTTTCAACTCATATGTGTTCCAATGCTCTCATTTGTTCAAGAAACAAAAATATTGGTACAGAATCATGCAGCACCTTACAAATATCTACTGTACTGCATTTATTTATCTTTGTTAATGTCAAATTCGACACACTTTATTGCGTTTAAATGAATTTATTAGTAATATCACATTTTCTTTCTTGGTTCCTTGTTTTGTTTCTAGTCCAAATATCTAAAAACTATTAAATCAAGATAATTTTACTAGATAAGTAAAATTACATTTTACATGTTTGGGACAGAAACAACAAACAAGATTTCAAGATTTGTTTGCTTACCCCATTGGCAGATAAGTTTGCTTGTTTTAAGTAAAAACTTATGAAAAAATGTCATGTTATTTTAGTAAAAGTAAAATCATCTTGATTTATGATTTTTTTTTATATTTGGACTGGAAACAAGTCAAAAATACTAAGTAAGAAAAGCATTTTTTTTGCAGTGATATTATAAGATATGGGATCCTCATTTAACAAAGTACACATGATTTTGTAGCCTGGCATGTTTATGTGTGTTATTCTCTTTTTGTTGGCTTGGCTTGTTGTCTGGCCTTCTTTCAAAAAAGTTTTAAGTATTAGTGTTAAACAGGAAAACACATCAAAAGTGTTGTCCAACTTGTTTCATTAGTCTGGTAAAGTATGATTAGCAGATACAACAATTTCAACAAAGTCTGGAGTAAAATGGTTCTCTTGCAGATAAGTAACTGTCTGGCGTATTAGTGTGAAGACTTCAACGCTGACTCATGCAGATGTCTAGAGTTTGTGTGTGTGTGTGTGTGTGTGTGTGTGTGTGTGTGTGTGTGTGTGTGTGTGTGTGTGTGTGTGTGTGTGTGTGTGTGTGTGTGTGTGTGTGTGTGTGTGTGTGTGTGTGTGTGTGTGTGTGTGTGGTTGAAGATACTGACTCAATCTGGTTTGCGTTCATTTCTCAGTCTGGGTCGACAAACTGACGTGACTCACAGGTTTATCTAAGAGCTTTGTGACCTCCAGTCGAGTCGTTGTGCAGTGGGTCTGTAATTAAGCTTCTAGAGTTCCCATTAGTGATGCGAAGTCCGGCTTTTTTCATAGATTCGGCTCTTTTGGCTCGGCTCCCTTAGAAGAACTCTTGCGACTACCAAATGGCTCTTCATTTAGTATCACTCGAAGCCTTCTATTTTAGCCCAATTTAGCAATTGTGAATGGTTTGTGTGTTGGTTAGCCATTTTTTATTCAGTGTTTTCATAAAAGCCTTATTTTTTATGTTTTTTTTTTTTTTCATTACAAAAAAATGCAGTTGCTATTATTTAACATTTTAATAAAACTTTTTTTTAATAAAAGTCCTGCCCCCACCTGTGGCTGAAGATTCGGCTCTCCCCGACAGGAGTCGGATCTTCTTGTTCGCTACAAAGATTCGGCTCTTAGAGCTGTCTCGTTTGCGAACGTCACATCAGTAGTTCCCATTCACACACTCACCTGCACCTCCTGTGTGTCCAAAACTCTTCAAAATATCAATGACAAATTCTCTCATAAGCCCTATTCGGAAGGGATTATTTTAACATGGAAAAGTGGGGTAAAGTAATTATTACCAGAGCTTTTTTTGATTTTAGTCCCGTCCGAATGTGCCATCTCTGTCATCATTACAGACAATATCAGTAAAGATTACGCCGACTTTTACCTTCTGTAAAAAGGTCTGGAAAAATTACCTCAACATACGCTGTAAATATGCACGTAAATATTCCGTCATTTCCTATTTAAAAGTAGTTTCACAAGTTTGTGTGCCCATATAATCTTGTTGTCTGGCTCTTAATTTGGCTTGCTGTCTGCTATAGAGTAGGGATGGGCATTTTTGTCAATTTCTCATTTCGATCATCGATAGGTCTCAAAAACGAGTACTCGAGTACTCGGGGGCGGGGCATGTGCAGGGGGCGGGGCATGTCCCTCATTGAGATAATGAAAACTGTTATGAAAATGGTTGTTGACAAATACAAGTGACATGAAAACAGGTATATGAAAACATGAACATATAAAACAAAAAATAACTGCTAGATTATGATGCATAAATGTCTTTGAAAAATGACCAAAAATGAAAATCTTTATAAAATGACGATCTCAAATAACCAAGTCAGTAATATCTTCTGTAGCTTTACAAACGGAATATGGTTCAACTTCTCTAAAAGTGAATAAATAAAATAAAAAATAAAAAAAATGTGTGCTTCCTGTTTTACAGATGTAGCTATACAAAACAGACATCTTCTGTTAAAATTAGTTTCCAATGCACAAAGTGCAATCTCTAACTGTAACGTAAATTTACATACTACTAATATACTTACAACTGTAAAGTTGCTTTTCGATGATGTTCACAGCGCGTAATTACGTCACTTCATAACGTTCCCCTGACAATAGGGGGAAATGGATGCTCTTGTGTGAAGTAAACAACTTTTCAACTTTCTGCTAAGATATATGACTTTTTTGCAAGGAAAATGCGGGGATTATGAAATCATGCAAGCCCCGCATATTTTGCTCGTGGAAATCTGCAATTTATGCAGTGAAAGTGCGGTGTATTTGAAAATTTGTCCCCCGCATAAATATGAAGACTTTGGCTGATTATACTTTGAATTATGCATAATCGCGTTTTTCTGGAGGGACTGATATATTAATAAGTGACAGTTCATTTTCTGAAGAGTATCAGAATGGACTTCATTGAGAGAGAGGCGGCAGATCGCGCATCATGTTTGCTTTTTTATTTTGCAAAAAGCACAACATTTTATTTTTTATCGTGAGTGTACACAAATTAAAGTAGAAACTCAATAGATATTAATGATGTACAACACTTGCCTGAATGATAAAAATCGACGGAGTATTTTGAGTCTCTTTCGCACTGATAAGAAAAAAAGCGACGGCGCAACCACCGATATCTAGGGGTTAATACGCACATGACAACATAGAGGTGAAGGCAGTGTGTAAATCGAGTTATTCCTCCCACTTCTGCTAGTTTTACTGAGATTTCTTGTCCCGTGCGAATTGGCCATTACTATTACAGACGTCCTGTGGTCAAATTACATTATTCCTTCTACTCTTCTAAAACTAATCCCGTCTGAATAGCGCTTTAATGCCACATGAGAGTCATTGCAAACATTGCACTTTGTGTTGATCAAGGGGTAATGTTAGTTCAAAACCAACATTTTAACCTTTGCTAGCTGGTTAGATGGTCTTGAGTTCTGAACTCCAGTGATTACTGGTTGGAGAATCCAGCCTTTAAGTGCAAATATCAGAGAGTTCCTCAACAGTAAGCTGGGTCAGTGTCTCCAGAGGTCTCATCTGAGTGCCGTTCGGAAACAATCTCTTCGGAGGAATTTCTCACCACCAGAGCTCGCCGCACAGAGGGAAGGAGAGAATGTGAACCCTCCGAGAGCTCCGGGGAACAGATGAATGTGAAGAGGAGGAGAAAGAAAGATCAACAGCAGATTGAAGAGGCAGCCTAGTAGGATTGATGTGCTATAAAAGCTGCGTAAGCTCTTCCTGTCGACCTCCGACCGAGGGTTTAAGTGGAAATAACCATTTGAAATATTATAATAGTCATTTAAACAACATTGCATAACAATCACATTCAGACCTTTCTGGAATCAAAAAATGAAAACTTCTAAATAGCATTTGAGATTTACTGTATAGATGAGCGCACATCGTGAGTGGGGAACTCTGCGTTTTGAGTATGAACTGAAGACTGAAGCCAACTGGTATTTGTCATACGTTTTTATTGTGAATGCTAACAGTAGCTATGTTTCCATCCAAAGTTGTGAATCTAACTTTTGCAAAATTGGAATATCACATTAAAACATTTGTGAATAATTACATTCGATGTGTTCAGGAGAACAAAATAGTCTCATTCTGGGAAAATGGCAAAGTCACCTGAGGTTTTTGTTGCACATCAAGGGGTTTATTCGATAAATGTGTTTCCATCATAGTTTATGCACGTCTTCTTATCAGATTAAAAGTAATTTTTTTTTAATGAAGTTTTTAATGCACATTTTAATTTTATTTTTTAAAGCTGCAGTCCTTAAAATGTTTTGGTTAAAAATTATCCAATATCAGCCAGTGTTCAAAACGATTTCCTTACCTCAGCCCGATTCACAACGGTAAGCTTGTGATAATGTGTTATAATTTGAGTGGTACTGGTGGATATCCACGGGAAATACGAGCATGTCTTTGCGTCTTTACGTCACGTCTGTACACTTAAAGAAGGAGTCCAGCTAGTAGGCGATCATTGTGAAGATGCTGCAGATGGCGGATCATTTACTGCCTTTTCTCACAGCAGCTGGAATAATTAAACCTCATTTTGCATTCATGGCAGATTGTAATCCAGAAAGGCCCAAATTACATCATCAGTGACAACTGGAGATTCACCCGGAGTCAAAAGCTAAATATTAGACTGTATTGAAATCAACAGGTAACGCTAATACACACTAAATACACATAGTCACGCAATGCTGATGCTGTTAACATTAACCATTTGAGAACAAATTATAACAATAATAATAATTTGCACGGTTTGATGTGATATGAGTGATTGTTAGATTGAATCACCGTTGGTAGTGTGATTTATTGTAAGGCCTTTTTTTCTTAATTGTTTAGAACAAAAGTGGCAGACATGTTATTTGTTCAGATGACATTTTCCGGTGAAAACTCTTATTTAGGTTATACTCCAAGACGTAGAATCTCTGATTCTGAAGTACAGTATCCACACCGGTGCGGTGACTGACAGCAAGCAAGCCTCACATACTTGTTAGATTAATCCACGCTGTGGAGCCGCCGATGCACAACTCATGTAAAGATGATAATTCCACAAATAACTACATTTGCAGGTGTCAAACCAAAGTGGGAACTTCCCAGCATCTAAATGGCAGTAAAAAAAAAAGAAAAGAAAACTCATTGTAAAGTTCGTCACAGTAGACAATAGTGCATCTGTTGAATCACCTTTTGTGCGACGTAAAAGTCTATGAATGTTACCAGTCACAATTTAGTGACAGAATGGAAAAAAATATATTGAGCTCACATTTTTGTCATTATTGTGGTTTGTCATTATTGTCTAGAGAATGAAAAAAAAGGCTATGACATTTTCTTGTCAAGCTAATTCTCAAAACAACACTCTTTGATCTTACAGATGAATGTGGCCTGGCGTTAGATATGCTGTTGAATTAAGGTTTAAAAGCATTTATTAATGTCAGAAGTTTATAATGCAAGCTTTAGGCCTATTCATGTGTTTTGGTGTCACTGTGGGTTTATATATATATATATATATATATATATATATATATATATATATATATATATATATATATATACTTTTATTCAGAAAAGATGCATTTAATGGATCAAAAGTGACAGTAAATACTTTCACATTACGTTTGTAGCAACTCAAAGTAATAACTGTGCGTAATGTAAAAACTGCACATAATGTAATACATATTACATCGTTATTATTAAAATAAAATGTTCATAATGTAATAATTTTCTCAAAATGTAATAAAATCTTGAGCTCATCATGTAATAAAAAAATGACATTATCAACTCACCAAAAACATGTAATATTTTTTGCCAGTCTTAAACTACCTGTGAAATGCAACAGATTGAAATATTCATATTATTATTATTATTATTATTATTATTATTATTATTATTATTATTCATATTATTATTATTATTATTAAACAAATCTTGTTTGTATTTTTTCAAATGTACTGTAAAGGAATACCAATGCTTTATGTTTAATAAACATATAATAATATGAATATTTATATATGTTGCATTTCACAGGTAGTTTAAAATATTAAGCAGCAACTGTTTTCAACATTGATTATAATCATAAATGTTTCTTGATAATAAATCATCATATCAGAATGATTTCTGGAGGATCATGTGAGACAGAATACTGGAATATATGATAAATTCAGCTTTGATCACAAGAATAAATTACATTTTACAACATATTCACACAGAAAAGAGTTGTTTTACATTGTAATAATATTTAACAATCGGCGTGGACAAAAGCCTGTGATTTTACAGGACTGAGACCCAGTTGTCCAGTGTTGTAGCAGTCCCGCCCACTGCATGAAAAGTGGGATTTTCATCAGTATGTGACACTGTAGATTGCCGTGGAACTTCAGGTTTACGACTGTGCACGGCAATTTGCAGGCAACACCGAAAACTGCCGTAAATTGTTGGAAATTGATGTGGGCCTTGCTTGGCAGTTGTCCCCCCATGACCCCCCCCTCCCCTTAATTCTAGGGGAGGCTTTATCATGTAAATGAACATGCTGTGAGCTACACAAATGCAAATCAGAGTTGCAGCAGGGGGAGTTTTATCTAGGTTCTGAATTTTTTTGACTAAAACAAGTTTAAAGTTTAAGTTAAAATGTTAACTTAAATTTAAGTTAAATGTACTCGTTTTAGTACACATTACTAAATTTTTAGGGCAACCAGTTTGCTCCAATTTTTTAAGTAGATTCAACTTGTCCGGGCTCACAGTGTAGATTAATTACTCTGTATGTCATTAGCAATAACCAATGTTATGTAAAAAAAAATAAAAAAATACAGGACAGCAGTTCATGTCTTCAACCTTTAGAGAGGTTATGTGATGCAACAAGACAATGAACCAAAGCACACAAATAAATCAAGTAAAGCATACAGTTTACATACCAACATTAATTTTTCCACCCTGCACTGTGAATGATTTTTTAAATGGCTATTAATCATAAATGTGAAAAGTACAAGTTTGTTTGTTTATAGTTAAGTCAGATTGTGTTTTTCTGTAATTGTCATTTAAATTGAGCTCACACCACATTTTATGAATTATCAATGCAGATTTTCAAGAGGTGGTTTCCTGGACAGGGTTTAAATTATGCCAAGAGTAGGCCTTAATCTATTTAATCGTGAGTTAAAAAATTGTTGCCTGGAACAAAGATTAAGCACAGATTACTAACACCTGGACTATGAGTCCTGAACTAAAATAAACTGGATTCATTTACAGTTTTATCTAATTGCTTACACACAATTTCTGAAAATATGGCTCCATTTCTTGTAACTCTACACACAAAACACACAAAACATCAAACATCTCTTCCAAAAGCAACACTTTGTGCAAAACTATTTTAACTCTTCCAAAAATGTTGTTTTTGCATATATCTAACTACACACAAATATGCACAACTGAAGAATTTACAGTTGAACTGAAATCAACTGAACTGAATCAACACTGAAGTCACTTGAGCTGAATATTGACATTATATTGGCTTGTTAGAGCCGGTTTACAGCAGAATTTGTTTTGAACTTGTTACTGAAGCTGCTATGAAACAATATATTTTGTTGTATGCATATTCTTTCTTTCTCAAACCTTAGTTTTGATTTCTAAGTGATCAATTTATGTATGTGTTTTCACACATGATCATTGGCTGTATGGGTCCTCAGTAAATTAATGTGGCATTTAAATGGCAAAAGTTATTCTTGTCTCTATAACTTATGGCTTCCTAAAGACACGTTTATGGGTAAATAAAATATTAATAATATAAATAAAATGAATATAAAAACATATTTTAAATATAACGAAGTCATTTTATTATAGCACTCATCAGATGTTCCTGGAAACAAAACAGAGACAGAACAGTATAAACAAACTATACAACAAACTAAACACCAAATTACAAAAACATTATTATGTGAAAGTGAATAAAGTTGTGTGTGTGTGTGTGTGTGTGTGTGTGTGTGTGTGTGTGTGTGTGTGTGTGTGTGTGTGTGTGTGTGTGTGTGTGTGTGTGTTTCAGTTATAAATATGTGCTGTGTAAATTAGCCTATACTTTTAGAAATTATATATAGCCTAACTTTAAAAAACAAACAATAACCCATATAGATAAATTATAATAATTGTATAATATTAAGCATTTACTTAATATACATTGCAACATTAGGCTACTTTACTCTAGCACAGTAGTCAGTTAAGCAATTAATTAATATCTTATATTAATATACATAGCCTAGGCTACAGCTAAAGGTAAGTCTGCTTTAAAAAAAAAAATATTACACTTCGACATGTACAGAATGTGCGCGTTAAGAAACACGTTCAAATGTGTCTTCTTAACATGTTAAAACTGTGCGTGAAGCGGAAAACAGGGCGTGTTGAAACGATCATAAGTCACGCGTTTCGTATAAAGAGATTTGGCCCAGGGCGCGTTCCATATCAGAGCCCTAGTCCAATGAGGTGCGAGGTCGAGGTCATGGCCATGACGCGTAGAAGACGAGCTTTAAACTATTTTTTTTATGTTTTTTGCTGCTTTCCTTTTTCGTGATCAACAATGACAGGACACCGTCTTCAACTCAATCTCTGCATGGACGCGACGAACTTTTTGGACTCATTTTCAGGAGGCTGTCTTCGTCTTCACAACTCTGATGCTGCGTTCACACCAAACGCGAATTGAGCGTCAGGCGCGAGTGATTTCAATGTTAAGTCAATGGAAAGGCGCGTTGACGCGCGTCTGGAGGTCCCGCGGCGCGGAAGGCGCGTTACGCGCGGCGCGAAGGACGCGAATCCGCTTCATTCGCGCGTCCAGTTCGCGCGAATGGCGCGAATTGGACGCGAATTGAGCGTCTTGCGCGATACGCGCGTTACACGCGAATGGTGCTTTTGTGCATTCACGCGTTTGAAGCGAATTCGCGTCTGACGCCCGAGTTGAAAAATTTGAACTTTGGCGTCAATTCGCGCCGCGTTAACCAATCAGGAGCCTGCTTGCTGCTGTCACGTGGTAAAGTGACGTGTATGAGAAACCCTGCATAAATTAAAAACAGTACTATTGTGTCACAAAATGTAGTTTTAAGACGTTTTCAGGTGGGAATTCAGTTGTTTAAAGCTCAAATCTGTGGTTTATTTATAAAGAGAGCGCCTATTTTAAAAAAATAATCTTGTGTTTTTGGAGTTGTGAGATCCAGGCGATCACCGGGCAATCACTGCTCATAACCCCGGCGAAGGCAGCCTTTCCTCGGCCAGTCCTTCTGGCGTCTGCCGCTGGCTCTGATGTCCTGTAGTGGTTCGTTTTGTGTAGATCTAACGGCCGAGCTTTGCTCTCATGAATCTATAATTTGTTGTCTGCCAAATCGTTTTGACTGAGGGCAAAGAGAAGTTTAATAACTTTATGTTTTAAGGATATTTAAATATAAATGTACTGAAGATGATGTAGGAGTTGCCTGGACCACATTTGTGTGGCTATTAATGCTTAATATATATGTTTAATGAAAATGAAAAGAGGCAGAGTGGTGTTTTATGACATATTTCTCCTGGAGTGCCTTGAACGCGCGTCAATTTCGCTTCCAGCGCTCGATTTCTACGCGCGTCCAATTCTCTGCTGACGCGCGAATGCATTCAAAATGTACGCGCGTGAAACTAGACGCGGTAGACGCGATTTTGACGCTCAATTCGCGTTTGGTGTGAACGCAGCATGAGGCAAACTGCAGGCGCTATGAACCAGAGCATGGGTAATGTAACGTTACGATTTAAAGAATATGCTTTTATTCAGCTGTATAAGGAAATGGATGCGTTAATAGATCCGAGCTTAAAACTGCACATTTTGTTTACACAGCCTATCCTCGCCTCATAACGAAGCCGTGAGCTCTTATCTGCTTGGAGCGATTTCCGCGAGTCCAGATTTAACCGCTGATCATGACGAAATTGTGTGTAAGTAACTTCTAATGTTTTTCTCATTCCTTGTTTAATTTTACCGTGACTGTTTTTATTAATACCAGTCTCATGTAATTGTTTTCCAGCTGCCTGTAAGACGTATTATGAATCGACACGCCGGAGCTTCAGATACAAACAACCTGAACTTACATCGCAGGCGGAAACTGCGAAGTTTAGCTCGGAGTCGATCAAGAAGAAAAAGGGTAGGATTTATTATATTAGATCCGTTTTTTGTCAATGTGAGTATTTTTCAGGTTGCTTATTGTCTTTATGGATTGTATTACAGTTGCTGGAAGCGAGAGTGTGCTGGATGAGGTGGACATTTGGAAGTCCGCGACCATTGAACTCATATCTGACGAGGAAGACGGCTTTGTTGACGGGGTGTCTGGATGGATTGTGCGGCCACCGCCCTCTCGCAGCCTGGAGCTCGACGAACTTTACATTACATTACGAGACATTACTGCTGCACTGTACATAGTTGTGTGCTTAACAATAAAGCTCTTTCTTTGAATAAACCGCTGTGTTTTATAAATGAAGCTCTTTCTTTGAATGAATAGCTGTATGCTTATAAATGAAGCCCCTTGTTTGAATAAACGGCACGGTCCGTATAATTTTCCCATATATTCCTTGATGGTATGAATACTTCATAGCACAATAACATTAATATGAAACAAATTATTACAACATAAATTATATATTTATTATTATTATTGGGGTTTACATTTATAATGAGCCAGGGGGACCAATAATGATTGGTTTGCAGTGATCTGCCAACCAGTCACGAGGGATTTTTCTTTTTTAAATGTAGTGGCTTCAGCCAATAGTGAGTGAGTAAATTCAAGTCTGGCCGTTGACTCTCTGGTTTCGCTGCTATTCATATGCAAATTAGAGGTGTCGCACCTCCGCGGGCTCTCTCAGCGGGGGGCTCTCCACCTACGTCATGGTTCGTTTACGACAATTTGTGGCACAGACGAACACGACGTTCGCTGCCTCTAAATTGTCGAAAACTGCCGAAAATTAGGGAGATTTCCAGGAGTATACAGGCGTTTACGGGGTCGAAAATCCCACTTTTCATGCAGTGGCCTCCAGGTGTTGAGGAAAAAAACAGGCACATTTTAAAATAAATGTATTCTGCAAACATCAGAGAAATTTGGATATTTTACAAAAAGATACCCAGCGACCCTGCAGAGGACAAAGTGGTTATAAAGAATGGATGGATAATGATGAAAAAGATGTGAAAACTAATTTATTTTAACAAATTTTTTCACACTTTCTATAAAAAAAAACTTAAAGGACAGACAGACAGATTTCCTCAGGACACACTGATCCTCAAGCTTGATTTTGGACTGATTCGAGTCTTTGAGCTTTCAGTTTTAATAAACGTTAATTAGCAGTACTCCGCTTAGAATTCTCCGCTTTTCTAAACATTTGGGCCGGTCCTGTCAGTACGGGCTTCAGCAGACGGGGCGTCAGAGGGTGAACCCCAATGATCTCATCAACCCGTCATCCAGTGCTTTCTGAAATCATGTCATCTGTGGCAGACATCCTCCGACTGACTTATGAGCTATTGCATCATGTGCACACATGCTCACCCAAACCCTCTTTTACAGAGCTGACTTACTGTTCACATGTGACATTTCTGTCATTAGCAACAAAAGCCGGAGCCACAAGAAAAATCATAAATGAGTTTTTGATCATTTTCACAAAAGTTTCATGGCCCCCAGAATATTCTGTTGTATGAATATCTGAACATGCAATATATCAAAAGAAAGAACAAACGCTAGCTTTATGCATTCTTTTATATCAACTTGAATATGTTATTCATAAAAAAAGCTACATTTTCAGCAAAAAGCTGAGAAAAACATATTTTTAACTACACACAGATGGAGTCCATCAACACCCCCAAAGCTTCACAGTCCTATCGCTCGTCCTGGGGCGATATTTCATTCAGGAACATGCTGTTTAATGATAGCGTTATTTTACATATGTATATAATTACATGTTATCACTTGTTTCTGCTTCTCAAGTGTTTTGGGGACACTAAATATTCAAGAATATTATTGATCTGCCTACATTGACACCATTGTTTGAGAAATGAACTGAGCTGGGCAGCTCAATAAAAAATTTGTACAACAGAAATTAACCATCTCTCAACTTACTTAAATGGTTAGTTCACCCAAAAATGTAAATTGAGACCTTCAAGTCTGTGAGACCTTTGTTCATCTTCAGAACACAAATGAAGATATTTTTGATGAAATCTGAGAGCTCTCTGATCCCTTCATAGACAGCAATTTAAATAACACTTTCAAGGTCCAGAAAGGAAGTAAACACATAGTTAAAATAGTCATGTGACTCCAGTAGCTCAACCTTAATGTTATTAGGCGAAGAGAATACTTTAGTGTGCAGAAAACAAACAAAAAAACAAACAACTTTATTCAATAATCTCTTCCCCACAGTGCAGCGCTTCCGGGTTCTATGGCAGAACTGCGGCTCACTATTGGCTGAGCACGATCACATGCATGTGTTCTGGTGCTTACATGAATCACGTAAGAGAGTGACAAGGAAGAGAAGAGATTGCTGAATAAAGTCGTTATTTTTGTTTGTTTTCTTTGTTGCATAATTTTCCTGTTATCTTGAAACAATCTGTTTTGTAAAAAGCACTATATAAATGAAGGTGACTTGACTTGTTTTGATCTGGAGATTTGCTACTCTTTTCAGCGTCCCTACCGTATAACAGTGAAAACACAGAAAACCAGAAAAATCCCTCAATGTGGAACGGTTGGTTTTGGGTGTTTGTTTCGTGTTTATGTCTGAGGCCCTGTCCCAAATAGCACCCTAAACCCTCGTGGTCTTCCTACGAGTCCGCACTTTCATGACGTAAGGCCGCTTTGACTGTTAAATCGAAAGTGCACATCGAGGGCGCATATTGACCGCAAAGGGGGCGCTCCCTTATGAGATCTAAAATGACAAATGGGACACCCTACGTTCTTGTGGACAGCCATTGTAAGTCCACAAGATCGAAAGTGCATATGAAGTGTGCCATTTGGGACAGGGCCTTAGTCTTGAACAGTGTTGGGAGTAACACGCTACAAAGTAACGCGTTACTGTAATTCCACTACTTTTTGTGGTAACGCGCAAGTAACTAAATATTTTTTTAAATCAAGTAACGCAATTACAATTACTGAAATTTAAATGAGTTTGTTACTCGCGTTACTCTCTTTTGTGAAAAATGAACTCTTACTGACAAGAAGCTCAGATCTAGGTCTATAGCCTGGCCCGTGCTTTTTAATCCTCCCTATTACACATTGTTGCAGCCATTAAAATAGTGATTTTTTGTTTTTATTGTCAAAGTAGTTATATTTCTTTTAGTTTCTTTATTAAGTTAATTTAGAAAAATGTTTGGAGCATTTTTTTGTTTGTTCAATTAAAGTTTTAGTTTTTTTAAAGTGACTACCAGCCGGTCGGCTGACAGCGAGTTAGCCCAACGCTTTAGCCTCTCAAATCAACACTTGACTTGTCTTGCTTATAATAAAATCCACAGATATCAAACACTTCAAGCATCATAATGTTAATTTAAACTACTATCACCACCACCACCACTGTAAAAAGGCATTTTTGTATAAGTTGAGGAGTAGGCGCTTGCAAATGAAACGGGCTACCCAATCTAAAAAAATAAAAATAAAAACATGCAGGTTGTCTTACCATACACCTCTCCACAAAATGAACATAAATCCGATCTTCAATTGCCGTGTTATATGCACATTTAACGGAGTTCACGTCAACGAAAGCAAAAGATATATGAGCTGCATTTCATTTGTCAGTTAAAAGATCAAAGACCGCAATGAGAGAGAGCGAACTAGTACGGCTAAGATCAGTCTCATTAGTTTTAATGAAGATGATTGTGTTTTTGAGCATATAAGACTTACTTTCAGTTTCACTGGCGGCAGTTTGCGTGTTGGCTTGCTTTACTCATTTGTGGTGACGCGTGTTGCACCTTCTGAATTGGTTTGTTTGAGTAATCGGATTTAAATCCGTCTCGAAAGAATCTCGGAAGGCATTTACTGGTCTGGTCTTTTCACAATCGGATAGATATCAGGTCAGAGAAAAGGAATGAAGTGAGCAGGTGTAAAAAGGCCATAACTCTCCCAGTATACTCTCCCAGCTGCGCCGAGGGAACGCTCGCTGCTGCTGGATACTAAACACTGTACTACTGCTTGATTTGAAGTCCTTTTGCCCTGTAGATTACAATAAATAGGTCTAAAAATTATGTTTATTATGTTTGACTGGTCAGTACTGTTCATTTTTACATTTAAAAAGCAGATATAAAAGTAACTTAAAAGTTACTTTCCATAGTAACTAATTACTTTTGATATACAGTAATTGGTAAAGTAATTCAATTACTTTTAAAAGAAGTAACTAGTAACTGTAACTAATTACTAATTGTCAGTAACTTGCCCAACACTGGTCTTGAATTGTTATAAGGCTTGTTCGACTTCACCCAGCGATGCACAGACCAATCGGCAGCTGACTTGAAGCAGTGCATGCCGGTTAGAAATTTTGTCCGACTTGAGGCAGCGCAGACGCCACGTGACAGTGACGTTTGTCAACAAAGTTCCGCGAGAGCAGTCGGCTAATACAGCCGGTGCAGTTTCTCGAGAGCGGCTGCATCAGACTGCACGGACTCTGATGACGACACAGCTGTTCCATGATTGGCCAGATTCACCGCATGATAGCGATCACGTGTGTTTGGTGTTTATTCTAAAACCTTCAGCTCCACTAATGCTCACAAATCTGTTTTTTTATAACAGTAAAACCTCCTTGCATGTAGTCGTGATGTTATATTGTCATGTTTATCAAAATAAAACTGATTGAAAACGTCATTAATAGTGTAGGCTTATATGTTGAACTTTATTCCTGTATAAACACACGCTGTATTAAGCAGTACATAAAGTATTACATGACAATAATGTCTCTGAAACATCTGTGTATTGCCAAATATTGAATTTATTTCACTTCAGCTGATAAAGTATGCAAACACAGCGCGAGCATCACGGGAGCAGAAAGTGTCCGACTTCATGTCTCTGTTTGCAGCTCCTCCCCGCCTGCACGTGGCTACTCTCGCTGATCGGTTGCATCCAGCCGCAGCCAATGTCCAACACACCTATAGTCATGTTTCCTGTTTTCCATGTGCTTCCCTTGTTTGTGTCATGTTCTAGTCACGTGACCCCGCCATGTGCTCCCCTTGTCATGTGTTCTATGTTGTCCTGTTCTGATTGGTTCATTGTTTGATTGTTCACAGGTGTGTCTTGTTAGTCATTAGTCCTTGTGTATTTAAGCCCCCATGTTTCCACTCTCTTGTTGAGGATTGTAACCCATTGTTGGTGTGTTTGTTAAGTTCTTGTTTTGCCTAGTCTTTGTTTTGTGTGTCTGCTCATGTTTTGTTAAATAAAACTGCACTTGGGTTAATCTACACTTGCCTCCAGTGGATTAATGTTACACAATGGCAGTGAAAGTGTTAATCTCTGCACTCAGCAATTTTTCAAACCAAAAACAATAAAAAATGTTAAATTACATTTTATAGTTTTACTTGTTTTATTTATATCTTCTTTAGGAGAAACATCTGAGATAACGTTCACACTTTAAACATAACTAAGAACTCAACTCACATTTTTTCCATTGCAAAGCTGCAACACTTGAGGTATAAAAATATTCAAAATAAAGTTTTCAGTCTCATTGTCTACGCTCTCGTTCTTACAGCCTCTTTCTGCACCTCCACCAACAGCCTCATTTGTCTGATTTATATTGGTAGCAATGAGGCCCCGCAGGGCCCCTGAGAGAGATTTATCCCCTGTGTGAGTCAGTGGGCCGCCGTACCTCCATCTAATTACCCCTCCACACTGAGCCACTGAACACAGGCAATTACAATCCTATTACACTTGCAGCCTTACACTGCGCTGCTACTCAAGGAGTAAATACTGCATCTCAGAGATGATCATTTTAAGTTAGGTTTGCTGTGTGTTTGATATTGTCTGAATAAAGAAGGCTGTACTTCTAAAGCATGCTAGCCAGAGGCTTTGATTGGTCTAAAGGCCATTTCCTTCTCTGGCTTCCTCAGAAAACATACCACATAATCAGGGCTTGACATTAACTGTTGTGCTCAGCAGCCACTGTGGCTAGTGGTTTTCCGAAGTTACTAGCCACTCAGCATTTTCACTGGCCACAATTTTGTTGTTGGGAAATTTGTTGTTAACTGTATGTAACTGACCATTGTAGACACCCAAATCAAGTCTACATGAAATGCATAACATGACCGGTCCTCAAATAGGCCTGTTTAGCTCTAATACGGTTGTGTGTAGAGCTCCTTAATCTGGACAGAGAAAACAGTTGCTTGACTGAATATATATATATATATATATATATATATATATATATATATATATATATATATATATATATATATATATATATATATATATATATATATATTGTTGTAAATATTATTTAATCTCAAGCAATATTTTCATCAGTGACATATTTAAATCTAGCATATTTTGTGTATGAGCCCATACAGTAGCCTAGTGAAATACATGTCCATATTTGCATGTGATTTGACAGTTTATTTGATTAAATATCAGAAACCTAAGAGGTGTGTATCATACCTGACACCCAGATGAACACTCTACAGTTGGTTTTATGACTGCAAGTCATTCTCTTCAAATGTTATTGAAGTTAGAAACGTGTATACTAATGACGTATGTAACTTTAGTCCCTAAACTCACGAATATCGAACGCCCAACGTCCCATCAGATGCGATGTGGCTCTGTGATCTGTTTGAACTATTTTTGCTGCTGAAATAGAGCAAAAACAGTCAATCGCTGTATGATGAATGAGTCTCCTGCGTACTTCTCTGCTGTGTTTATGATGAGAGTGCAGATTTCAGTGAGACCAACTGCTGCACTTGGTGCAGAACTCCTGCCCGATTCCATGCAGAGTAGTTCAGCATCTCTAATATTGTAACATGTGGCCGTTATAAGCATTTGGAGGTTGATGTTATGGATGCGCCAGTGCTGTGGGGTTTCAATGCTGGATGAGACCGGTGTAGACACGCAGTCTAAGCTTTTGGCGATTGCGTTTCCTCTGTAAACCATGGCAGCACTGCTAGTTTTCCCTCCTTTCCTCCTTTCTCTCAGGCAGGGTGGTCAGGCCTCTCGGAGGAGGTAAAAGGACGGATTCTGGCCAGACACCAGACGAAGGATTTGCTAGAGAGTCCTCCACATTGCGCCATGCTCTGGAATCCAGCTCTATGTGACGCACCTATGGCTATGAGTGTCCTGGGTAATATTTTATTTTACAGTGTCCTTGTTACACGTTAACTTGTACTTACCATAGTAATAACAGTAAACAATGTATAATTACCTGCAACTAACCCTCAACCAAACCCTAACCCTATAGAAAGTACATGTTAATATTTATCATATATATGATTACACTGTAACAATAAAGTAGCCGTGTCCTGCTATGTGGGTGTTTCTGCATGTAAAACCTCCTCATCGAGATGAAGAAAACCATGCATACTCACAATTTACAAGTATAATTGGCTGTATGTTGTTCCCCAAACCCCACCCCCAGCCAATCACAATCACTTAGCGTAAACAGAGCGCAGACCCCAGTAGCTAATTTCCTCTGTCCTATTTCCCTCGGCAGCCACTTCACTTCAATTTGTTAAGACGTCTTATTAAATGTGCTGGACAAAGTGGACGGCCCCTGCATTTCAGTGAGCCAGTAAACAGGGTCAGAGTTGAATTGAGGGCTGGTCTTGATTACAGTGTTTTGATTTCCAAACTCACTCGATGGCGTACCGAAGAAGGCGAGCGATTCGTTTGCGATTTTTACTTGAATTGGTTGTACTTCTGCTGAATTACATTACAATTAGCTTGAATTCTGCATGCACTTGTGCTGTCAGCCTGCCGCATTGTCGTGTGAATGCACAGCGGTGTGTTGCGGCTGTGCCAGCGTCTCGTAAAGTTGCCACGTCCTGTAAAATTCTGAAAGGGATACTTATTAGGGCTTTATGCATTAGTGAACTTTATTTTATTAGTTTTTAACTCCTCCCTCGGGGGTCTGTAAGCTGCCGTTGTATTTTCAGACTGGTCTTTATTTGTCATTATGCTGCCGTCTCCTGTTTACTGTCCCCAACTTCACCCCCTCCGTCTTGCGCTCCCCCCCTCTCATTGAGGGTGAAATGGCCTCAGTAGGGCACCCTACACCTCATCAATCATCGAGTCCTTCGTTTGCCTGCTCGCAAAAGCCCAATTTTCATTTTTCATGTGCGCCCCCTTTCCTGCAATTATATGTGTGCTTGTCCTAGTACCAGCATATGAAACAGCATTGCAGGGAAACGTTCGCTTGGCCATTTGAGAAACAATTTACTTGGGCAGAAGTGCTTGTTTGTAGACCCTGGATGAATTGTAGCAGCTTATTTACAGTCAAACGAAAGTGACTTTGGAGCAGATGTTAGGGTGCGGCCTGAGAAGCTCATCAAATGAAATGTGTTGTCTGGTCGATTTTTATGTTAGAAGTTGCATATGCAGACATACACGATGTGAAACGAAAGACCTGCCAATAAATGTGGGTTTGCCACAAAGTAATTGTTACCATATTGTGTGAGGCATATCATGACTTTGTGTTGGCAAAGCCTATATTACAGTTTCATTCATGCAGTAAAGCTCTTTTCTCCCATGCCATGATCGCTCATTGTCGATGCAGTCTGAACACACTGTGAAATAATCACACTTGCTGACGTACGTGTTGATTTACTGTACAATATGTTGCATGCATGTAATACTGTTTGTAATTTCATGGGTTTGTCACTGTTAATGCAAAAAGTCCTACTGTAAATCTATAGTTCGGGAGGAGGTAGGTCATTCACTGTAAAATCCAACAGTTGTTCTTACTAAGACTTTTTTAGTAAACTTTACTTAATGTCCAATAATTTGTTGACCTTACTTAAAACAAGTAAGTAATCTGAACTATTTGCATGCTATGCCTTTGTTACTTAGAAAACTCAAGTAAACATTACTTGACTGGTTTGAGTACCATTTTGCCAAAGCAAAAAAACAAGCGGGTGGACGGGCGGACGGGCAAAGTGTTTTTGAGGCGGGGCAATTTTTTCTAGACTTATCACTCTTTTCCTCCACTTCTTCTCACCATAATTGTGATTAGTGTTCCCTTTGGTTGGACACTTGGAACTTCATTCATATTATAGTAATTAACTTCCTATTAACGCAGCAATGCAACAAGAAATTGATTTCAAAACAAGGGAAGTAATATATATATATATATATATATATATACATACATACATATATATATATATATATACATACATACATATATATATATATATACATACATACATATATATATATATATACATACATACATATATATATATATATATACATACATATATATATATATATATACATACATACATATATATATATATACATACATATATATATATATATATACATATATATATATATATATATATATATACATATACATACATATATATATATATATATATATATATATATATATATATATATATATATAATGTCCATTAATGATATAGAACATAACTATTTTTCATGTCAAATAATGACCTTTTAACATTTGTTTTGCTAATATTTATGGGATAACCTTTTAATTGAGTTGATATAATCCCTCTATGTTTGTCACAATATCATTTGACCATGCTCGAGTGTGTCACACACACACTTCAACATTCAGCATGCAAAACACAACAATGGTAACAAGGATTTTTTTTATTTATTTTTTTATTTTTTATTATTAATACGACCTTTACTATTTTACTTGCTGTCATTATTGGGGTTATACTGACAAAAGACAAATAGTAAAATAAAGGCAAAAATAGTAAAACGAAGCAATTAATTTATTCATGCCACAATGCACTCTGGGAGTACACTTCCTCAGATCCCAGATAGAATTAAGTTGACAAAACTTAAACGGTTTAAGAAAGAACAACTTAATGCAATTAAAAAGATAAGTGAAGTAATTAAACAGCGGTATTACTTAAAATTAAAGTATTTAGTCTATTCAACTTAAAATAGTTATTAGAACGACTAATATCTTTAAATAAATTTAACTCAAGTTTATCAAGTAATCATTACTAAAAAATTTTAGGGCAACCACAAATTTTTTTTTTCCTCAAATTTTTTAAGTAAACTCAACTTATCCGGTTTTAGAGTGTAATTAGTTTTTACAGTGTTGCAAAACTATACAAACTTTTTTTCCAGCAACTGGTCGCACTTTATATTAGGTGTCTTTGACTAGTATGTACTTACATCAAAAAATGAGTACAATATGCTTATTGTGTTCATGTTGTATTGCAAAACACTTATCAAATCAAGTCACCTTCATTTTTATAGCGCCTTTTACAATATGGATTGCTTCAAAGCAGCTTTACAGTGATAATAGGAAATTAATGGAAGAGAGGTTATTTTGGCTGTACATCAGCTCTAGAGAAAAGTTATTATGCAGCTAAAGTAAGTTTCTGATTAATTTCCGTTGTAAAAAATCATTAGTTATTTACTCTGGGACGACTTACGCAACACCATTTGAACTAAAATAGAAACATTTGAATGTGTTTTAATGTGTTTCAAAAATTATTTTGAAATAATTTGAAACGGTACTGTAATCATCTCTGGTAAACGTTAAAAAAAAAGAATCTGTGAGAACGGTGATGGCATGCACGTAAGCATTACGTGTTTAGTATATAGGCATTTGTTTGAATGCGTATGTGCACAGACGCATGGTTTTTCTTTACAAAATGACCATCAAATGACTGGCATGCACAATACAGCGTTTTTAGTCGTTTCCGATAATTTTGAGAACGTTTTCATCTATACAAAGTGAAAGTGAAGTGAAGGAGGCCTTCACAGGGGAGAGTCTAGTTGACACGGTCTCTGCTGACACTCCAGAGATGCGTCATCGTGTTTCACGCAGGTCCACCATCTGATCTGGATACGACTGACTACAGTAAACCTCAGGATAAACAGGGAGACTCACATTAGCGTAGATGCCATTCTTCTTATGATATAACGAGTACACCATTTCTTATGGGAAGTGTTCCCGGTTCCGGCTGACCTATTTATTGCAGCCGAAAACACTCATTTAACTGATTTGAATAATATAAATGTATAATGTTCTATGTGTATGCCAAAGTAAAGAGATGTGTTTTTAGTCTAGATTTAAACTGAGTGTGTCTGCTCCCCGAACAATGCTAGGAACACTGTTCCAGAGTTTAGGTGCTAAATAGGAAAAGGATCGACCGCCTGCAGTTGATTTTGATATTCTAGGTATTATCAACTGGCCAGAATGTTTCAGACCCAATAGACGTGATGGAATATAATGTGTTAAAGGAACACGCTGACGTTTTGGGACTTTAGCTTATTCACCGTATACCCAAGAGTTAGATAAGTCCGTACACACCATTCTCATCTCTGTGCGTGCCATAACTGTCTGACGCACCCACCGCTAGCCTAGCTTAGCACAAAGACTGGAGGTAAATGGCTCCAGCTAGCCTACTGTTCAATAAGTGACAAAATAATGTCAACATTTTTCTATTTACATGTTGTGATGTGTATAGTTACATCGTACTAAGACCGATGGAAAATGAAAAGTTGTGATTTTCTAGACCGATATGGCTAGGAACTCTCATTCCTGCGTAGTAATCAAGGAACTTTGCTGCCATACCATGGATGCAGTGGCACAATGATATTACACAGCGCCTGAAAATAGTCCCCAGCACGCTCTCTGTGCAAGCAGGTTGTCACGTTGGTTATGTTGACGGAAGTTAGCCTATTTTCAGACGCTGCATTTCATTTCGTCTGGATCCATTGCGTCCATCGTCCATTGCATATCGCGCTTTTACTTCCTTTTCCGGGTCAGAATGTCTTGGGCTGTTTCGCCAGTGTATAGTGTAAATGCAAATATCGGATACGGTTTGCTTTTAAAAGATGATGTACAGTAAGTGGGTTGTCCGAAAAATCGGATATAGTCAGAAAATCGGAATTGTGCATCAAGACCTACAGTGTGAATGCGGCCTTAATGAAGTGTCATCTTTCCGTTCCAAACCACCATCCCTGACATGAATGTTGTGCAGTGATAAACACAGCAGATGGAGTAGCATCAGGGGCGTAAATCACGGGGGGGACAGGGGGGACAGGACCCCCCCAATCTGAGGGTTGTCCCCCCCTAAAAACCATGCTGAGTATTGTAAATAATATAATAATATATACTTAAAATAAATGTGTAAGTAGTAAAACAATACAAAAGCAAACGGGACAAAAAAAGCGTTTAAGTTTAGAAACATTTTGAGTCCCCCCCTCCCCTCTTGCCCCACAGTGGTTTGGTCCACCGCGCACCCAAAGTAACGTTAACCATAGAACGTAAAAAATCTACCACACAAGTTTGGGGAGAGAACAAAGCTAGATCACAGCTGACAGACAAGATGATCGCGGAAGATTTGGTTTCAGAACGAAATGTAAAAGTGCCTATTTAAGGGAATGTGTCATTGCTACTGTTTTCTTGCTGTGTTTTTCATTAAGAATAATAGACTAATGAACCCATAATTCAAGCAACCCACCCTCGAATTGGCGCTAATTCTAAACCTAAAGTATATGCGGACGGCCGCTCCGCCAGATCTGTGTTGGGTTTTGCTCACTAGGCCTATGATAATAAGTGGCAGATCAGAGGGCTTGCTGCAGTTGAATATCTAAAGATCTGAATATAGTATCAAATACTATGTGGATGGTGCAAAATAATTTAATAATTATAATATGACTGTGTGGTGAACCTTACTCATATTTAATCAAATATCGCTGTGTTGTTGGTCAGATAATATGACAGAGAAAAGAAAAACGGACATAATATAATTTTTCAGTGCACCAAAACGCCAAATAAGCACAAAATGTATTTTTTTATTTTATTTTTAATTTTTTTGTGGTACACATATCCTTACAAGTACGATTTTGGCTGTGTTATTTGTGTCCCCTTCAAAAATTGCTCTTGAGAAATTTCATGTTTATCGTCCCCCCCCAACTGTTAGATGAAATTTACGCCCCTGAGTAGCATGTGATTTCTGTTACTACTGTTTTGACCAATCAGCATGCCAGGGCCAGAACTATCTGTTTTATAATCTATGATAAACACAACTTGAGTACTATCAACTACAAAACATAAACAAAAAGCATTACACTGAAATCCGTACAACCCTTAATTACGCTCACAGAACACTAGCCTGTTAGTTGTAAAGTTCCCAATCATCCTTTGGGGCTACTTTTCAAGATGTTCCAAGAAGCAAGTTCCCAATCGTCCTTTGGGGCTACTTTTCAAGATGTTCCAAGAAGCAACCAAGCAGGTTTACTTTTTAGCATGATTATACATTAGAATATTCATTTGGGTATCACACTAACATTATCTATTACACTAAGATAGTTATAGTCATACTTTCGAAAGAGAGAGATAAGCCATTTCTATGTCCTCATTTGAGACTTTGAGGTGGACATCAGAGATCAGTGACTCAGTGTGTCTGTCATTACTCACCCGAATCACTGAGCCGTCACATGAGAGAGTGACTCACCACACAAACGGCAGGGTAGGACATGAGTGGAGGATGAGGAAAGACAGAGGGAGGGAAACGGTCAGTATGAACTCCTGATGAGTTGTGTCAGTTCACAGCCGAATGCCTGCAGACGGAAACTCAAAATAAACACCTTTCTGACGTCTCGTCAAGGAAAAACACGCAAGTTGTATGTGGACGTCAAACATTACCCTCCAGTTAGAAACTCACTTAAATGATGAAGTGTTTTTTCACACACAGGAGGAAAAGGTGTCTTTACGCCACAATAAAAGTGAGTGAAAAAGAACAGTGTGATTTCACAACACAGCATGTCTCAAGTATAAAAGTAGATGTTATGCTTCTTCATACAATGAAAGCAAAGCTGACCAGAGTCTGCCACATTATATGTATGTAAAAGTAGTATAGGGACAGTCTCTAAATGTTGAGTTAGTGTGACAGTAGCTAAAGTCGCAGCTGTGTGGGACACATGTGAAGGTTTCCCAGCCCCCAGCTGCTGTCCAGGAGTGTGTCAGCGGGTAGCGCTCCTGCCTTCAGGATACAGACAATTAGCTGTTTCAGCTGAATTATGAAGTGTGAGTTTCCTTTTCTTCTGGACTGAATGCTATTAAACCGTGTGTCTTATGGATGGAGGAGAGCAGTATCAGCAACACCAATATATGACCGTAAACCTGAAGTTTTAACTCCCTGTGTACACACACACACGTCTCACGAATGAAGGCAGAGTATATGTATGTGTGTGAGCGTGTGTTTTCTGCCATGTGGAGACGGATTGCTCTTTTGCACGGCTCTGACAGGCAGGCTGCTAAAGAGCGTTCACATGAAGGAAAGCTGGCCGTAGCCCATTTATTCCAGATCGGGTAATAACCTCGCATCTGGGCATTCGGTGCTGACCAGCACTTGGGGGTGGACCACACACACACACACACACACACACTCTCTCATGGCCACGGGCGATGTCAGAGATCGGATGTGATTATTGGTGGATGGATCTGTGGGAAGGAACTTGTTGACGTTATCCAGGTCTCTGAAAGCCCTGCACAGGCCTATCATGCAGTGGTCCAAACTACATGGGTGCCATTTTGAGAAATCTGCACTACACCTCTTCATGAAAATCATACTTATAACTAGAGATGCACAGATAGGATTTTTTTGGGCCGAAACGATACAGATTTTAACAAACAATTATTGGCCGATTCCGATACCGATATTTGTCACTTGCCCTCTTATTTGAAATTTTGTCATTAAAAGTGTTTTAATCATATTTTAAATCGGCAACGTAAAAAAAAAAACATATATTAACTTATGGCCTACTAGCTAGTTTATAGCTCCATTATCAAATAATTTCTAATGAACATAGACTGGATCCTTTAAACATTCAGCAGGCAAACATAAATACAACAGAACAAAACGTCTGCGGTTTCTGCATCGTGGAAGTGAATCCTTATGAAAGTTATTTAGTCAAGAGTAGTGTTGGTCTTTTGCTGTTTGATGAACATTAAAACGCAGACAGCAGCGCAGCAGGAATATTACATTATAATGTCGGATTATGCAGCAGACATTATACAGCTCAGTGCCTTCACGCAGTTCATTAATAAACCATTGGTTTGTTATATCGGCCTTTTTCATGCTATAGCCGATATGCCGATGGTTGTACAATGTAAATCGGCCGATAAATATCGGTGCATCTCTACTTATAACCAGTGTTGGGGGTAACGTATTACGTAATCAGATTACTTCTTCAAGTAACTAGTAAAGTAACGCATTACTTTTAAAATTTACAACAAAATATCTGAGCTACTTTTTCAAATTTTTGAAATTTCAATTTTTTTTACAGCTCTCCTGTCCCAATTGAGGAAAATCTTAAGTGCAGAGGCATTGTGCGTAAACATGATCACATCACACACTAAATGTGATCATTTACTCATCTCACTTGCACAAAAAAGTTCAGCATTCCTCAATGAATAAAATCAGCCAACTACGCAAACCTCCAATAATTAATAAAATATATTTTTTATGCATTTAATCTCACTTTATTGACCAATGTCTTGCTGCAGACCTTCGATTATTCAGTTAAACCACCAGCAAAATTTACTTTAGATTTTTATTGTTTATTGTTGATTGTTGTAGTTTTGTAGTGAAGTAAGTGTAAAACCTTTTCTCTCGAAAAAGTTACTTTTAAAGGGAGTAACGCAATATTGTACTGCATTACTTTTCAAAGTAACGTTCCCCAACACTGCTTATAACCTTATTATACTTCAACTTAATGGCATTTGCCCTTTCGACGGACATGAATGATACCTCAAATTATGCAGCTTGTTGAGGCGAGGTGTGCCATTGTATAAGCGATCACATGGATTTATGATTTTCACCTGTCAGATGAAAAAAGGAAAACCATAGATTTTACAAGCACTGTAAAGCCACGTTTCTTTCTCCCACGTCCTGTTTAGACTTGAGATGAGTCTAAACAAACACGCAGACAGACAGCAAACACCAACCCTCAATAAGTACAGAAGATGTGTGGACTGTAGCTCCTATAAAACCTAATTTTCTTCGCTCAGCAGAACTGCAACATGTTCTAATGAGAGACGTGTGACCACCTAGTCAAAAGTATCTTATGCGTGTCCATGTTGAAGGTTCCCCTGCGTGTTTATGTAGGAGTAATTGGGGACTGATAGGACAGGTGGGGGGGAAAGCTGCTGTTTTGCCAAACGTTCTTCTGTTAATCCAGAGTTAGAAAAACTAGACCTGGCCTGACCCCAAGCCTCGGCCCCAATCAGCGTGAGCCGATCATAACTCTCAACTGTCCTGCGTATTTTTTTATTTTATTTGCCCAAACCTGTCAAAATATCCTTCTCTCTCCCTGTCAGACGTGTTGAGGTGATGGCAACAAGACCTTGGCTGTAATTTCCAGAAATCTGTCGAAATTGCTTAACTCTTAAATTATCTTTAATTGGCCCCTGAGTTGGGTTACAGCGGGTTGCTTCCAATCACAGCCACACGGACTGAAAAACCCTACTCACTTCCAGCTGTGTAACAATGGCCAAATGAGTGCTTACCAACATCAGACCCGTTGCCAAAGGTTACCAGGGACAAATTTGCTCAGTGCTATGTTTATTTTGGTAAATGCTTGTGGCACGGCCCATCTGTAATGCTCAATAACCGTGCGCCCGTAAGACAATGCTGAAGTAGAAATGATTTTATAGCGTATAATTCCAAACCGATGTCACTGGAGAGGCTGAACCATGTGGGAGCATTAGCTGGGACATTTTCTCAAAGATTAAAGACAGGGGCCCTTTCAAATTTCACCTTGTTATTCGCTACAATCCCTTTAATACCCAGCTCAACTGCAACCTGAAGCTCTCGAGTAGCCAGTCTTTCAGCTCTCATGGCAGAGTTGTGTTTCCTCAACGGCTGTTCACACACACACACACACACACACACACACACACACACACACACACACACACACACACACACACACACACACACACACACACACACACACACACACACACACACACACACACACACACACACACACACACACACACACACACAGTACAGCAGTCACTCATTTTCAGAGATTTCCAACAGCAGCAGTAGAAGTGATAAGGCCATATCTACATGTAAAATATGGAAAAAGTACAAATTTGCTTTTGACAATCAGTGCGATTGAAGACATTTGGGATAACATGATTCATCTTCAGTGATGGAGAAGTTCCCGTTTCTGTGAGTGATTTACATGGAGATTTTTGGAGTGTAATGCATGCCATCACAACGCAATTTACCTCACTCTCTAGTATCCCATCTCTACTCATCATTTTATTATGAAGTATTTTAAGTAGTCAGGGTAGTATTTAGAGTCCCTGTGATGGACAACAAGCCATAAATGTTTATTTATACAAATATGTTTTCCTTTATCTCATCCTATCCATCATTTCTACAAACCGCTTGTCCTACAAAGGGTTGCAGGGATCCTGGAGCCTATTCCTATCCCACGTGTATAAGAAACCCACACAGAGAGAACATGCAAAGACCACTTACCCCTGTTGCTAGATAGGATAAATGTATGGAATTAATAGGATGTTAAATAAATGAAATATATTTCATATAGCTGCGGTGCGTGAGCTGATGAGTGAAACAAAGAGTGATTGAGTCACATCTTCACAGACATCACTGGACAGTTTGTAGTTTGGTCAGATATGTCAACAGCAAAATAGGTAAAAAAAAAAATAGGCACATATTACAAACATTAACTGACGGAGAGAGCGTGCACTTCTGTTGCATGCTCTTCATTGCTGATCGGTCACTCAGCACACATGCGTCTTTTGGCTTAAAATTAAACTGTATATATAATTAAAAACTTTACTTATATATACTTATAAGTAAAAACGTTTAACGAGTGGTTCCCTACATTATTACAGGACAAGAAGTTTTACTGTTCGCAAACATCTGAAGCGCACACCCAGAAAGCCGTGTCTTGAAGACAGCGTTCGAATTCTACATTGATATCTCTTTTGCTTGAACTGACGAATTCACACACAATATTGCGTCAGTTAATTACTGTATTTGCATTATTGTAGGGTTGTGGTAGGTGTAGGTGTAGGCATTAATAGAACACAAATAGCAAATTTATTTATTGATATTTTATCGTGATATTTTGCCTCACTTCCGACCGTTGCTGTACCCATAGACATCCATAATAAAGGCTAGATGTCTTACGGTGGAGTCTCTAACGTCATCACCGGCGGCCATCTTGTCACAGGCAGGGTTCTGTGGTACCTGATGTAAGGCGAGTGATCTTCATGAACACAAATACTCTTATCTCACTGAAATATTGATGGATTTACAAATGGTTTGGTTTCTTACAAACATTATTCACGTGGCTATAATTATCGATGCTTGAACAAATTATGAATAATTTTTCATAAGTATGCAGTGTCATAACTACATCTCTGACGTTTATAACAAACCAAACAGTTTGAAAATCGGTAGAAAATTGAGCAAGTCATGGTTATTTAAAAAGTCCAAGCACCATGCAAAACAATGTTAGGAGTGAGCGAGCTGCCTGTGACAAGATGGCCGCCAGGTGCGGACGTCGACCTCCATTGGCCAGCAGCGCGCACGAGACATCTAGCCTTTATTATGGACATCTATGGCTGTACCCCTTCTAGCCACAACTCTTCTTCTCCATTTTTAGTTTATTTCTGTTGCAGAATCACTGCGCCACATACTGGTCTGGCATGTATGCTACATCGTTTTGAGTCGGTTTCAGTGATTTTGTGTGTATGAAGATATTTCTTGAGACGAGGGGAAAAAAGATCAGATAGTGAAAGCTCTGGCTTTGTGTGGATGTGGCCTTAGGCTTACGGTGCTTTTGGGAAACGCATCCCAGTGCATTCGGTCTAAAAGGGACAGCTTAATAAACTGACCTAAATGTGTGCTGTGCTATCAAATGAAATTCAATATGACACAAGTAACAGAGGCTTTTACAATACATTTTAACAGGCATAATTCAGCATGAAAATAACTGAAAGAAACATTTATTTGCTGAACAAATTAAATCAACGAATATGATTCATATTCTTTTAGTTTCTCTGACATATTTAAAAATTACAAATGCAGTGAAAATACATGAATTGGTATCAATGAGTACCAAAACTGAAAGTTTCGGTATCAGCCTCATTCTGGAAAAAGTGGTATTGGTGTATCCCTAATTGCTATTATATTAGCAACGAACCGTATCGGAGTTCAC
Organism: Gobio gobio; assembly: GCF_949357685.1. Lineage (NCBI taxonomy): Eukaryota > Metazoa > Chordata > Actinopteri > Cypriniformes > Gobionidae > Gobio > Gobio gobio. Next base: position 27,131,574 of record NC_137097.1, on the reverse strand, counting down.
ATGAACATCTTTCTAAAGCAAACTCGGATACAGCTCACATGTGCGGAAAACAGCGCTCATCCACACAAATCTAACACCAACATGGCATGCGCACCAACAGTACTACTGATAAAGCACCTTAAAGGAACTCATCTCTATATAAAACTATGCCAATGAATTCAACTGATGTGTGGGATGAATTTGAGTATTTTGTCTTTCCCTATTTTAAGTCTTGTTTTTATTTGTAACCTAACAGATTCAAGCTAAACAATTATAACTAGAGATGCATTGATACTAAATTTCTTAGCCGATACGATAGTGTTTCTTTAGTGCTAACTAACAAAATGTGAACATCGGGTGCGTTTTCTGAGGTAATGTTAGGCTAAATACAATGTGAAGTGAACTATTGTTCACAAGCTGTTTTCTTGACATCTTTCCGCGGTTGAAACACTGATTTAGTAATTACATGAGACATGATACGGATGTCGGGAAGTTGTAGTGTATCGTTCAACATACCTTCTAATGTTCATTCATGTTTTCGAGATACACTTGTACAGCGATCTGTCAAGTCACATTTAGGAGCGTAAAAACGGCATTTATTGTTTGTTTTGTGATAAAATGGACAGAATTTGAAAGCTGAGACATTGTTTCTTATCATAAGTAACAAGGCACAAAACTCTTTGTGATTATTGGATGGAAGGCGCTACAAATAATGTTTGGTTTAGGGAAATGGACTACGGATAGTTCATAGGGTCAAAAAGAGCTTGCTTTAACTTTGCCATTTTTTAACTGTTAATGCGTTATTGTTGCTTTAACTTGCCATAAATTCAACACAAGTGAGGTTTTCTTCACACACTCACTGTATAAGTTGCAGTCGGACACGTTTTTCCGCACCCTTTTGATTGACAGGACACCATCGGCTGTTTTTAAACAATCAAGTAATGGCTGACAGTGAAAATAATAGCTTTTATCGGCCGATACCGATTACTGACCGATACATCTCTAATTATATCTGCCATCCGTGCAAATACATCTTCACATTACTTAAGTTAGAAACAACACCAACAAAAGATCGTATGAGAGGGACCTTTCATTCTCAAGTTTTGTAATCCAAAAGTAGGCATTGCCACAGGTTGATGTAAAGCTTTGTTATCTCTGGACTGCATGTGTACTGTATGTCGGTATGTTTCTCATGTTTGTGTCCCTCCCCTCTCACCCTGCTTTGTGTGTGCAGGTGGGGCTTTCTCAGCACAGCTCAAGTCGTGAGAACGGCCCGTCTCTCTGCTTCTCTCCGCTAGCCTGTCTCATTTATTCCTGCCTCTCTGGTGCTTCAGCAAACAGCAGTGCTGGGCCAATATTGATCGGATCACCTCTGTGTTTGCGTTGTGTCCTGCAGTACTGATTTAGCTCACCGGCTCTGCGTTTGTGTCATTAACTATGGGTGGCCATGGACTTTGATTATAGGAAGTGCCCCAGGGCTTTCGGATAAGGAGCAGAAGTTTTGACAAAGCAGTCAGACTGATCCATCACAGAACTGACACATTGTTTTGTCCCAAAGATCTGAAGCGTTACTGGCTGATCCATTCAGTTCATCAGCTGTTCTCAGAGCCTTTGCTCTTTCAATGCAAGTTTCACTCAGAACATGAAGTCTTAACTAAACTTAAGACATTTTATCACATTCACCAAAACATGGCACTGCATTACTTATTTTATGTTCTCATATTTCACTTGTTTTGAATAGCTATTCAGATGTTTGCCATGTGGTGCTTTAACATGCAGGGGAAGAGACCCTCTCAAGCCCACTTAAGTTTCTTATAGATACGCGAACAACCTTCTAATAAAGAGGACATTAGATTGATTATTAATCTTTCATCTCAACATGCATATTATGTTTAATCTAACAAAATAAAATAGCTTTTCTAGATTACAATCATTAAAATAAGAGTGGGTTACTATGTGCATCCTGTTTTCACTTAAAGCCATCAGTAATGCATTTATAGAGGTTAGTAACTGTATTATTACTCACAATGAGTGTTTATAAGAATGCAACACAGCTATTAATAACAATATATTCCCTTATTAAATCAGAATGACTAAAAAGTAACTGTAACTATTATATAATAACATTATAGCAATGCATGCTCCACCTTAATAAATACATTCATGGATCCATACGACTGAGTAATTAATACTTATAAATCAGTGTATAATGGATTACAAGCATGTACATTGAAAAAGCAAATGTATGATTTATAAGTAATTATAAAAAATAATATAAATGTAACTATAACTGTTCTTATAAAGCAGTATAGGTCTTAACGAGTCTTTATAAAAAAAAAAATGAAATAAAAAAAGTAATACTTATAATGAATTATAGCTCCATTTATACTTATTCATAAGCATGTGCTTCATAGAAAGTGTTACCCTTCTACAGTGACTGTCAGACAGTTGCAACACTTGATCCTAAAATAACTAATCATTTGATTGCTTCAAATGTTTTTATGACAGTAATTTGATAGTAAAAAAGAGCATTTACTGTAAAGTGGCCTTATGTGGGTTTACTAGTTAGATATTAATCTGTTCAATTCAATTCACATGTATTTGTATAGCCCTCTTCACGATACATATAATTTCAAAGAAGATTTACCGAAAATGCATGTGTTAAGTTATGTATTTCAGAAATGTACATATGCAAATCGCGCAGTTAAGGGTCTTTTTTTTTTTTTTTTTTAGATTTATAGATCACATGAAAGATGAATAAATAATCTTTCCATTGATGTGGTTTGTTAGGATAGGACAATATTTTGAAATCTGGAATCTGGTGCAAAAAAATCGAAATATTGAGGAAATTCTCCTTTAAAGTTGTCCAAATGAAGTCCTTAGCAATGCATATTATTACTAATAATAAATTTTTGATATATTTACAGTAGGAAATCTACAGAATATCTTCATGGAACATGATCTTAATATCCTAATGAGTTTTGGTATAAAAGAAAAATTGATAATTTTGACCCACACAATGTATTGTTGGCTATTGCCACAAATGTACCCGTGAGACAGATGATTGGTTTGGAGATCCAGGGTCACGTATCAATGGGATTTCAGTACAATAAACATTCAGATTTTAGTTTTTCAAAGAAAGTGTTTGTTTGTTGTATTTCTCCCTATCGTTTTAGATAACTGGTGTCAATCTGGTGTTCAATAGTTTGCTACTTAAGGTCTACTTAATGGAAACCCTAAATAAAGAGGTTCTTCCACATTATTAAGCAAGTCACAGTTCTCATGCCATATGGGGAGGAAGAAAGATCTTTCTTAAGATGAAAAGCTGGTGCAATGTTATACAAAAGGCATGGAAATGACTAATATTGTGATTTCTGGAACTAATGACAAATTATTGAATCTTTAATTTACAGCACAAGAGAGCTCAATCAGATTAAGGCTTATTAAGGAAAGTAAAAAATAAATGGTATTAAAAGGACAGCTATACAAAAAGCCAGTGTTGAGCTGCAAACTGGCAGTTGTGTGTAAAGTTGCATTTCAGCCACGCCTAACCAAGGCACACAAAGAGAAATGATGAATCAGATCTTCAAACAGAAGGAATTGGATGAAGTAGTTTGAACGCTACCAATCCACAATATGATTTCTGTCATAATCACATTGTGTTTGTTCGGTGGCCAGAAGAGAACTGAGCGACTGAGCCTGGTTTCTCTCAAGGGTTTGTTCTCCATTCTGTCACCTGATGGAATTTAGTTTTCTTTGCCACTGTCGCTTTTGGCTTGCTTAGTTGGGGACACTTAATATTCAACAACATTATTGATCTGACGCTGTTGTATGAGAACTGAACTGAGCTGGACGACGACACTGTTTTCTACAGAACTGCTAATTTAATAATTGATGATCTTTACAACAGCCCTGAATCAACACTGAACTGACTTCAGCTGAACAATGACATTATTTTCTTTTTTAGAGCTACTTTACAGCAAAATTTTATTCTGTTTGCATCATTAAATAATTTTCCTGTTATCACTGTAAAGCTGCTTTGAAACGATCTGTATTGAGTAAAGCGCTATAGAAATAAAGGTGACTTGACTTGACAAGAAAATACTCTATTAATTTCCATGTTTCAAATAAATCCTATAAGACTTTGTAAGTAAGGTCATGACTGTCCTTTAGGTGGGGGCTTGAGAATATTTTTGGCAGAAAAGGTTTGGGAAAACTCTCATAGCAAATTGTTGGGATTTGAAGTTTTGCTCTTTGCTGGTTCTTATTCTACACTACATTAAGATTCATATTAAGACAGTATATTAATAATGTAATGATTTGTCTTCAGCCTGTACTCTGTGGGGTACCACAAGGCTCTACTGTAGGTCCTGTGTTGTTTTTCTTATGCATACCTTTATTTAATCCAGGCTTGACAATAGCAATAAATTCTCTGATGGCACAAATACATCTCTGCGCGTTTTGATGCATTCTTTAATATCTGCAATATGACGTTTCATATCAGACGTCAAATAGACATTTAGAATATGTCTTTAAGATGTTTATAATTTTGAATGTATGTAAAAGGGCTTTTAAAAGATGTTTATCAGATGTCTGTATGTAACCAGTAAGAGCTGTGCGAGTGTAAACCTCACTCCCCTGATCTCAAGAGTATGCAGGTTTTAGCCTCCAGAATATGGTTTGAATCCCGCTCGGATTGGGGCGGTTAGGACCGGTTACATTTGGTGCCGTGACCCGGATGAGAGTGACTGATGCCAGAGGCTGTGCTTTTTAACCTCCTTGTTAGAGCGCCGACCTCCCCCTCCGAAGACCCCGGTTCGAATCTTGCTCGGAGCGGTTGAGTAGGACCGGTTACATGTACACAACAGACATTTTTCTAGACGGAGCATTCTTTAAAATACATCTTGGAGACATATGTCTCCTGTCTGTGATTAAATGTGGGAGACTCACAATAATCTTTGTCACTCCTGAATGCTGCTGCAAAGATCCTGACTGGAACCGAACTGGAACTTTTTTTGTAATTATATAAACATATCTAAACACTACACAAGAAACGCTTGTGCATTGATTAATGACTGTTAACTTAATGTTACATCAGATGCTTGTTTATCCATTGAGGTTGTTTTAGCCAGACAAGAAGCAAAAGTTAATTTGATGTGACTGGAAATTATGCTTTTACAATACAACTTTGACTCTGTTAATGTCTTAGGATGTACTTTTGTCCACTGGATGTACTGTAATTCAACTCCTCTCAGCTCCTGTTTGGCTTCTGTGGTGTGTGAAAATGAGTGATTTTACAAACTACTGCATTAGCCAGTTTTCGGTCTTCAGATTGTTGCAGTTTGTGATCCTCTCTGATGCTGGCATGCGCCCCAGTCTCTTGTGAGATTAGGGGCCTGTCTTTTGCGGATGGAAGTGTCATGCCGAAATGACACAGTGATGACAGAAAGCTGCGGAAGGGATTAGTTGGAAGATCTCAGAAAAACAGAGCTGGAATGTATATGACATGTCAGGCTTGAAATGAGCTTTGGTGTCTACATCTACTTTTTACGGCAACATACTAACATAAAAGGAATCGGTAGCACTTCATATTGAAGTCCTGTTACGCATGTACTTATTATAGCAATTGCAATAACTGGGTAATAACTAGGTACTAGTCCTGATCCTATCTCTAAACCTAACCTTAACTTATGTAGTTACCTTATATGTGACCCCGGAGCACAAAACCAGTCATGCGTCTCACGGGTATATTTGTGGCAATAGCCAACAATACATTGTGTGTGTCAAAATTATAAATTTTTCTTTAATGCCAAAAATCATTAGGATATTAATATTATTATTATATTCCATGAAGATATTTTGTAAATTTCCTACCGTAAATGTATCAAACATTTATTATTAGTAGTAATATGCATTGCTAAGGACTTCATTTGGACAACTTTAAAGTCGATTTTCTCAATATTTAGATTGTTTTTGCACCCTCTGATTCCAGATTTGCCAAATATTGTCCTATCCTAACAAACCACACATCAATGGAAAGATTATTTATTCAGCTTTCAGATGATCTATAAATCTATTATGACTGGTTTTGTGGTCCAGGGTCACATATGTACTTTCTTGGGTAACTACAATGTAAGTACATATACTGAAAAAAAAAAAGTGTAACCAAGGAATCAGTTCAGTGAATGTTTAAACACTCTCTGAATGAGCAACAACTCCCCCTTTTATTCTGCCACAGACAACTTGTGTAACAAGTGAAAGGTTCAACCTGCGCCAGGGTTCACACATAAACCCCCACTGACAGACACGTGTCCATCATTACGGCCTTATTACAGATGGGGTCAGAGGTCATGCTGCTGGCCAGATGACAGTGCGCTGTCAGGGCAGATAATTGTAGGCCTGTAACGCTGTCATGTGATTATCACATTAGTTCTTGAGGAGATGGAGGGCTTGTGTTTCATGATCTCATTGTGACGTGGACAATGCCCTCCATTTGATTCAGGTGAGCCGATAGTGTTTCCTTCAGAAGCTGATGGATCTCCATGCTGAAAACTGGGGGTCACGTCTCACTTTACGGGACTGAGCATGATTAGTATGTTCAGGCTATTAAACAGCTTTGGGAAATTACTTTGCAGTGTGCAGTGGTTTTACCTACAAACCATTTTCTATTTAGATGTTTTAAACTTCAACATGAAGGAAATGTGGCACCACTTCCTGTGCAGATCTCACTGGCATGATATTAGGGTGTTGTGGGTGGTTGGGTATCATCAGTGCTACTGCATTGCTAGCTGGTCAAGTGCTCAGGTCAAACTATTTGGGTGTTTTTCCACCCATTTTTTGTTTGCCAGGCAAAAGACTTAAGTCTGATTGGTGAGGAAAGTTAGCACTGCAAAAAATGCTTGTCTTATTTAGTATTTTTGTCTTGTTTCCTGTCTAAATATCTAAAAATTCATTGAAAGATGCATTTACTAGATGAGTAAAATGACATAATACATTTTGTCTTGTTTTCTGGAAAATTTAATAAAATTGAAACAAGCAAAACTATACTAGCTACTGGGCTAAGAAAAATAATCCAAAAATTGTCCGAATTTCAGTCAGAAACAAGATTATTTTTCTTACCCAACTGGCAGATTATTTTGCTTGTTTTAAGCAAAAACTCGCTTGCTCAAACATAAACTCAAAATGCAAAAAAAAAAATTTTTGCAGTGCACATCTCATGTCTGTAGCTCAAACGGTGTGGGAAGGGTTACACGTTTGCAATTTTGTGCAATGGAAATGTTCCATGGATGCTCAATTATTCTTCAATAATATTCTTCAATAATAATAAAAACGGTAACACTTTATAATACTGATCCATCTTTAATGTATAACTACACAGGAACAAATGAGTAACGCATTAACTACTATTAACTCACTGTAAAATCTAATTAGTTAGACTTACTTAAAAAAGCATGCAAATCAATTGCCTTAAAAAACAAGTAAAGTGAAATAGGAATAGTATGTTACGCTAACAATGCTTAGTTAGTATGGTTCACTTACACAAGAGTTCTAGTAACTAAAAAAGAACTGTAGAGGGTACTTGATCTTTTAATTTAGATTTACTCTTGACTTAGTATAGCTACCATTGTTGTTACCATTGTTGTGTTTTGATGCTGAATGTTGAAGTCTGTGTGTGACTCAAGCATGGTCAACTGCAAGATTATCGGAATTGTTTGCTATTTAAAACTTGACTTTTCTGTATTTACATTGTGTACTAGGCGCTTCGTAATATCATTGCACCGCTGCACCCATGGTAATGCACAAAGTTCCTTGATTATTACGCAGGAGTGAGAGTATAGTTCCTAGCCATATTGGCCTAGAAAATCACAGATTTTCATTTTCCATCTGTCTTAGTACACAATGTAACTACAGAAGTTGAGAAGTCGAGTTTTAAATAGAAAAAATATCAACTCTTTGGTCATTTCTTTGAGCGAGATGCTAACGGATGATCTATGCTAAGCTATGTTAAAAGTGCTACCGCTAGCCCCGGAGATCGACTGAATGGATTCAAAAACGGTAAAACTCAATGAGCCTATTTTCAAAAAAAGTGTAGTATTCCTTTAATTTCTGACTAAATCATTACCTAATTATTCAGTCAGAAGCTAGGTTAACTTATTTATTACTTCTCTTCCTCTGAAACCAAATAACTGTGATTTCTTGTTGCATGAATAGGAAGAGAGCTTTAATAACATGAATGTTCCAAGTGCCCAACCAAAGTGAACACTGATCACCATAATGGGTTTTTTTTTTTTGGACTTGACAAAATGGCACTCAAATGAATCAATTAATCTTTACTTGCATTTTCTGTGTAAACAAGGAATAGTATGTGAATAGTACAGATCACTAGAGTTCTACAATTAAGTTAAGACATTAAGTAAAGTTAACTAAAATAATCACTGTTGGATTTTACAGTGAAACTCTTGATTAATGAATTAGTAAGTAATAGTGCTCAGTTGAATGTGGTAGCTCACTATTAGCTGATCGATAACTACTATTTTTTTCATACTGTAAACAGGTTCATAATTAGCATGAATGATGCATAATATAGAATTAATTCTAAAGTTAAGGTCATAGTACCCACTAGTAATTACTCAAGTGTTACTACATCCTTCTATAGGAATTACTAGTTATTTGGATCAGTAATCTAAAGTGAATATCATGGTAACTCACTAGTAATCTTAAGTGTTGGAGATTTGGAAAAAAAAAACAGTAGTTATTGATCAGCTAATAATGAACTACCTCATTCAACTGAGCACTATTACTTACTAAGTCATTAATCAGAGTTTCTTGTTAGTTAATAGTAGTTACTAGTCTTAATATTGTGTTTATTTTTTGTTCCTGTGTTATTCATTAATGACAGAACAGTATTCTAAAGCTTTACCAAAAAAAAAGTTTTATAGTGTAGTGAGGTCAAAAACCATTAGTATGAGTGTCAGAGTAATGTTCAGATGAAGAAAAAGGTTCAAAAAAGTTACTACAAACTAAAGGTTATTTAATAAAACAAACTCAGATAATCCCAATGCAAGAAGGCAGCACAACAGAGTGTCTACACACTGTCGGACAACAGATTAATGGGGGGAAACTAGAACAAAGGAAACATGTGACAAAGGTGACTGACGAATGCAAACTAAGGGTGCTTCTCAATATCCCTCCTCGTTTCCTCGCTCCTCCATCCTCCATCCTATGGAGTAAACCGATGGAGCTCAGCCATCTTGTAGGACATCTCAACCCTCTTGCATCACGAGGAGGTGATCGAGGAGTGAGGAGGCTTCCTGAGGAGTCATGACGACAGGTGTCTACTATAGACAAATGTGGTATTTTGTGGAAGTTGAATCTATTACAATATAAATTATTATCTCTAATGTTGAAGAATGTTCATCATTAATTGACGACGCTTTGAAGTGACTCTAAAGGGAGCGAGGATATATCATTTCACTTCATTCAATTCCTCCGTCCTCACGTCTTTTCCTTGCGCCCTTCCCTTGCATCCTGAAGGGGTGGAGCTAATAAGAATTGAGAAGCACCTAAAAGTCCATGAAAACGAAACTCAACACACAGATAGTGACAATGAGGAATAGTATAATGACGCTTGACTTGGCAAACAATGCTAATTATAATTAAGGTATAAGAGGGAGAGACTGGTTAATGATGCGGTGTTCCCACATGTATCACCGAGTTACCACGAAGATCAAGTGTCTCTCCAGCTCTATGCTGCTATTATACATAACAAATGTGAACTCAATCTGTGACCCTTGTGGGAGAAAGAGAGCGATGTGACTCCAATCTCAGTTTCAGTAAGTGTCATTAACCAGGATGCAGTTGCAGAGAGCGTTATTTGACATTCCAGCACTATCAGCCTGACTAAATAACATGTTTGCTCTGCACACGGCGGCTGATACATGGGCATTAATCGATAAAGTACAACTTCCTTAATTGAATTCTTGACTGATGTTAAACAAAACACATTTTCGGGCTGATAAAGAATGTTCCAGTGCACTTTATATCCTTTACCTTTTTGTAAACTATGGGAAAGTTTGGCAGAAACGTATATAAATCTTTAATAAGCATTTTTCCCAGCATACTCACGTACAAAGGGTGTTAATGGGTTTGGGCCACTGCTGTATCAACACGAGGTTTGTAATCATACTGGTCGTGAGCACTGGACACACTCAACGTTTTTGTACAGTGAGTTTCACAAATTGAAAATTTCTTAATTTATAAGGTTTTCACGTCACGGCTACCAGTAGCGTTTTTTTTTTTTTTTCTTTCAGTTCCCTTAAAGGAATAATTCACTCAAAAATGAAAATTAGCCCATAATTTACTCTCCCTCAAGTCATCCTATGTGTGTATAACATTCTTCTTTCAGACGAATACACTCAGAGTTATATTAAAAATGTCATGGCTCTTCCAAGCTTTTTAATGGCAGTAAATAGCAGCCCAAAATTTGAAGCCCAAATGCACTTTTATAATGGATGGATGCACTTTTATAATGGATGAATGCACTTTTTTTGGTCTTCAAATGTTGGGCTGCCATTCACTGCCATTATAAAGCTAGGAAGAGCCAGGGCATTTTTTTAATATAACTCTGATTGTATTCGTCTGAAAAAAGAATGTCATACACACCTAGGATGACTTGAGGGAGAGTAAATCATGGGCTAATTTTCATTTTTGGGTGAACTATCCCTTTTATGATTGCAAATAAACGAATAAATAACGTTATGCTTTTATGCTCTAAAGTATTTTTAAATTATTTATAAATGCCTCTGTTCTCAGGTAAACCTCTATATTTCCACTGAGTGTTTGATGATGGTGTTGAACTGACTCTCTCTCTCTGAGACTGCTGAAGCGTGTGTGATTGAGCTGTAATTAGCGAGCACACTGACCTGTGATCAGCAGCTGCTCAGCACAGACCTGCATCAGTAAACAACAGGCCTCTGTTGAGCTCTTCAACTCCAGGAAGGGTCAAATGCTTCTCAAAGACTTCACATGTCGCCCCATTGTTCTTATGACAACAGGGTCAAAGCACCTGTGACATGGACCCCAAACACTACCTTTCACTCTGTTTTCTGCAGGTGCTTCCCATATACACAGTATTCAACAGTGTTAGAATAAAAGTCATCAAAACTAAGAAATAATACAATGTAACTATCAGAATTATGTAGTAATAGCTTGTTTGCGGTCACGTGATTCTGATGACATGTGAAATTCAGATGGAGGGCAGAAAGTGAAAAGCACAATGGACGAGATAGAGGAAAGTCCTTACTGTGCTGGTTTAGAAAGGGATAAACATGTTAGACGTGATTCTTATGTTATGAAGTAGAGCGGTTCTTCATCACGTTGTGTCAAGTTCTGGGTTGCACTGCCGTTCTGCTGAGTTTAGGGTAATATTTGGATTTTCTGTCATGACTGAAAAAATTTCGCCATTGTAGCTCATTCATGCTGCATCGGGAATTGCCACAGGAACTCACATCATCATTCAGGGAGAAAACTGGACGGTGTAATACCTTTATTTTAACTATGTTCCACCTTTTCTACGTGTAAAAACTGAAACAGGACATCACCCATAGGTTTCTATCGAGCATTTTTTGAAGCCTAAAGTCGGCCGTTGCCATCTTGGCAGCACGTCACTCCCGGATAACTGAAAATGGGCAAAGAGGCGAAACGTGGGTGGAGCTAAGGTGATGTGATGGCTAACAGACAGCAGACAAGCGGAAATCCACCTGTCACTCAAAGTGGCCACGCCCTTAATTATGCAGAACTTTAAGGCTTAATATAATTTAAACGGATGACTTATAAAAAAAATAACCCTTCACAGTTTTCATGAAGGGAAAAATTAGCAATGTAGACCAAAAGCACTTTTAGTACCAGGCTGTAAACATGTTTTTTTTCTGCTGTAAAGTTGGGCATTTTAACATGGGGGTCTATGGGACTGACTCCCTTTTGGAGACTGTAGTGGCCAGTCGATTAATTGAGTTTAAGTCACTTCAGTGTTGGATTCGAGAGAGGTTGCTGTTTGGTAAAAACACTAAGGGAAGCGGGGAGGAGGTGACAGGAAGACACCGGATAACAAATAATGTCACTGATTAAACTGCCTATCACTCAATAAAATAATCACATTGCTGAGTGTTTTTAAAAGTAACAATTAATGACTCTGACTCGGCTTGTGAAAGCCTCCTGGAAACTATTCAAGCTTCTATGGGTCTTATTTTTGTTGTCATTTGTTGAAATAGATACAAAAAATATTCAGTGTGTCAGTGTGTGTCCGCTGAATGTGTCCCTCTCTTATTTTACTGCGTGGCCAGACGGGAAAGTGACTACAAGAAAACTTCAGTTACATTTCACCTTTCCAACAAAGAAATGGATCGACTTCTGTCAGCTTGTTGAGCACATTTTTATTTGGACGTTTCCACCATATGATGATGGCTGAAGCAGCAGCGCGTGACTGTTTTCATGGTAATCAGATCAACATTGTGAACAGAACTCATCAAAACGTCAGTGAAAACATCAAATAATAATGCAAATGATACCATAAGGAATGTGAATATTTACCAAGTCAAAAACAAAACAAAAGGGAAGCAGGTATCCGTATTAATTTCAGTATCAGCAGATGCAAAACGCCATTAAAGGCAACAACTTTTAAAGTTAAAAAGTGATACAAGTTACGTAAACGATAAAACCTCCTTGTGGTTTCTCAGTTTGATCAATGTGAGCAACAATAAATGCCGCAAAACAGGCGTTTTGAGTTGATAGTGATTCCTATGTAGAAAATCACTTCCTGCCCTCCATCTGCGTTTCGCGCCACAGCAGGGATGTCATGTTAGATTAGATTAGATTAGATTAGATTCAACTTTATTGTCATTACACAAGTACAAGTACAAGGCAACGAAATGCAGTTTAGGTCTAACCAGAAGTGCAATAGCAGCAAGTGCAGGATATACAATGGATGCGTAAGTGCAGGACATGGATATGTACTGAATATGTATAAATATGTATAAATAGAGAGACGTTATTACTATAAACAGAACTGAATTTACAGGTGAATATGTACAGTGAATAAATATACAGATGGCTATTACTATAAACAGAATTTTACAGATAGAGGTATACAATAACATGTTAGGCTAATATGAGGAATAGCAGTGGATTAGGGTAGTGCAATAAATTATGGACAGAGCTATCCGGAAAAAAAAAGTGTAAAGTGCAGTGGAAAGTGGTTGCATATTACATTTAGAAGTACAGTGCAAAAATGCAAATGTAAACATTGGTACTATAAATACAGTCGGCAGTGCAAATGAGCATAATCCAGTTAAGATATGGCAGTGCAAGATGCATATGTAAACAGTTGTTACTGTGATAAACAGTCGGTAGTGCAAATAACAAAGTGAAGGAAGATGTGAGGTAGGAGAGTTATCAGTTTATGAGGGAAGTGGATCAACGGGGGTTTGAGTTCAATAAAGAGACAGCTCTGGGGAAAAAACTGTAGTCTGCTGGTCCTGGTCCGGTGGATCCTGAAACGCCTGCCGGAGGGCAGGAGAGAAAACAGTCTGTGGGCTGGGTGAGAGGAGTCCTTGAGGATGCTGCGAGCTCGATGCAGACAGTGTTTCCTCTGGATGTGCTCGATGGCAGGCAGTGGAGTCCCTGTGATGCGCTGGGCAGTTTTCACCACCCGCTGCAGTGCCTTGCGCTCCGCAACAGAGCAGCTCCCATACCACACTGCCACACAGTTGGTCAGGATGCTTTCTATTGCGCAGCGGTAGAAGTCCACCAGGATGTGCAAACAAGCTATATATAATAGTAACATGTAGTATATGTGACCCATGCTGGCAAAATGAGTGGGAATGCGCGTTTTCTGTAGATATAGGTTTTGACTTGGTGTGTGCCAAATTTGGTGTTAATACCAGGGATTTTAGGTGATTTTGTTTTGGAGCCTTCAGAAAACTTTAACTCGATTTTTCTCAAAACTGATTTTGCTAACTCTATCGACTTCAAACTGGTGTAGCTCAGTCGTTTTTGTCCAATTCAGGTTTAACAATAACTCATTTTATAACTCATTTTAAAACATTTGCTCATTGCGACTCATTTTGCCAGCACAGGTCACATATGTAGCTAGTTATACAATATTAGAAACTAAATATTTGAATGTTATCCTAACTTTAATAATGATTTTCAATGATTTTTAAGAAAATTATTTTCTGGAATTTATTTGTCATGTGTTTTATGAGTCCAGAGTCTGTAGTTTCAACTCTGAGCGCTTGTTTTCCTCCATTGTAATGGAATGTTTGCATCCTCTGGAAAATAACATACAAATAATACAAGACACATTTTCTCAATAATTAAAGTAAAATATATACAGTACATATATGCAAATACTCTTTTGCTGTGGGCACGTTTATGGCAAAAACAAACAAAATTTGTGTTCCTGCCAGTGAATGTTTAATGTAAAAAGCTGTGGAACCTTTTATGCAACTTGGCGTCCAGGAACCTTGAGAAAATATTATGCTTTCCACTCGTTCGAGCCCTTTAGCTGTGCTAAAGGAAAAGCATGAGCCGTAAAGAAAAAACACACACACAGAGAAATGAGGGGTCAAATGTCCAAGTTGGGATTCTCGCCACATGAACTGTGAAGATACACACACTCACACACAGTATGCCGAGGCTGAGCGTGGAACCACGAGAGTATAAGAGAGTGTTTGAGAGAGACGCACAGATCACCCATGTAGATCGCTGGACGGATGGAAACCTCGCACTAATTGGCAGTCGACCTGGACTTCCTGTCTGTGCTGCATGCATGCATTATGAGAGTGCAGTTAATGCTGAGACTCATCAGATTCTCTGTCTCACTTCACCTACACTCATTTTAGAAAAAAGCCTCTCATATGTTAAGGTGACCAGACGCCCCCGTTTTCCGGGGACAGTCACGGTTTCTGGTGTTCTGTACCCGGAAATGTCCCCGTTTTACAGTTAAAAACAACCCGCAAACACACTGCAAGAAAGCCCGACCAACATACAGCAGCTGCTGGTTATAGGGGAAATCACACGCCACTACGTCATGAAGAACGTAACCGAGAGCAGAGTCAAATATCAGAAGAAAGATTGTTACGGCTTTCAAGGTAGAAACATAACTATTCATGTTAAATTAAAGTAATACTGTTTGTATGTGCTTTAAAACAGGCCTCAACAGGGTGCGGGATTATTTTGCACTATTTTAAACAGCCCCAAAAGTCCCGCAGTCACAACGCAGTGATTTCCACAGATATAAACTAAACAATTACACTTGCATAAATACATTAGCAGAATACACACTTTCTGCTTAACCCTTAAATGCATACATCGGGTCTTTAGTGACCCGGGACGTCATTCACTACCCTCCTCCTCATTCATTTTTTCAAGTTAGACATCAACCTTCTTAGTATTCCTCAATCAATTCATTATAAACTATATAACAAGGAAAAAAATAATACAATTGTAAAAGAATGCCTGTTTTTCCACTAGTTTTTTGTAAAAATGTGTATAGGGTCACTAACGGCCCGAGGCGTGTAAGATTGTACGTATATTTTTTTCTGCACAACAATAATTGAATCTCTAATGACGGAATAAGTGCAGTTCACCTTTATTACACAAGGTGGCAATGTCTGACACATAATTATGAAGTGACGTTTCACTCATATTTACAGCAGACTGAAAACAAAAGAACAAGTATCATCAGCAAAACTTGAAATGGCTCAGAGATTTACTGCAGATCAAGAACTGAACGCAATCAACTATTAGTGTCACTGTAACTTGATGATGGATCTGGTGAAGAAGCTGTCAGTGATCAAAATATTGATTTAAAGCTGTTGAAAATAAGTTTTGAGAATATGTTTGAGATGGCGAATATGAATATGATGCTGAATGTACTGGGAAATGAGCTCTGACGAGGACAGTGATGAAGGTAAAAAGCATCTGCTCAAACTGAACCCTTCCAAGCTCCAAAAGGTCACAAAATATGCTTTATTTTATTCTTCTGTAATTGTAACTCTAATATCAGGAGAGTTTTATATTATCGCGACAGGTAGAGATCCATTCGTGTTAGACATAGAGCCGGGTCGCTAAAGACCTGAATATGTACGAATGATTGGCGAAACAGTCATGCATTTAAGAGTTAAAATAAGCCTAAGATGCTAAATAACTCGCCCAATTAAAGACAGTAAGAGACAGTTTCAAACACAAACGTAACAAAACATTTGAAGATAAAAAAGTTGTAATTTCTCAGTATAAACAGCTTGTGAATATTAAATACAGTTATAAAGTGGTCCCTTTTTAACATTCTGTTGACTATAAGTAACTTTGCTACTACATGTCAACTAACTCTCACTAGAGTATTAGTAGACCGTCTGCTTAATATCTGCTAACTCTTTATTGTGATGGTCCTCCAACAGACATTACACTGACTATAAGTAACTTTGCAACTACATGTCAACTTATTCTAACCCGAACCCTACCAGTCTACTAATAGACTACTAATACTCTATTGAGAGTTAGTATACATGCAGGTGCAACATAGCTTATAGTCAACAGAATGTTCAAAAGGGACCATCAAAATAAAGTGTAACCAAATATTATTTATCATATCATATTCATGTTGTTTTATTTTTGTAATGTGTTTTTGTGAAGTCACAATTTTATTATAATATTGTTTTGAACATTTAAAGTGGTTACTATTAACTGTTTTCATTGGGGTTTTTTTGCGGGTGCAAATCAAACTAAATCATAATAATTATTAATGTTAATAATAATAATAATAATATAGGAAACTCACAAAAAAAAAAAATGGTTTTAAAGGTGAACTATGTAAGATTTTTGCAGTAAAATATCCAAAAACCACTAGGCCAGTGTTATATATTTTGTTCGGTTGAGTACTTAGAATATCCCAAATGTTTCCAACTATTTGTAAATCATGAGAAATTGCTATTTTAACCAAGGAACCGGGACGTGTGAGCTATGCGTTTGAGGGAGTCGCCGGTCGATTGCGTCATATCTGCATTCCCCTCGGTTTCCGGTTTTATTTAGCAGAAATGCTGTACTCTCACTGCAGTGTGAACAAGTGTCATAGCAGCCGCCGAGCGAACGTCATAACTTCCTTTTCAACACACTCAGATATATCTAATACGATAAACAGAGTTGCGTTATCTCATACTCATGACTGGAAAAGAGGAAGTGGCGCCGGCGAACGTGTCATAATAAAAGTCCCGCCGGCAACTATGCCATAATAACAGTCCCGCTCTTCAATCGCTCCTGCGGCCTTGCTCAGCTCCACAACACTCGGTCCTGCTCTGCTTCACTACAGTAATGTTAATAATCGCATCCATGAACATGATTTCTGCCCGAGTCCTATCCTGACTGTTTTCCACCGGCTGTGAGGTGAAGACCACATGTCCCAAGATTCTGCGCTCAAACGTGGCGTCATCAAACTACACCTTTGTTTTGAACAGGCGACCTCTAGTGGATGGAAAAGTTACATAGTGTAGCTTTAATGTCACTGTGACTCGAGTCATGTCAAGCTCATACTATCCAGTAGTTGTGTGTGTCCTTCGGCCTCATCATGGTTATTAGTGTTTATTCAGAATGTTTTAACAAAATACACACCATTTTTTACTCTAGAGAATTGTTTTACCTGACTGGCAGCTCTTTAGACTACATTTTGTTTGGTTATTTTGGAATGAAATGAAAATGAATGAATTTTTTTGAATAATTCTGGAAAATGTTCATCTCCGCCAAAGTGTTTAAATACTGCCTCATAACATTTGCTTACTACACTGTTTTAAAGTACGATTATCAGTGAATAATGATTTGAATGTGGGTGTGTCCCTCACACACAGCAATCCTTTCACTTTAGAAGCACACATTATATGTTACCTTTATATCATTAAATTCCTCTAAAGTTTCTACTTTTGTGTTCCACAGAACGCAGAAAAAAAAGCACACACACATTTTGATCAACGTGAGGGTGAGTAAATGATGAGTTTTCATATTGGTTTAAAAGAAAATGCTTCCTGTAGTCTTGCTGGATCGTCAGTCTTTTTCAGCTGAGAGCTCATGGCAAGTGTGAATGCTTCCTGATCGAATCTCACCATCAATAGAGCAGATAGGGCCGGTTGTCCTGTACCTGCCAGACCCTGATTGATCATGAAGCGTTTCACCCTCGGGAGAACCACCAGCTCCAGGCATTTCCACATTCAGCCAGATAAATCTTTTATCCTTGTGTGGATCTCACTAAATGCCCCCTCTTGTTTCCTGCCTTGGCAGAGAATGTTATCAGCCGTTGCTCCTATTGTCCCCTGGCAGTCACATTCGAGGGGTCAAACCAGTTAGCGGTTAGCTCTTGAAACAGCATGGCGTAGAGGGAAAGGTCATGCCCTTTGCTTGGATTCTCCATACTTCTTCCAATCATCTCAGTACTCCGTGTGCCCACAGGGCCCACAGATGCTGGAGCCTTCAGGACGCCGCTTTAATAAGTGGGCCCAGCTCAGCCCAGTAGGGGATGTTACAGCTCTAATCCTCTCAGACCCATAAAGCACCACCCAGCGGCTCTCATCCATCTCAGTGTGGCCGGCGGCATTAGCAGGAGCATCACGAGAGGTGAGCAGGCCTCGGGCCGAGCGCTGATTAGTTCCACTGACCTCAGACCTGCCAGCCATTTGGTGCCTTAACTTTCCACCGTTGTGTTTTATTAACAACTGATGTCATTCCACGCCACTTTATGGTGATGAGTTGTCGAGTTTGACCAAATGAAAGTCAAAATAGCATCAAATGTTAACACGTTCTTTTGGATGATGTAATGACATGCTTTAACATGACTACATGCAAATGGCACTAAAGCACAGAAATGCACTCTGATATTTACTAAAAAAATTTAGGCTTTAAGATTTAATGGCCAGTGTTGTGATGACTCAAATATTATTTTGTGTAATTAAAATTGCACTTGTGAATGACATTTACATATGAGGCATTTCTGATCACCAGATGCTATACAAAGAGAAACACTTCTAAAACCAATAAAAACATTAGATTTATATTAATTTCATGCCTCCTCTAAATGCCATGCTGTCTTGAGTGTCAAGACAGACACATTTAAAAAGGTAATGAACATATATGAAATATATTTATGAAACAGACAACACAAAACAAACAAACTGATGGAGACACATTCCCTGTCTGTTGACAGCTACGCAACTACCACTTTAATGTTTCAAAGGTTCATAAAGAGATCGTAAAAATAATCCAAGTCAAGTCACCTTTATTCATATAGCGCTTTTTACAATGGCGATTGTTTCAAAGCAGCTTCACAGTGTTAAACAGGAAAATAATGCAACAGAATATGATTTGGCTGTACAGCCGCTCTGGAGAAAACGGTGATGTAATCCAGCTCATTTCAATTATCATACAGTGTCAATGCGGGTGGATCAGTAATTTAGTTGAACATTTAGTGTCCACAACTGAGCAAGCCAAAAGCCAAAGGCAAAAGAGGCGACAGTGGCAAGGAACCCAAACTCCATCAGGTGACAGAATGGAGAAAAAAACCTTGGGAGAAACCAGGCTCAGTCGGGGTGCCAGATGATTATGATTCTGGCAACATTACAGGTCAGAAGTCAGATTAGATATAGAATATTATATAGATATAAAGTATTTGTCCAGTTCTATCTGGTTGAGACGAGTTTGTTTGTCCATATGAATTAAGCAATTTAGTCAAAGTTTTCTGAAGAGACGCTTGAATCTAGCCTTTTATTCACATTTTAACGTTAATCAGTGAACATCCAAATGGCTTGCTGAAGCTCAAATGTGCTGCATAACAAGAGAATGAACCTAGTTGGTTCTTGCATGTCATGGGACCATCCTTAAGCTTCTGTTTGCCACGGCTGATGTCGGCGCTGATGAATGTTTATATGTGAATACAAGCCCAAATTAAATCTGTTCATCATAAAAAGCAATCATGTCTCTTCAGAAAATTTGGATTAAAAGGATAGTTCACCTAAAAATTTAAATTAGGCCATGATTTACTCCCCCTCAAGTCATCCTAGGTGTTTATGACATTCTTCTTTCAGACGAATACAATCAGAGTTATATAAAAAAAATGTCCTGGCTCTTCAAAGCTTTATAATAGCAGTGAATGGCTGTTTCTATTTTGAAGTCCATAAAAGGGCATCCGTCCATTATAAAAGTGCATCCATCCATTATAAAAGTGCATCTATCCATTATAAAAGTGCATCTATCCATCATAAAAGTGCATCCATCCACCAGAAAAGTGTGCCCATCCATTTTAAAAGTACATCTATCCATCATAAAAGTGCATCCATCCAATATAAAAGTGCATCCATCCATTATAAAAGTGCATCTATCCATCATAAAAGTGCATTCATCATTATAAAAGTGCATCTATCCATCATAAAAGTGCATCCATCCACCAGAAAAGTGTGCCCATCCATTTTAAAAGTACATCTATCCATCATAAAAGTGCATCCATCCATTATAAAAGTGCATCCATCCATTATAAAAGTGCATCCATCCATTATAAAAGTGCATCCATCCATTATAAAAGTGCATCTATCCATCATAAAAGTGCATTCATCATTATAAAAGTGCATCTATCCATCATAAAAGTGCATCCATCCACCA
This sequence comes from Gobio gobio, assembly GCF_949357685.1. Taxonomy (NCBI): domain Eukaryota; kingdom Metazoa; phylum Chordata; class Actinopteri; order Cypriniformes; family Gobionidae; genus Gobio; species Gobio gobio. The sequence continues at coordinate 27,110,904 of NC_137097.1, read as the reverse complement.
GAAAAGTGTGCCCATCCATTTTAAAAGTACATCTATCCATCATAAAAGTGCATCCATCCATTATAAAAGTGCATCCATCCATTACAAAAGTGCATCTATCCATTATAAAAGTGCATTTATCCATTGTAAAAGTGCATTCATCCATTATAAAAGTGCATCCATCCATTATAAAAGTGCATCTATCCATTATAAAAGTGCATTTATCCATTGTAAAAGTGCATCCATCCATCATAAAAGTGCATCTATCCATCATAAAAGTGCATCCATCCATTATAAAAGTGCATCCATCCATTATAAAAGTGCATCTATCCATTATAAAAGTGCATTTATCCATTTTAAAAGTGCATCTATCCATCATAAAAGTGCATGCATCCATTATAAAAGTGCATCTATCATCATAAAAGTGCATCTATCCACTATAAAACTGCATTCATCCATTATAAAAGTGCATCTATCATTATAAAAGTGCATCTATCCATCATAAAAGGGCATCTATCTATTATAAAAGCGCATCCATCCATTACAAAAGTGCATCCATCCATTATAAAAGCGCATCCATCCATTATAAAAGCTCATCCATCCATTATAAAAGTGCATTTATCCATTGTAAAAGTGCATCCATCCATTATAAAAGCGCATCCATCCATTATAAAAGTGCATCCATCCAGTATAAAAGTGCATCTATCCATTATATCCATCATAAAAGTTCATCATGGGCTGATTTTCATTTTTGGTATACTATTTAAATCACTTGATTCATATGGATTCATTTTACGATCTCTTCACGGGCATCGGAACCATTATAAGTGGGGGACAAGACCCACCCACTTTTTAAGACCCACTCACAGCCGTCTCTGATCACCTACCATTTACCGAAAAACACTTTATTACACTTTACACACGTTAGACACTCTATTTCCTCTTTTCAAATATTTTCTTCATTTTTATTGAAAATAAATGCCTTTCCGATCTGATATGGGATGGGAAAAGGGAGTAGAACGAGTTCGGCGAAAGATATCTTAATTTGTGTTCCGAAGATGAACTAACTCTTTCAGTCATATAATTGTGATTTGAAAATATGAGAATCAAAAAATCTGATATTGATATTTTGGTAAGTCATGTAGTTCAAGCATAAAAATACTTTGTTTTATTTTTTATCATGGAGCCACTGTAAACAAAAGCTCAATTTTACTTGCTGCCTTTTCAAACTTTCATGAAACAAAGTTACAACTCGCCCATTGGCTTTTTTAACCAATTTGAACGCATGTCTTAATACACCCATCCAGCATTTCTCTCCATCTTCAGCAGCTCACAATGCCTCCAGAGAAAACCTGCGGGGCTCAATCAGTAGAAGATCATTTCAGGCCTCATGGTGCTGAGCTCTGGCTGATCCCTGGGTCCCCAGACAGTGTTCAAAGCGATCCGTTTAATGGCTAATGTTCTTACCGCCCTCCTGCTGGTGCGGATAGTCAGTCAGACTCTCCCTCAGGCTGCGGCTCCTCTCATGGACAAGACATCATGCTGGCCTCGTCAATAACCCTCATCGGGCCACATGATGCTGATAATGTCTACATGCATGTAGCACTCAGAGTCTGGTGTTAAAGAGTCTGATTCTGCAGCTTATGCATGACGGCAATATGGAGACTGGTGTTTATTAACCAGCAAAGCTGAGGTCAACAGTGCTCTCCGAGATCCGAGAGTAACAGAGTCCCTGCTTTATAGGCTGCTCTTTGGTTCTTCATTCAGATCAGTGTATTTGTTCCAGGTACGCTATGCTTGAAGCATCATTCAGTAATCCCTTATTTTTAAGATTGTGGCCTTAGTTTGTTATTTCATTTTCATTTAAGGCAAGACACCCCAGGTGAATAGAGTAAAAAATATATATATATATATATATATATATATATATATATATATATATATATATATATATATATATATATATATATATATATATATAGATATCACCAAACTTCCCCAGTTGATTGATTACATTATGAATTACAAACATATTAGTTTTTACAGAAGGGAGATTTGATATCTCCATAAGTCAGAAAATACTGTCAACAGGCAGAAAAAAGTTCAGTTTCACAATTTATTTAGGAATAAAATGTATAAAAGCAGGCAAATTATATATATAAGAGCAAACCCCTCAGTAAAAACCTTCAGAATATAGACAGGAATAAAACTGTAAAGTCTGGTGTATGTAATTGATTTCTGGCTCAGTGTAAGGGAAAAAAGAAACAAACGCAAAATCTCAAAATTGACTGGGACCAAATTGACAAAAAAGTTTTTGCCTGTAGTGTCTCGCCTTCATTTATTCATTTATAAAGCACATTTAATGCATGGACGGATGGATGGATGGATGAATGATTGATAGATAGACAGATGGATGGATGGATGGATGATTGATAGATAGATAGATGGATGGATGGATAGATAGACGGATGGATGGATGGATGAATGAATGATTGATAGACAGATAGATGGATGGATGGATGGATGATTGATAGATAGATAGATGGATGGATGGATAGATAGACGGATGGATGGATGGAGGAATGCATGGATAGATAGATAGACAGACGGATGGATGGATGGATGGAGGAATGCATAGATAGATAGATAGATAGATATATAGATAGATAGATAGATAGATAGATAGATAGATAGATAGATAGATAGATAGATAGATAGATAGATAGATAGATGAATAGATAGATGAATAGATAGATAAACGGATGGATGGATGGATGAATGGATGGATAGATAGATTTTAACATGGCCTTAAATTTCGACTTAACTGACCTTTCAGAGAGAGGAAGATCATTCCAAAGTTTGGGACCGACATGAGAAAAAGCTTGGTCGCGCTTATGTTTGTGTTCTGACAACACAAAGAAGTTTTTGATTTTCAGATCTCAAAGATCTATATCTGGTTTATGAAATGCCAGCATACTTGAAAGATAAGGAGGGGAAAACTGGGTCACGCCTTAAAGACGAGGAAATAAAATCGTATAGCTAATTCTTTCCCGAACCGGCAACCATTTCAAATCGGAGTAATTGACTCGAATGTCTATTTTCTGAAGACGCACCAATGGTTTGTTATCAATTCCAGAGTAAAGAGAGTAGCAATAGTCCATTCGAAAGAAATCAACCGCAGTGATTGCCTTCTTTTGCCGTGAAATATAATTTTGGTTGGACATTTATGAA